>NC_136496.1:5325228-5522728 GCF_053919585.1 Euprymna scolopes | reverse complement strand
ATAAGTTTTGGTTTCAGTATCGATTATGGCTGAAGGAACTAAAGTTATATATATATATATATATATATATATATATATATATATATATATATATATATATATATATAGATAGATAGATAGATAGATAGATATAGTAATATATATATAGATAGATAGATATATATAGATAGATAATATAATATAATATATATATATATATATATTTTTTTTTTTTACAGAGGCATCACCACATTATCTAGGCCAAGAGGCCACTCAAGGATAAGGGTTAAAGAGTGTACAGTCGAAATTGGTCAATATAGTAATCATTAGTAATGAAAATTTGGTAAATTTGATAACTTATATGGAACGGCTCATCAAGAACTTATTTACTTTAGACTTGAACACAACCATATTGTAGTCGGCTGGAAAGCAGGAAAACGGAAGACAATTCCACAGGCGTGCAGTTCTAAGAAAGAAGCTTTGTTCATGGAATCTACGTTTAGGTTTAGGCACAGATAAAGAGTGGGGGAAATTATTGATAGTGTTTACAGCTAGACGAGTGTTTCTTGTGAAAGTTTGGCGAGGGGGGACCATAGATTGAAGCTCAGTTGAACACTTTCCATGAAAATAACGATACATCAGAGACAAACTCGCAACATCTCTTCTGTGAGATAGAGGTTGCAAGGAGGAGAAAAGGACATCTCCTACGAGGCTACGAAGTCTATTTTGAACTCTATCAAGGCAGGCCAAGTCCTTTCTAGCAGCTCCTGCCCAGATGTGGCAACAGTATTCCATCCTTGGACGTACCTGGCTCTTATATAGATAGAGAATAGCATCAGCAGTGAGATATCTACCGGATCGATAGAAAGATCCCACCATTTTTCCAGCGGCCTTGACAACCGATTTGATGTACGTGTTCCATTTAAGATCAGGAGTAATGGTCAAGCCAAGAAGTTTGTCAAAACTTGAGGCCTCCTGAAGACGAGAGCCATTCATTTCAATTGATGTCAGATGTGGATCAGAATGTTGATGATGTAAAGAGAGAAGCTTGGTTTTAGATGCATTAAAAGTAACCAGCCATTCTTTACCCCATTGTACTACGTGCTCAAGATCAGAGGAGAGAGAATTGGAGAGAACTTGGTCGTTTACTGTCTTAGATGTGGTACCATAAATGGTAGTGTCGTCAGCATAAATGTCTACAAATGATGTAAGGATATGATTTGGAAGATCATTAATGTAGATCAGGAAAAGAGTTGGGCCCAGGATGGATCCCTGAGGGACACCGGCATTAATACTGTGAGCTTCTGATTTTTGCCCCTCAACTACTACTCTTATGAACCTATCAGAAAGAAATGATTTAATAATTGAGAAGACATTTCCAGCTATACCATAGCTAGCGATCTTATGAAGTAAACCTTTATGCCATACCCTATCAAAGGCTTTAGATATGTCAAGAGCAATTGCCCTAAGAAGATTGCCACCGTCGAGAGATTTGCTAATCCTATGCGATATAACTGTAAGGACATCTGCTGTAGATCTAGCAGAACGGAAACCATATTGAGTGTCACTAAGAAGGTTATTTTTGTTGAGATGGTTGATTACTTCTGTATTTAACACAGATTCTAGCAACTTACTCATGACGCACAGGAGACTTATTGGCCTGTACTGAGAGGGGGATGAGCGATCACCTGAATTCTTAAATACAGGGCATACTGATGAGATTTTCCAGGGAGATGGGAAACTATTCTCCTTAAGACAACGTTTAAACAGTTTTGTAAGTATGGGCGCTAGTTCAGATTGAAGTTTTTTGAGTACTATAATTGGAATACCATCCGGGCCAGTTGCTTTACTCGATTCAAGGTTTTTGATTAGCTTCGCAACATCACGTACAGATATACGTATATCACATAGCGTGTTTTCTGATACAGGAGGAAATATTGGGGGTTGGCGGTCTTGGTCGCAAAGGGTAGAATTAGCTGCAAAGTTCTTGACAAAGAGTTTGGCTTTGTCTGATGCTGACGAGATTACCTCAGGTCCATTGATAATAGTTGGGATGGAGCACACGCTTCTGTTCAGGATTCTGTTTGCTATTTGCCAAAACTGGTGGGAACCAAGCCGCTGCTCAGCTACTTTGGACTTAACAGATTGAGCATACAACTCTCTTGCGTTCCTTATTACTTTCTTACAATGGTTGCTGGCAGTCCTGAAAACGGCTTTAGTTTCCATACATCTATTACGTTTGAAGCAGTGGAAAAAGTGATTTCTGTGCGCAATGGCAGCAGCACATTCTGGAGAGAACCATGGTTGGCTGTTAGGTTTTTGCTGAAACATTTTAGAGGGTATGAAATGGTCAATACCTACAATTAACCATTCAGTCAGGTCTAATACTATAGAGGACACATCCTTTTTAAACATGGAATGCAGAGGTAGATCAGATATAAATGTACGGAAGCTATCCCAGTCAGCCTTAGTGTATCGATATACTGTACGATGAAGAGGTACGTTTGGGGACTTATTACATTTCATTTTTATCTTAATTGATACAACAGAGTGGTCGGAAGATCCAAGAGGCGACAGGACAGAAACTGAACATAGTTCAGGGCAAGTTGTGAGTAGGCTCGCATACTGGCCGTCATTATCGGGCACACAGGTAGGTTCCTGAACAATCTGAGTGAGGTCATAGGCAATGGAGAAATCATGACAGAACCTCCCCTCATCATCGGTCTTGTTTGAGTGGGTCAACCATTCGACGTTGTGAACATTGAAGTCACCACATACGTGAATGTTAGCTGAAGGATAAGTAGAAAGGACTTGGTCAATTTTCTCAGATATGCTTTGAAAGATAGTAACTCCGCTGTTGTGGGGGCGATAGAGAGTAAATATAAATGCAGTAGTGTGAGCTAAAGCAACCCGGAAGCACATATAGGGTAAGTTAGGATCTTCCCTGGAGATGTCCCTCCCACATGGAAAGCTATCTTTAATATAGGCACATATTCCATGCCCATGGCGATCTTGGGGGTCAGATTTAGAAGTTAAGTTAGAGTATCCTGTAATTGCAAACTCATCTAGGGAAATAGCCTGTCCAATGCCAGTTTCACTTAAAAATAAAAGGTCTGGTTTAGTCTCCTGTAATTGGGTTTCAACCTCTGGAAGATTAGAACGAAGACCCCTGATGTTGGAGAAGGAGACATGGTAGTAGGGGTCTACGTTGGAAGTTGGAGAACCGGGTTTAATCGTGTATTTTTTCTTGAAACTTGTCATGATGAAATTTTGGAATTTGTGGACTAGGTCGTCAGATTTACTTAGAGCAGGACAGAGAGGGGAAACTAAGAGAGAAAAAGAAACGAAGAATTTTTTTTTTATATATATATATATATTCATAAGTTTTTATTTCAGTTTTGATTCAAGCTAATGTACTCAAGTCATATGGATACATTTTTTTATTTTGGAAATAGCGGCTTTATAACAAAGAAAATCGATAGACCATTAACTCTATAATAATATATACGAAATCTGCAAGAATTAAAATATCATATTTGAGCATACTTTACGACCGAGCTTTGCTGGGAGTTCGTAGATAAATACTTTTGCAGTTTTAACAAAAAAGCTACAATAATATTAGAGTGTCTCCACCGAACATCTACAGAATGCCAACATCAATATATTTGATATGAATGAGTCCCCTGTGGAATTTCCACAGGTCCCACTAGTTATTATTATTATTATTATTATTATTATTATTATAACTAGTAGTAATTTAATTTTATCTTTTTATTGATTAGTTTTCTCTCCTTATCAATTAGCTTTGTATTTTTTCCTCATTGATTTGTTTCGTTTCAATGACTTCAAGCAGTTAATTGGAATTAAACTGAATAAAGAGCACCACTTAAACTTGAACCTCTAGATAATTAAATGAACAACTGACACTATAATGTTAAATCATTTATAGCACTGGCAGTGCGATTTAAGCATCAAATTCACCTTCCAAATAGAAGAACATTTGTTTTCTAATATACTGATCATGTGTATGCGATAGATGTATTAAGGCAAACTAATTTGCATATTGCTTTCCAAAAGGATATCATGGAGAGTAGAAAACGCATTGTGGATGCGTTATCGGCAGCTCCTGTTACTCTCGCTTCTTCTTATTTGTCCCTCAGTCCTCATTTTTTAAATGAGTGATTTTTTGGACAAAGGGAGAAGAAAAAGCTGTTTTCTAGGTTGGCAGTATTTTTGCGAACAGTTGGCTGAGATGGCGGAAATTTTCTGTTTCTATGTCTATCCTTGTAGCCATGTCACTAGTAAGGGTGCTGGAGGTAAACGTTTTGTCTGGGCTGACGTTATCCGCCTGATAGTCAGGGACCCGAACCTTGGATTAACCACTAAGGAGGCTGTCCTATCAGCAGGTGCAAAGTACTGGGGCTGCTGTATTGCCATTTGGTGAATGGATTCTGGACCATGCAGTAGCTTCTGGTGGGGCCTCTCGATGCCATACTAGTGGGTAATTGTTACGGCTTTACCTTATCATTAGCTACAAATAAAAAAAAAATTCTTCGTTTCTTTTTCTCTCTTAATTTCCCCTCTCTGTCCTGCTCTAAGTAAATCTGTCGACCTAGTCCACAAATTCCAAAATTTCATCATGACAAGTTTCAAGAAAAAATACACGATTAAACCTGGTTCTCCAACTTCCAACGTAGACCCCTACTACCATGTCTCCTTCTCCAACATCAGGGGTCTTCGTTCTAATCTTCCAGAGGTTGAAACCCAATTACAGGAGACTAAACCAGACCTTTTATTTTTAAGTGAAACTGGCATTGGACAGGCTATTTCCCTAGATGAGTTTGCAATTTCAGGATACTCTAACTTAACTTCTAAATCTGACCCCCAAGATCGCCATGGGCATGGAATATGTGCCTATATTAAAGATAGCTTTCCATGTGGGAGGGACATCTCCAGGGAAGATCCTAACTTACCCTATATGTGCTTCCGGGTTGCTTTAGCTCACACTACTGCATTTATATTTACTCTCTATCGCCCCCACAACAGCGGAGTTACTATCTTTCAAAGCATATCTGAGAAAATTGACCAAGTCCTTTCTACTCATCCTTCAGCTAACATTCACGTATGTGGAGACTTCAATGTTCACAACGTTGAATGGTTGACCCACTCAAACAAGACCGATGATGAGGGGAGGTTCTGTCATGATTTCTCCATTGCCTATGACCTCACTCAGATTGTTCAGGAACCTACCCGTGTGCCCGATAATGACGGCCAGTATGCGAGCCTACTAGACCTTTTTCTCACAACTTGCCCTGAACTATGTTCAGTTTCTGTTCTGTCGCCTCTTGGATCTTCCGACCACTCTGTTGTATCAATTAAGATAAAAATGAAATGTAATAAGTCCCCAGACGTACCTCTTCATCGTACAGTATATCGATACACTAAGGCTGACTGGGATAGCTTCCGTACATTTATATCTGATCTACCTCTGCATTCCATGTTTAAAAAGGATGTGTCCTCTATAGTATTAGACCTAACTGAATAGTTAATTGTAGGTATTGACCATTTCATTCCCTCTAAAAAGTTTCAGCAAAAACCTAACAGCCAACCATGGTTCTCTCCAGAATGTGCTGCTGCCATTGCGCACAGAAATCACTTTTTCCACTGCTTCAAACGTAATAGATGTATGGAAACTAAAGCCGTTTTCAGGACTGCCAGCAACCATTGTAAGAAAGTAATAAGGAACGCAAGAATGTTGTATGCTCAATCTGTTAAGTCCAAAGTAGCTGAGCAGCGGCTTGGTTCCCACCAGTTTTGGCAAATAGCAAATAGAATCCTGAACAGAAGCGTGTGCTCCATCCCAACTATTATCAATGGACCTGAGGTAATCTCGTCAGCATCAGACAAAGCCAAACTCTTTGTCAAGAACTTTGCAGCTAATTCTACCCTTTGCGACCAAGACCGCCAACCTCCAATATTTCCTCCTGTATCAGAAAACACGCTATGTGATATACGTATATCTGTACGTGATGTTGCGAAGCTAATCAAAAACCTTGATTCGAGTAAAGCAACTGGCCCTGATAGTATTCCAATTATAGTACTAAAAACACTTCAATCTGAATTAGCGCCCATACTTACAAAACTGTTTAAACGTTGTCTTAAGGAGAATAGTTTCCCATCTCCCTGGAAAATCTCATCAGTATGCCCTGTATTTAAGAATTCAGGTGATCGCTCATCCCCCTCTCAGTACAGGCCAATAAGTCTCCTGTGCGTCATGAGTAAGTTGCTAGAATCTGTGTTAAATACAGAAGTAATCAAACATCTCAACAAAAATAACCTTCTTAGTGACACTCAATATGGTTTCCGTTCTGCTAGATCTACAGCAGATGTCCTTACAGTTATATCGCATAGGATTAGCAAATCTCTCGACGGTGGCAATCTTTCTAGGGCAATTGCTCTTGACATATCTAAAGCCTTTGATAGGGTATGGCATAAAGATTTACTTCATAAGATCGCTAGCTATGGTATAGCTGGAAAAGTCTTCTCAATTATTAAATC
Source organism: Euprymna scolopes (assembly GCF_053919585.1). Taxonomy (NCBI): domain Eukaryota; kingdom Metazoa; phylum Mollusca; class Cephalopoda; order Sepiida; family Sepiolidae; genus Euprymna; species Euprymna scolopes. The sequence continues at coordinate 5,516,191 of NC_136496.1, read as the reverse complement.
ATTTCTTTCTGATAGGTTCATAAGAGTAGTAGTTGAGGGGCAAAAATCAGAAGCTCACAGTATTAATGCCGGTGTCCCTCAGGGATCCATCCTGGGCCCAACTCTTTTCCTGATCTACATTAATGATCTTCCAAATCATATCCTTACATCATTTATAGACATTTATGCTGACGACACTACCATTTATGGTACCACATCTAAGACAGTAAACGACCAAGTTCTCTCCAATTCTCTCTCCTCTGATCTTGAGCACGTAGTACAATGGGGAAAGGAGTGGCTGGTTACTTTTAATGCATCTAAAACCAAGCTTCTCTCTTTACATCATCAACATTCTAATTCACATTTGTCATCAATTGAAATGAATGGCTCTCGTCTTCAGGAGGCCTCAAGTTTTGACAAGCTTCTGGGCTTGACCATTACTCCTGATCTTAAATGGAACACGTATATCAAATCTGTTGCCAAGGCCGCTGGAAAAATGGTGGGATCTTTCTATCGATCCGGTAGATATCTCACTGCTGATGCTATTCTCTATCTATATAAGAGCCAGGTACGTCCAAGGATGGAATACTGTTGCCACATCTGGGCAGGAGCTGCTAGAAAGGACTTGGCCTGCCTTGATAGAGTTCAAAATAGACTTCGTAGCCTCGTAGGAGATGTCCTTTTCTCCTCCTTGCAACCTCTATCTCACAGAAGAGATGTTGCGAGTTTGTCTCTGATGTATCGTTATTTTCATGGAAAGTGTTCAACTGAGCTTCAATCTATGGTCCCCCCTCGCCAAACTTTCACAAGAAACACTCGTCTAGCTGTAAACACTATCAATAATTTCCCCCACTCTTTATCTGTGCCTAAACCTAAACGTAGATTCCATGAACAAAGCTTCTTTCTTAGAACTGCACGCCTGTGGAATTGTCTTCCGTTTTCCTGCTTTCCGGCTGACTACAATATGGTTGTGTTCAAGTCTAAAGTAAATAATTTCTTGATGAGCCGTTCCATATAAGTTATTAAATTTACCAAATTTTCATTACTAATGATTACTATATTGACCAATTTCTACTGTACACTCTTTAACCCTTATCCTTGAGTGGCCTCTGGGCCTTGATAATGTGGTGATGCCTTTGTAAAAAAAAAAAAAAAAAAAAAAAATATCTCATTAATTAATTGTTGTTTTCCAATTCAATAATTGTTTTCATTTTACTCTGAGGAGCATTCAATAAATAATGCTCCTGACTCACTTTTCATAGCAGTAGAGCAATGAAACAGTTATTAGTCTTACTCTACATAAGAACCACCCAGCATACCACATTTCTTCCATCGTTTATTGAAGCTCTGGAAATTGTTTTTGTAGAACACCCCAGGTTGGTCCTCCAACCACGATCTGACTTTGGAAATCAAGGTTGCATCATCTTGGAAACGCTTTCCTTTCAAAAGTAACTTCATAGCTGGGAAAAAAATGAAAGTCAGAAGGTGCAAGTTAAGAGAGTAGGGAAGATGAGGCAGGATTTCATAGCAACATACATATTGCGAATGGAAGTGCTGTTTGAAGGAGGATGCTGCCTCTTGATATCAATAGATTTTGGTTTTCTTTGTTTGCAAACCACCGCACACCTTTCGGAAACCGCCAATCTGAGAGACAACAACACGGCCAGAAGAGAAGGTGAAAGAGCTTTTTGTTGTGACTTTGGAAATCAAGGTTGTCTCATCTGGAAAAGGCTTTCCTTTCAAATACAACTTCATGTCTGGAAAGAGGTGAAAGTCAGAGGGTGTAAGTCAGGAGAATAGGAGGAGTTGGGGAAGATTTCATAGCCGCACCCCCGTGCTTCTGATCTGATGACTTCCATGTTGTGATCTCGCCTCTTGATTTTGATAGTTTCTCTTAATTTCCTCAAAAGTAAAGCTTAATAAAAAGCTCCTGTGATTGTGGTATCCTTTGCTAAAAAATCTGTCATCACTACTTTGTCCTAATCTCAAAAGACTGTGGGCATGACTTTCCCACTGGAGGACTGTACTCTTGCCTGCTTTGGAGGTGGTGAGTCAAAGTTCTTCCACTACATTGACTGAGCTTTGATCTCTGGATCATAGTGATGGATCCAGGTTTCATCCTGTCTAATCAGTCTTTTGAAAACCTCGACTCATCTTTTTGGCAAATTTATTTTAAAGCACTCAATGTGGTCTCATTTCTAGAAAGATCTCGACAACTTGGAAATTCATCTGCCAGTCATGAATGATAGTTTGCATAGACCCTGTACTAATCTTGACCTTTTGGCCTATTTGACGAATAGTCACACTTTGATCTTGTGAAATGGCAACCTCAACTGGGTTGATGGATGCCTCATCAATGGCAAAAAGGGGGCGATCAGATCTGGGAGCTGCTTTGACATATTTCCGGCCATGTTTGAATTCAGGATGCATTTTACAAGGTCATGTGAAGGGAAATCATAACTATTCGTTTCTTCCATTTCATCAAAAGTTTCCTGCGGTGTTAAGCCTTTCAAAAACAGCAAAAAAAGATCACTGTGTGACACTTTTTAAAATTTTCTTTGTGACAGCAAAAAGAATACTGTTTTCTGTTTTGCGATTATTTTTTAATTGAATTATTTTTGTAATAACAGAAATTATCTTTGTAATAACAGAAATTATCTTTGTAACAACAGAAATTATCTTTGTAATAACAGAAATTATCTTTGTAATAACAGAAATTATCTTTGTAATAACAGAAATTATCTTTGTAACAACAGAAATTATCTTTGTAATAACAGAAATTATTTTTGTAATAACAGAAATTATCTTTGTAATAACAGAAATTATTTTTGTAATAACAGAAATTATCTTTGTAATAACAGAAATTATCTTTGTAACAACAGAAATTATCTTTGTAATAACAGAAATTATTTTTGTAATAACAGAAATTATCTTTGTAATAACAGAAATTATTTTTGTAATAACAGAAATTATCTTTGTAATAACAGAAATAATATTTTTTCATTTAAAAAATTAGCCAGCATTTAAACAAACAAAAAAAAAAATGAAACTTTCGTTCGGCACCTTCCAGTGTTTTACGTAAACTGCCTAGAAGATTTATCACAATTAGTGTAACGATTCTTCTAACATTGCTTACGTCTGGGTAATAGATGTAGCTCAATGATTACCTTCATGGTTGCACTACGATTAAAAAAACACCCAAGACAAGTTGCTGATATAACTCAGTTGAGCTCTGTGTGTATGTGTGTAATAAAGTCTCTTCATGTAGAAAAAGGTTCCTAAACGTTGTCCATTGTTAGCTGTTTGTGTCGGCCTACAGATTATCTTCTCAAGCCAATCTGCTTTCGCTGACTCTGATTCCAATCTCTCATTACGTTTCCACTCTGATTTTATCACACACATATCAAGAGCAGTCTCTTTCATCTGTGGCTTCTTCATTGATGGAGGACAGCAGGTTCAGTTGCTTCTGCTAATATCCACTGCTGTCCTTGACATCGCCCACTATAGGCAGGAAAGGGTGCTCTGAGCAGTTCCACCCCAGATGTGGTTTCTGACACACGCCCAATAAAAATAATTACATTAATACTTTTTTGAATTAATTCTTTATTTTGGTCAACAAATGGTAAAGAAATAAAATAAACAGCTGTCCTGGTCTGGTGCTGTCTGGTTACATATTACTTGAAAATGTGTTTTGCTTAATTTTATTTATTTATTTTTTTTGTTTGTTTCAAAATATTTTTTGTTTTTATCAAAGGAAAGTAAATATATGGATGAAAACAGAGTTATGCCACTTTCTTTTAAGATGGCAGCCATTTTGAAAATAATTTCGATCCAGATAAACTATTTTCTAGAAAGAATTAAATCAAATTATGAGGAGGATGTTGTAGTTTGCTTGAAGCATTGTGTGTTGTATATAAAGAGTTGGGTTTGAAGACTATTAAAGACATAGACCCATTCAAAAAATTCCAACAAAAACCTACCATCCAGCCATGGTTCTCCCCAGAATGTGCTGCTGCTATCGCGCACAGAAATCACTTTTTCCATAGCTACCAACATAATAGATGCTGAGACTAAAGCTGCTTTCAGGTCTGCCAGCAACCACTGCAAAAGAATAATAAAAATTGCAAAGGAGCTATATGCTCAGTCCGTTAAATCCAAAGTAGCTGAGCAGCGGCTTGGTTCCCACCAGTTTTGGCAAATAGCAAACAGGATCCTGAACAGAAGCGTTCTATCCCAACCATCATCAATGTACCTGAGGTCATCTCGTCGGCATCAAACAAGGCCAAACAATATTGCCAAGAACTTTGCAGCTAATTCTACCCTATGCGACGAAGGCCATCAACTTCCAATATTTCCTCCTATAACAGACAACATGCTATGCAACATACAAATATCTGTGTGTGAGGTTGCCAAGCTAATCAAGAACCTTAATTCCAGTAAAGCAACTGGCCCAGACGGCATTCCAATTATAGTGGTTTTTTTTTTTTTACACAGTGATCACCACTTATCAAGGCCCTGAAGCCACTCAGGGATAAGGCTTCAACCAGAACTTTCCCCCATACTTACAAAACCGTTTAAGCGTTGCCTTAAGGAGAAGTGCTTCCTAACACCCTGGGAAACCTCATCAGTATGCCCTGTATTTAAGAACTCAGGTGATAAGTCATCTCCCTCTCGGTACAGACCAATAAGTCTCCTGTGTGTCATGAGCAAGTTGCTGGAATCCATATTAAATACAGAAGTAGTCAATCACCTCAACAGAAACAACCTTCTTAGTGACATGCAATATGGTTTCCGTTCAGCCAGATCTAGAGCAGATGTGCTTACGGTTATATCTCATAGAATTAGTGAATCTCTTGACAAAGACTTCCTTTCCAGGGCAATTGCTCTTGACATATCTAAGGCCCTCGATAAGGTATGGCATAAGGGCCTACTTCACAAGATTTCCAGCTATGGTATAACTGGAAATGTTTTCTCAATAATTAAATCATTCCTCTCTGATAGGCTCATAAGAGTAGTGGTTGATGGGCAGAAATCCGAGGCCCTCAGTATTAATGCTGGAGTCCCTCAGGGGTCCATCCCGGGCCCAACTTTCTTCCTGATCTACATCAATAATCTCTCAAAACACATACTTAAATCATTCGTTGACATCTATGCTGATGACATGACCATCTATGGCAACACATCAAAGGCTGTAAATGACAAAGTTCTCTCTGATTCTCTCTCCTCTGATCTTGAGCGCATGGTACAGTGGGGGAAGAGGTGGCTGGTTACTTTATGCATCTAAAACCAAGCATCTAAAACCAAGCTCTTATCTTTACATCATCAACGCTCTGATCCCCATCTGGCATCAATTGAAATGGATTGCTCTCGTCTAGGGGAGGCTGCATGTTTTGATAAGCTTCCGGGATTGACCTTTACTCCTGACCTGAAATGAAACATGTACATCAGGTCTGTTGCCAAGGTCACTGGAAAAATGGTAGGATCCTTCTACCACTCCAGAAGATATCTCATTGCTAATGCAATTCTCTATCTATATAAAAGCCAAGTACATCCAAGGATGGAGTCCTGCTGCCACATTGGCAGGAGCTGGTAAAAGCAGCCTATCCTACCTTGACAGAGTACAAAATAGACTTTGTGGCTTAGTGGGGGATGCCCTTTTCTCTTCCCTGCAACCTCTTTCCCACAGAAGAGACGTTGCGAGCCTGTCTTTGTTTTATCGTTACTTCCATGGCAAGTGCTCGTCTGAACTCCAATCCCTGATCCCCCCAATCTTTCACGATAAACACCCGTCTATCTGAAACCATTGTCAAAAATTTTCCCCACTCTTTAACTGTGCCAAAACCAAAATGTAGATTCCATGAACAAAGCTTCTTTCTTAGAGGTGCAACACCAGTGTAACTCTCTTCCATCTGCCTGTTTCCCACCTGACTACAACTTGGATGTCTTTAAGTCCAATATAAACAAATTCCTGGTGAATCACCCCCTTAAGTAAGACACTTTATCAAATCTCCAATACTAACGATTATTACGATACTATCCCATTTATTACTGTACACGCAATAATCCTTATCCCCGAGTGGCTTCTGGGCCTTGATAAGTGGTGACTTCCATGTAAAAAACAAACAAACAAAAAACTATGATATGTAGAAAAACACTGTTGGGTACAATATAAGATAAAATGTTGACAATATTGCAAAATTTCAATAATTTTCAAATTTTAATTATTTAGCACCGTAATGTGTCCAAACATTGTGGTGTTAAGTCCTCTAAATTTTCAAGATATACTTCAGAAAGAAGAAAAAAATATGTACAACCACTTATTGTACATATTTTTTTTCATCTTACTGAAAATGAGGTATACTTTAAAAATTTAGACAACATAACACCACAATACCATTTTGTTTGAACACATTTTGTTGGTAACTAAATGATTAATATTTGAAAATTATTGAAATTTTTTCATATTGTTTTTTTTATTCTTTTTACGTTGTCTCATATTTAATAATGTTTTTCTACCATATTGCATTGTTATAGCATTGGGTACAAGACAAGATAAAAAAAAAATAATACTGAAAAATTACAATCATTTTCAATTAGAAAGTATTTATTGACCAACCTGTGTCAAAACAGGATGCTATTGTGGTGTTATTTTCTCTAAATTTTTTAGGTATACTTCAGAAAGAAGAAAAAAAAATATTTGTTTTCTTTTAAATAAAACATCATCTCATCTCATCTCCGTCGTATTTCAGGACGCTTCATCACCGAATCTGCACTTTACCAGTTCCTTGATCTCGCATGACAGTTTGCAAATCCTGAAGACATTCTAATTCTGTGTCCTGTCGCAGGTTTTCAATGTGGGTCATTCTTCTTTTACCACAGTTTGAGTGTCCATCTGTTGATATCCAGAGAACTAGCTTGCTGGCTTCCTCCTCACTGCGTCTCATGTAATGACCGGCTACTCTCATCCATCTCTGCTGTAATTTCAGTGATACTGGTGGTAGGTCACCATAAAGCTGTTGGTTTGCTGTGTGGCTCCTCCATGATGTATTGAGGACCATCCTGAGCATTCATGTGTAACAAGCCATCTTCAGCACATTTGTAAGAGTCCATGTCTCAGCACCATAGAGAAGGACTGTTTCTACTGTGGCAACAAAGAGTCTTACTTTCAACTTTTCTGAGAAAGTGGATGACCATATCTTCCTCAACTTATGACATGCACTCCATGCCAGTGCTTTTCTCACTTCAAAATCTTTTTCCGTGCTCTCTGAGCATACTCCAAGGTACTTGAAGTTTTTGACAATCTTGAGCAGAGTCCCATCAAGTGCTTTCACTGCAAATGGGCCAACGTGATCGAAAGTCTGTATCTCTGTTTTCTTAGCATTGCAGTACATACCCACCAATCGTGCTTCCTCTTCCAGTCGGCTTAAGATTACCAATTTTCTCAGTTAGTAATGCTAGGTCATCAGCAAAATCGAGATCAGTAGCAACAATTGGTTCGGCACGTTTGCTCTTTCGTCTGTGCAGTCGAAAATCAAGCTCCTCTTCTCTCCCATTGAGTTTTTTCTTAGAACGTAATCAAGTATTATGGCAAAGAGGTGCTAATGTGTCTCCTTGTAATAGAACATAATCAAGTATTATGGCAAAGAGGCGCTAATGTGTCTCCTTGTAAAACTCCAGCAATGATATTGAAAAATTCTGTTTTCCATCTTGTGTTATTACTCTTGCCTTTGTGTTCTCATAGATTTTAATTATTGCTTGGAGTAGTTTTGGTGGAAATTTTCAATATTTTCATCATCATGCCTCTGTGTATTGAATCAAACGATTTCTAGAAATTTACGAAAATAATGATTGCTTTCTTGTTATGGCTTTTCACTCCTATCAATCGCCATGGCGCGAGGATAGAGCAATTATTGAACGTTCAGGTCTGAAACAATTTTGGTTTGGACGAAAATGTGCATCCATTTTTGGTTATATTCTATTTAGGATCATTTCGTTGACAAGTTTTGAGACCACTGATGATAAACTTATGCCTCGGTAATTTGGTGTTGAGCTCAGATATCATTTCTTCAGAAGTGATATCACGTTAATTTTGGACCATTGATCGGGTCTCATATTCTCTCTCAGAAGCTTATTTGCAAAAGAAAGAATAATGTCGTCCAGATCGCATCTTTTCAGCACTTCCAGAGTAACACTGTTTGGTTCTGCTTGTTTTCCCTCTTTCAGACTCTTATTAGCAAATTGATAGTCTTCCAATGCGAAAACACCATCGTCAATATTGAGATTGTGAAGGACCGTTGGCAAATCTTCTTCATCCATTTCGTTTGGAAGCATGGGTTCTTTACCAAGTAGTTGCTGAAGTGTTCAAACCTCTTGTGAATCCTCTTTTGAGTTTCCCTTCAACATTCCTCTTTTTGCTGCTTTACTTCCTGTGATAAAATTGATTAATCGCTAACTTTCAGCATGTCAAGATCGTTCATTAGCTGCTTCAACTAGTTGGACCAATTTCATTTTGCTCTTCTTCTTCAATTTCGTTGTATATTTGTTTCAGCCTTGATTTCTCCTCTTGAAGTTTTTGCTGCATGCCTTCGGTTGTTGTTTTTTGAAAATTTTCAAATGTACTTTGGACATCGTCTCATGCTTGGCAAACCCTTGGATCGTTTGCCTTTCTCTTCTGCTTTCTCTTCTTTTTCAATGGTACCAGTGTCTCTGCAGCCACTTCATTTGCAGCGATAAAATGTGCATATTGTTGCGTAACATTATCATCTTCAAATACCTATTGCGCACTGTGACTGTGTATAACTGTTGCAGGTCTGTGCTTTGAAGGGCAGCCAACTCATAGTTCTTTTTCCTTGATGGACGTTCGAAGTCATATCTTTGCAGTAGGCAGTTGGTGGTCACTATCCAAGCTGCTAAAACTGCTGTAGGCTTCGCAGTCATGCACTGAATTCTTCTGTTGCAATATTTTTGGGTGATAATGGGGTATGACCCTGCACAGTCAGGAGATTCTATTTATAAACGATGCTGCTAGGAACTGACGAATCAAATTAATTCACATTCTGCTATGAACCAATCAGAAACCAGAATGGCTCCATAAAAATTAAACCTTTTCTGTAGCAATTTCGCCTATGTTTTCTACGTGTCAACACGGGAAGAATCTTTTGCTGTGTGGCTTCCAACTCAAGAACTGTCTACTGAGAACCAGTCACCTTCAGGACTTGTGTAGAACAACTAACCATCGGAAACTGTTCTGAAACTAAACATGGCTTACAACTCTAGATCTTCCATTTTTTTTGTTAATCTGGATAAAGTCAATCTGTGACTTCCTTCCATTCATATCAGATGTGAATGTCCAAAACTTCCCTTCCCGCTTTTCAAACATGGTATTTTTAACGTGCAGACTGCATTCTGTAACACGTTTCAGTAATAGCTTACCATTTTCATTTGTTATAGTGTGATAAGTATGACGCACCTCATCTGACCCAAGGTGTGCATTGAAGTCTCCAAACATTTATTGTGTGGGTTTCTACCACCATTTTGTTTTATTTCTTTTTTTTTTTATGTGATTATCGAGTCTTCAAAGACATCATGACCATCTTTTCTTGTTCTCCAGCAGCATTCAACATTACTCATTTTTTTAACCGAATAAACATTTTACATTAAATAAAAACACTAAAAACGTATCCAGTTAGGTAGAAAAGTAACTTATCTTGCCTTTGGTAACATTTATTTGCTATATATTTGTTTTTTGACAACTTTTTTGAGTCTATAGTAAAACAAACCCGTACATCATAACTCAAGTTGATGGTGGCTTAGTGGTTAATGACACAAACTAACAACCTTGACATGCCAAGTTTGAATTCAATTTGTCCCACAGTGACACTTTCACTTAGGATGTTGGCAGCCTTGCTGTGGTCCGTCCCTTCTGTAAGTACCTGATATATTTTTTAAATTATAATAATTTGGTAAAAACAAAAACGGCATAGCTAAAATAAAAAAATAAGGCAAAACAAAAATGAATGTAAAAACAGTACTAGGCAATGCCGGGTAGATACCCCTAATTGTTTGCAAAAAGAAGGTATATATTTGTTTTGTTTTGTTTTGGTCGTTTTTTTTTATAGAAATCGCTTCAGACAAGTCAAAAAGCCACTTGATGTAAGGATCTTCAGAAAAAAATGCAAAAAACTTCACGATCGAAACCCAAGGGTAAGTGCTATATTCAGACTCAGAAAACAGCAATTCTTTCCCCTTTGCCAGAAACATCGCTCATGAAATGTGAGAACTAAAGGATAAAATAAGGGAAGCAAAGAATAATAATTTGGTTAGATTAATATTTCAATGATCAATAATAATAATTACACCTGGATTTTAACATTCTTTTTATTTTTGAATCATAATAAAATAAAACAATAAAAATAGGTATAGCTAAAAAGAAAATGAAAAATAATGGCAAAAGGGATATAAATATAGTCCCAGGCAATGCCGGATAGGTATCGCTAGTTGTTTACAAAAAAGAAGATATTTTATGGAAATTGCTCCAGACAAGACATGAAGCTACTTGATATAAAGAGTTTAAAAATTTTGTTTAAAAAAATAAAAATGGCATAGTTAAAAAATATATATACGGCAAAACAAAAATGAATGTAAAAATGGTCCCAGGCAATGCCGGGTAGATACCACTAGTTGTTTACAACAAAAGAAGATATTATATATTTATGATGGCCATCTTCTTTCTCTTTTTACTCGTGATGATTGCAGTGTTGTAAATTACATTTTACGAGCCTATGTGTATGAAATTATTATTATTATTTATTTATTTATTTTATTTTTATTTATTATTATTATTATTATTATTATTTTTTTTTTTTTTTTTCATGTTTGGACCTGCTCCGACTGGCGGGGAAGGAAAAGAAGGAAGTATTGCTTTGTTGTAGCGGCTGACATCTTGGATTGATGCTCGTTTGATTCAGATTTCAGGTGAATCCTTACATTTCTATGGGCGGCTACGTCTGTCAAACGGTCAACCAGTCATTGGATGTGTCCATCAGTTACACTTTTTTTTTTTTTTTTTTGGTGCAACTTTAATAGTGTAGCGACGTTCAACCCATTCGTGTATGTTTGAACAAAGGCATTCCAGGGAAAACAGGTAATGTTACTAAATAAGGTTTGCAAGTGATATTAAAAAAACAAGGTATTAAAAATGTTTCTGATCGAAACATTATTACATAAGGAATTATTTCGTGTAAAAATTTAATTTATTTTACTCATCTAAACTCGAGAAATGCACGATTAAAATGTGTAAACATCTGATGAATAAAAAAAATCAACATGGTTGGAAGTTGCCATTTTGTAGACTAAGAAGCAACCTTGACCGGTACTTGTACAGTTTAGTCAAGACATTAAAAAATGAAAATATCGAAAAAAAGTTTAAATTGTATGTATCCGTTATGGAACGAAATTCTCCGAAAAAAAATTTCACTTGATTTCATCAAGTAGTTTTTTTTTTTACAGCGGAAAAAACACGTTTTTATGAGAGCGCGTTAAAGGCAGCCATCTTGGATCCAAAAAAAAAAATTTGTTTGAATTTTTGAAATGCCAAAGGGAGATAATTCCAGTTAAAGCGTTGACACCCCTCCCTATCTTTAATACTAGCTTTTCTTCCTAAAGATCGGACATTTTGCTCGGTATCATAACAAATTGTATTTTCACTGTAAAAAAAAAAAAAAAAACTGATGAAATTAAGTGAAATTTTTTTCGGAGAACATCGTTCCATAATGGATACATACAATTTAAACTTTTTTTCGATATTTTCATTTTTTTAATGTCTTGACCAAACTGTACAAGTACCCCTAGACCTTGCGACAGTGTTTCCAACTAAGATTTTAAAAACTTGCTAGATTAGGGAAAAGAAATATCGAGAAAATCGCTAGATTTGCAACTTTGCCGTCTGAAATTTTCGAAAACCGCTAATTCGAGACAAAAAAAAAAATCTCTAAAAAAAGAAAAACACTATATTTTAACTTCTTACTCTACACAAAAATATTTCGTGTTTTCTCACTATATATATTTGGAATTATATTGAAGCGGTTAGCTCTCTGTCAGACTTCGAAATTTTATCAGATAGTTTGATCTGTTTTTCGAAGAGGGTATATTTTGTTTTGCAAGAAACAAATCATGAGATCAAACTGTTTATAATAAAAGTTAAATTGAAATATATCACAAATTAAACATCACAATAATGGCGTATCTAAATATTGAATATTGAAAAAGAAATTCTCCGCAAATATCAGAAAAATTAATATTTGCGAAATAAAAATTAAAAAAGAAATCTACAGAACGCAAGCACCAAATTTATATGTGGATTAATTGATAGACTTTAGAACCATTCTGAAGGGTAGATTCGGTAGATAAGTATACACTATTTTGATATTATTTCAGGATGACGTCACAAATGATGAAGATTTGAAATACACAGATTGATAGAACTAAGTAAACAGAATAGTTACAGTCACATAACATTACATAACAAGTATAGTTACGGTACATATTTCTCTATCACTCCCCCCCCCAAGTGATTGGTACATCACCCGATGGATGGGACACAAGGACTGATTGTAGATGACTGTCAATGTACATAGGTGAACACACAAAAATTTCACACTGGTCGAGAAATAGTGAAAGAGACAGAAACAAAAACACATCATGGGCCTTCACTAGGTAGACTGCCCTCTAGCCCGGGGATTATTCTGCTCCAACTGTTTGAACATAGTCTTTCAGCCATAGCGGCTTCATTTTCTTTCTATTCAAGCACCTTGGTGTCACAATTCTGCTGGCAGACACGGGCGCCTGTGGCTGCTGTTGGTTGGGGGTTGTTGGAGTTGATGGGATCAAAGGTGGGGACGATTCACATGATCCTTGTTGTAGTGATGGGGAAGTCGTTGGCTGGTTGTTGACATCTCTGCTAGGTGCTGCTGCTATAAAAGCCAAGTACGTCCAAGGATAGAATACTGTTGCCCCATATCTGGGCAGGAGCTGCTAAAAACAGCCTATCCTGCCTTGACAGAGTACAAAATAGACTTCGTGGCTTAGTGGGGGATGCCCTTTTCTCTACCCTGCAACCTCTCTCCCACAGAAGAGACGTTGCAAGCCTATCCTTGTTTTATCGTTATTTCCATGGCAGGTGCTCATCTGAACTCCAATCTCTGGTCCCCCCTCGCCAATCTTTCACGAAAAACACCCGTCTAGCTTAATCCACTGTGAAAAATTTCCCCCACTCTTCACCTGTGCCTAAATCAAAACGCGGATTCCATGAACAAAGCTTCTTTCTTAGAACTGCACGCCTGTGGAACTCTGTTCCGTCTGCCTGCTTCCCACCGGACTACAACTTGGATGTCTTCAAGTCCAATGTTAACAAATTCCTAATGAACCACCCCCTTAAGTAAACACTTCATCAAATCTCCACACTAACGTAATGTATTTGCCATAACCCTTATCCCTGAGTGGCTTCCGGGCCTTGATAAGCGGTGATCACTGTGTAAAAAAAAAAAAAAAAAAAAAAAAAGGTGAGACGACTGACTTCTTCAGCTCTGGTATGGTTCGCTTCTCTCAGGATGCACATAATGCACTGGTGTTTCCACGGTAACGACATGTTTCGGAGCTGTCTGTTGTATTAGTGTTACGAGTAGCTGCACTTTTCTATCGCTGGTAAATGCTGGCAACAGCTGCGACACTGTGAGAATCATGAAGTCGGGATGCTGAGCGTTTTCCAGCTTCTTTGGTTTTGACGGATTGAAAAACCTGCTCCAGCATCATGTCTTGGTTTTTGTCACCAAGGAGGTCCAGCTGAATTTCTTGTGTCCTCAAGGCCACTAATGAGTACATCTCAGTGGATAGTTTTGAACACTTGATGACAAATTTGCATACTCCAGCTTGTCCCTGGAGACAAGCACCAAAGGAGTGGATTGTTTCGTCATGATCCTGGTGCATGTTGTGCAGAGTAACACGTGACACCATGGTATTCTCCTCTGCGAGGACTCGCATTGCTTTCAGCACATCTGCTTTTGGCTTGTCAGTTAATAAGCCGCCTGCAATGCAAGTCAAGTCGTTGCGTGGGGATTCATCGCAGCATTCTAGTAGTTGCACGACGAGGTCCTTTCTTGTGATTTTGGTCGCAGCAACATAGTCTCTCCATCGAGTGATGAAATAGGACCAGTCTTCACTTGAACCAGTTAGGGATACAGTAGGTCGCTTCACTTTCTTGACTCTTGCAGCAACTGCATTGGTGGGGGCATGTGTCATCAGGAGTGCTGCAACTACAACGGCATCCAAGTCGGCTGTTTTATATTCACAGTCCACAAATATAAGATCGGTCTACTGGTGGATCTGAAGGTGGTTGCGCTTAGGATCAGGCCAAATCAATTTTCATCATAGATAAGTATACACTATTTTGATGCCATTTCAGGATGACATCACAAATGATGAAGATCTGAAATACACAGATTGGTAGAACTAAGTAAACCGTTTGGTTTAGGTGTTTTGCTTTATGGCATATCAACCTTTTTCAGGTTATTTAAAGCTGAATCCAGTTATTTTGGAAACAGTCTTTATTCTCCAAGTTCTTTATATCTTAAAATATTTATTTGTAGAGTTTGGTTTGATGGTTTTACAACATATCAACCCTTTTCGTGTTATTTAATGCAGAATCCAGTTATTTTTGAAATAGTATTCATGTTGCATCCAGTTATTTTGTAGAAGGTTTTTGTTATTCTTCAAGCTTTTTGTATCTTCAATCGCTAGTTTGCTTGTTCTATGGTGGATTTTATCGTTTTTGTTCCCTGCCCTGCAGAACAGGAATGAGTTTTGCAATGGGAGAGGGAAAAGGGTTAGTATTAATATTTGTTACATTTTAAGTTAGGAAACCAGTCAGGAAGTGTGGGGGGGGGGGAGTAGAAAGAGAAAGGGGAAATGGGAAGAAGGAAAAGAGGGAAAAGGTGGGTTGTTGTTTTTGGTTTTGGTTTTGTAGAACATAATTAAGTTTTGCAAAAGAAAATATAAAAACAAAAATCAATCAATCTTAGGTGCATTTCGTCTTATGAAGCCAATATCTTCAGAAAGCCTGATCTAGTAGCAGTAAGTAAACGGAATAGTTACAGTCACACAACATAACAAGTATAGTTATGGTACATATCTCCCTATTGGGGAGGGGAGGCAAAAATTGCATAAGTGGGAAAAAATTGCATAAATGGGAAAAAATTGCATAAATGGGAAAAAATTGCATAAATGGGAAAAAATAGTACAAGATGAAAATCTTTGAGAATATATATAAAGGGAAAACATTAAGTTTGTCACTTTCAAAAATAAATTATATCTCTATTTAAAAGCAGTTGAGGACCCTTAGCTATCTCCTCTCTAAAAATGAGATTCTACTTTTTTTTTTAGGTGATTACATGTGAATATTCCGAACAAAATATTTTAGAATTTAAAGTGAGAGATCATTTTTTTTCATATGGATTTTTATTAAAATGATCTCTCATTTCTAGGACAGTCTAACATTTTGGGACAGGTAACTAATCTTTAATACCTGTCTAACCCTAAGTCTGACTTGCAATGTTGTAAAACCACACAAAATTACCTTAAAAAGTAAAGTATGCAGAATTTATCTCCCATAGCAAAAAAAAAAAATAACAGTATTAAACCGCTACAAAGCTATGGTTGTTACTTTACATGTCAATTTCAATATCCAATCAAATTACAATCTTATAGCTGGTGTATCTCCAAATATGTCTCAGTATTTTCCTCATTGTTTTTTTTATCTAAATTGTAAGAGAGCCAAATAATTTATGTAGAATAAATGCACGCGATGCAGCAAAAGATTTTGCTGAATTTATTTGAGCCACTCGTTCTCTCCACATAAATTGATAACGATACGAACTAAACAGATTCACCGAAGTCCTGTCGATTCATTCTGTTTTGATTCAATCTTGGTTTTTTATCACAAAGTCAAAGTTACTTCTTGGTCTACAAAATGGCAACTGCCAGCCATATTGATTTTTTATTCATTAAACGTTTACACATTTTAATCATGCTTTTCTCGAGTTTTGATGTAAACATTGAATGAATAAAAAATCAACATGGCCACCAATAAATTAACTCTTTACACAAAATAATTCCTCATGTAATAATGTTTTAGATAAGAAACATTTTGAATGCATTATTTTTCTCATATCACCCACAAACCCTATTTAGTGACATTACTGGAAAACATTATTACATATTTATATTGCCAATTCGAAATTAGTATAAATTTCAAGATTTACAAAGCATCGTCCAGTAAAATACGTGCTAGAGATAATTTTCAGAAAAAAAAAGGTGTATAGTATTACAGTGAATAAAGCAAGATGGCCGATTTGAAAGCAGTTATCTCCCCCTGATTTCAAACATCTAAAGGATTAATTTACAGTGAAATTACAACTTTAAAACATTCTTTCTTTACTTATAATTATTTTTCCACTGAATCATTTTTCATAGGTTTTGGAACTTTTACTAGTTTCGGCACAATACGTAAGAATGTTTTTTCTGAAATGCATTTTTTTGAAGACACACTACAGTAAAGCTGCACTTTTTTTTTTTTACAAGGGAGTCATCACTTATCAAGACTGGGAGGCCACTCGAGGGTAACGGTTAATGGGTGTAAGGTGGTTAGTGAGATAGCTTTTGGTGGGAATTGGGTAAAATTGGACTACTTAAAAAGATGGGATAGCAAGAACTTGTTCACATTGGGCTTGAAGACGACCATGTTGTAGTCAGCTGAGAAGCAAGCCAGTGGAATAGAGTTCCGCAAGCGGGTGGTTCTAGGAAAGAAGCCAGTTTTGAACTCTGTCAAGATAGGATAGGGTGTGCCAGAGAGCTTTTTCCCAAATATGGCAACAGTACTCCAATTTAGGGTATATTTGGCTCTTATAGATGTAGAGGATTGCATCAGGAGTGAAGTACCTTCTGGAGCGATAGAATGATGCAACTATTTTTCATGTGACTTTGGCAATAGATTTGATGCAAGTCTTCCATTTCACATTATGGTTGAAGGTCATTCCTAGAATTCCAAAATATTCTAATTAAATAAGCATTTCCTTTTTATTGCAACAAAATTAAATTAAACGAGTATATTCTGTACTTTTTTTAAAAGCCAGTGGGCATTTTATATTTACATTTGACTGCAGAAGTTATTCAATGTAACTCACTTTTGGGGGGATAATTATGCTTCTTTGAGACAAGAGCTATTCAAGTTACTCTAATGACATGCCTAAATATTAAACAAATAGAGAATCATCATTAGCATTTGTCGTACTTTGTCGTACATCTGTCACGCCTTAATTTGTCATAACTAATTGGTAAAATCCCTAAGAAGACAGAGTGAATGAACATATCTTATTTGAGATTTGTAGCAGACATAATTGCAAGGAATACAAGCAGGAGCCAATTCTAGTGGTTCAAAATTTTAATTATACTTCCTTCCTGGCTTGTCCAATCAGAAGCCAGCTCTCAGTCATGTGACCGAGTTTAGTAAAAAGTTAAACCGGCAACACTCTCTCTATTTTCCCAGATGTTGGACTGACAACAACTCCACATGGAATGGACATGTCCTCAACTTCTCTCTTGGGACCCAACAGAACTCACCCGGCCTTTGGGCCTGGGGTTCGACTCAGATGTGAACACCATCATACAAACAAGCCAACATGACTACCTCCACACACGGACTTTAATGTGATGCAAAACACTCAAACTCTTTCTCATCCTAATCTTTCGTGATGCACGTTTCTACTACTACTTTAGACGCTTCAAATTTCTGCCTCTCGACACGGGAATATTCTAGAACATTCTATTTCTTCTTTTCTTTCTTTCATCTTGAACACAGTCCTACTTCTTCTGGAATAAAGCCTTCCGTTGTTCTGTTTTAAAAAAAGGCGTTGGTTAATTATTCTGTGCCTTTGTGTCTTAAATTAATATTTCATTAGGAGTTTTGTTCACACATGCATAAAAATCTTCCTAAAGATGCATTGAAATGGCTGTACGTATTCATCGGTTAGATGGTCAATATCTTCATCTTAAGTTTGAAATCGCATTTTCGTCAGTCTTCTTTTTTTTTTTTTCACAAAGGAGTCACCGCTTATCAAGTCCAAAAGGCCACTCGAGGATACTTCGAGCATACGTTAATGAGCGTACGTAGGTCACTGAGACAACAGTGTAGTGATTGTTAATTGTAAAAATTGGGTAGAAATTGGTTATTTAAACCAGGGTTTCCCAAACTTCAGAACACTATGGAGCCCCTTTGCAGGGCAAAGGTTGTTCATGGAGCACTAACAAGACAATTTCTAAAATAAATGCAAAATATCAAATTTTAACACTAACTAATGATTTTTGGGTTTCCTGACTTAAGGCTCAAGCCAAAGGGAGCAACCACATGTATCATATCGATTTCCAGTAAAAAAGATCAATAATTAAATGTTTGCAGCCGTTTAATTTTTCCATAAGAAGCAGTTGGTCTGCTTTAAGAAAGAGCTTCCAGAGCCCCTCTGGTCATGGATATGACCTTAAATTATATCCAGTGGTGAGGCCCATCTTGCGGGCTTTGGGGAGTATGGAGCCACCCTTTAATTACCATTGCTCCCAGGTCTACTCTGACTCGGAGTGGTAGTACCTGTTAGGGTCCCAACTATGGGTTAAATAGAAACCGACTTGAAAACAACAAATATATTCTATTAAAAAAATCTTTCTTCAAAATCTTTGGATTCGGCATTAAATAACCTGAAAAGAGTTGATATGCCGTAAAACAAAACCAACCAACCAACCAACCAACCAGAGCCCCTCAGCCTCACTCATGGAGCCCCAGAGCTCTGTGGAGTCCACGTTAAGAAACTCAAATTTAAGAGTACAGCTCAACAAGAACTTGTTTACATTGGACTTAAAAACAACCATGTTGTAGTCAGCTAAAAAAATGATACTAGGGTCAGAAACTGGGATTTGAAGAGCCACCGTTCTAGAAATAAAGCCCTCTGACCTGCAAACACCTGGCAAGTTAATAACATGCCCAACCCCATGAATAAATATTTGAAGATATAACGAATTTGAAGCATAAAAATTTTTATCAAAATTATTAAAAACGATAAGGGTTGATATGCCATAAAACAAAACAACCAAACCAAACACCGTGAATAAATATTTGGAGATATAAGTAAATACCTTGAAGCATAAAAATTTTTTATCAAAATTACTAAAAGTGAAAAAATGGTCAATCTCTTCAGCTTAAGTTTGAAATCCTGTAGTTGTAAGCCATGTTTAGTTTCAAAACAGTTTCCGATGGTTAGTTGTTCTATACAAGTCCTGGAGGTGACTGGTTCTCAGTAGACAGTTCTTGAGTTGGAAGTCATAGAGCAAAAGATTCTTCCCGTGTTGACATGAAGAAAACATATGCGAAGTTGTTACAGAAAAGGTTTAATTTTTATGGAGCAATTCTGGTTTCTGATTGGTTGGTAGAAGAACGTGAATTAATTTTCTAGAAAGGTAAGCCATGTTTAGTTTCAGAAACGTTTCAGATGGTTCGTTGTTCTAAACAAGTCTTGAGAGGTGACTAGTTTGCAGTACACAGTTCCACAGAGCAAAATATTCTTACCATGTCGAGACGGAAAAAAAACATGTTAAATTGCTCCAGAAAAAATTTAATATTTATGAAGCAATTCTGGTTTCTGATTGGTTGGTAGCAGAACGTGACTTAATTTGATTCGTCAGTTCCAAGCAGCATCGTTTATAAATAGAATCGTCCGACTGTGTGGGATCATACCCCCATCACAAGTCCATTGTGATGGGATGTGTCTCCTCGCGGCTTCGGCTGCAGGGAGACAGGGTAGTACATGTCAAGGATTCGTCACTTGACACTCAGCCCAACAGGTGAGGGGCCGGTTCCCGGCCCAGCACCTGTTGGACTGAGGTATGCCACCTGGGTAATACCTAGGATGTCCACCCTCCCAGACCTTGCCACCAGGCTTTCCGGTGGGGCAAGTTTATTGCTTGCTGCCTGAGGCGCCCCTACCGGGGAATGCCGACGGGGTTACTCAGGCAATTTTTAAAATTGTAGGAGTGCCCCTTCTTTAGGGGAGCCTGTGGGGTTCCCACTTTCCGGCCTTGTGCCACATATTGCTGATGTAGGCAGCAATTAAATATATACCCCATTACAAGTCCAAAATATTGCAACAAATTTGATTTGTCAGTTCCTAGCAGCATCGTTTATAAATAGAATCTCCCACCTGTCAGGGACCATACTGCCTCATTAGCTCAAAAATATTGCAACAGGTTTATATGCCGCAAAACAAAACAAACCAAACACCATGAATGAATATTTGAAAACATAAAAACGTTTACCAAAATTACTAAAAGCATGTAAAATCTATTCTAATACAGTTTTCACCATAGTACATTATTTTGATTATTTCCTTGAAATATTTTGGTATTTTGGTATATTTGAAGCCCTTGCACTTTGACAATTAATAAAAACAAATTTTCTGAGAAAAAAAAAGTAAGTCAAATTGAATACTTAACTGAGTGGTTACTGGTGGAATTCGGCAAGATGGTTTGGCAGTGAATGGTCTCAGCACAGCTTGACTGAGGCTGATCAGAGGGTGAAAAGAGGAGCAAGATGGAGCCAGTCTTAACTAAGAGATAGGAATTTCGTTCAGATTCAGACAATAGCAATGATAAGGACGGCATCCCAACAACAATAATACACACACACACACACACACACACACACACACACACACACAAATAATTACAAGAAAAGAGAGATGGGGAGAGAGAGAAAGAAGTAATAGAGACCCTGGCGAACAGGAATTTTAATCAACTTTTCCAGGAGTTTATCAATCCTAGAGCCAAGAGTAAGTCTCTGTAGGCGACTGTTAAAGATTTATAAGTGCTGTTTTGGGCCCAGCAGAAGAAATGCAGCGGTTACTATCTGTGTTTTTACTCCGTGGAACAATCTATCAGAAAATATCGTGATGAGGACTACCATATCTAAGTTTAAAGCTGTCTTGCATGAATATTCAGATTATATGTGAATTTAAATATTGTCCACCTGCTTCATTAATAAGGCTATGACAACAGCATATTCTTTTCCTTGTTTTGATTCTCGAGTATATATCCATTGATATCTTATATGTTTTTATGTAGTCATGTGTTTCTCGGTTAATTTATTGTGTTTAACTGTGTCGGATATATACTCGAGAGTCAGAACAATGAAAAGAATATGCTGTTGTCATAGCCCTACTCCTTACATAGCTTGTTGCTTTTGGTTATTTTTTGTCAAATGAATTTGATTTGATTGATAAGGAATTTAACATTATGTTTAATACCTACGGTATTTCTGTTTATAATAAATACAAATTCTGCATTAATTAAAATATAGTATTTATGCATATTTTACGACAAGGTAATGCTGGGCGGCCTGATAGTAAGAGTATAATTCCATACCCCACCACCAAAAAGACCAATGATTAAATCGATTAAATCATATTTCATAGGGTAAGGATAATGGGAGTTGGTGATCCTAGGAAGAGAGAGATAGAGCTTTTGTTTTTATGTGGATGGGGTTATGTGGAGTGAGGCTTAGGCATCTTGAGGGTTGGATTTAAAATATTGTCTAAAGGACAATAATTTAAATTCCTTCCCTGCAAGACTTTTCCTTGGCAAGTGTGTGTGTGTGTGTGTGTGTGTGTGTGTGTGTGTGTGTGTGTGTGTGTGTGCCTGCCTGTGCTGGTGCATGTGTGTGTGTGTGTGCGTGCGCATAAGTGTGCGTGTGTGCATGTGTCTGTGTGCATGTGTGTGTGTGTGTGTGAGAGAGAGAGAGAGAGAGAGAGAGTGGGAGGGGATGATCTGTATAGATATCAGAAACTGCCAGACTGGAATCTGAAGAATGTCTCTTCCTCTTCTTCTTTGGTGGCTCTGCATTCCTCCCCCTCCTCCTCCACCTTCCATTTCTTCTTTCATTGTCATGTTTGATGCCCGCGACAACACCAACGTTCTTTTGTTCTTCGTTTTCCGGCAATGTCAGCATCGAAGATGACATTACAAAATTGTCTGTGACAAAATCAGAAATTGTTTTGTTTTTTTTTACTTGGGAGTCACTAATTATGGAAGGCCCGAAGGTAAGGGTTAATGAATGTAAGGTGATAATATAGAAATCGTTAATGGTGTAAATTGGGTAGAATTTGATTATTTATGGGAGATGCGGCTTTACAAGAATTTGTTTACATTGGATTTGAAGGCTACCATGTTGTATTCAACCGGGAAACAGGTCCGAAGAATAGTGTTCCACGGGCAGGAAGTTCTGAGAAAGAAACTTTGTTCATGGAATCTGTATTTAGATTTAGGTACAAATAGAGAGTGGGGGAAATCGTATATAATGGTTGTAGCTAGTCGAGTGTTTTCTTTCGTGAAAGTTTGGCAAGGGGCAACCATAGATTGGAGTTCAGTCGAGCACTTGACATGAAAATAACAATAGAGCAGAGACAGGCTGGCAAGTATCTTCTGCTAGAAAGAAGTTGCAGGGAAGAGAAAAGGGCATCATCTACTAGGTTTCGAAGCTGATTCTGAATTCTATCAAGGCTGGTTAGGGCGTGCCGAGCAGCTTCTGTCCAGATGTGGCAACAGTACTCCATTTTAGGGCATACCCGGCTTTTATATAGATAGAGGATTGCATCAGCAGTGAGATACCTACTGGAGCAGTAGAGTGATTCAACCATTTTTCCAGCGAGATTGGCAACAGATTTGATGTATGTGCTCCGTTTCAGGTAAGGAGTCAAAGTCAGTCCCAGAAGCTTGTCGAGACACATTAGAACAAAATCGGTCATTGTATCGGGATCAAGAAAAATATTAGAATTGTCTGATCACTAAAATATGTAAATATAAAAATAACCTAATTTCTCATTTTCGATTTCGATCAATAATCAATAGCAAGCATTTTACTTACAACTAAAAAAGGAAATGTCTGTTTCTTATTTATTTACGTATTTCATTTTGTTTTTATAGGTTTTATTTATTGATCAAGTGGACATCGATTTCTTCTTTGTTGAGACTTGCTTCGCTCACAGATTTTCTTTCTTTTTGCACGCACAACAGACGGTGATCTAATATAACAGGTGCTTTAGAATAATTTCACGGTCTTCAAGATCATCTATTTATTTTGAACACTGGATGACGTCACAAAATTCGAATAATGCAAATAAAGGCGAATGATAAAAAAAAAAGTAGCGAGAAGGAATGAATGACGTCCATAATGAAAAGAGAGAAGATGAAGAAAGGGGAAATAGAAACGAGAGGGAGAAAGAGGAAATAGAAACGAGAGGGAGAAAGAGGAAATAGAAACGAGAGGGAGAAAAAGGAAAAAAGTAAAAAAAAAAAAAAAAGAAATATATATGTGTTGCCTGTGAATGTTAAGCTGAGAAATTTGATGGATAAGCTTTCAGGTTGGGTGTTATCTGTCATGGCAATCGATCGTTGAGAAGATCTCTTGTAGTTAAAGGAAAGAAACTTAATCTTAGTAGCATTAAATTTTGCTATTCATTTGCGGCCATATTCCATTACAGACTGAAGGTCATTTTCTAGGATTACTGCCATTGTCTTTCGTATGTGTACATTCGTCTTTCTATTATAGAGTGTGCTGTCCTCAGCAAATATACCCATCTCGGACCCAATTTTATCAGGTAAGGCGTTTATAAATGTCTAGAATAATAAAGGTCCAAAGATGAAGCTCTGAGACACACTTGTGTTAATGTTGTTTAAATATATGGCCATTGAGAACAACTTAGATTTTTCTCTTGTCCATGGAGGATCTGATTATGTTAAATATTCTTCCATAGGCTAATTGAATATTCATTAAAGGAAAAATAAAAAAAGAGTTTATTTATATTTACATATATATCTACTATTTTATAAAAGTCACTTTGTGTGTGTGTGTGTGTGTGTGTGTGTGTGTGTGTGTGTGTGAGTTCCCTCCTCATAGGTTCCAAACTGGCTGAGCCTATCTTTTGCAAATTTCACACAAAGCTAATTTATATGTCTGGCAGTGTTCTTAGATATGTTTTGTACAGAAAGTCATCCAATAAGTATCGAAAATCGAAAAAATAATCCGATCTTAAATGTAGATATAACTGTAGAATTTTCACAAGGGAAATATTTTACCTTACACCGGCCAAGGGATTATTTCCCTTGGCCGGTGTAAGGTAAAATATTTCCCAGTTAAAATTCTTTTTTTGATATTTATAAAAGAAGAAAGACTATGTTTAAGATGGTCAAGCCCAAATATCATCTGATATAATATTGTAAACAAACACAGACATTATCATTATTATTTTTTTAATTACTTTTTAATTTTTTTTTTACAAATTAGTCACCCGGGCAAATTATTCCTCGTAATCTCTATATAAATAAAATGAACTCATTTTTTCTCGTCTGATTTTGACCTTAATAGGATTAAAAATCAAGATATTTCATGCAAATATAATATGCACAAACGGCAGAACAATATCTGAGGTGTGTTATAGGCTTATTATTTCTCAAATTCCTCGATAATCTTAGATTTCTATACTTTTTCTGCTGAGAAGTCACGGCCAAAATCGGTTAAGATCAATGGAAGTGGTAAAATATTTTCTCTCTAATAAATTCCCCCCCCCCCCCTGCCACCACTTAACACTGTTTGGGGATCGTTCACAAGGAACAGTTGAGAAGAGAACACCGGTTTGGCTTCGTAGTTCTTTCAGGTGAAGTTATTTAAAATCACTAAACTAAGCTGCAGTGCTCTGTGGCGTAGTGGTTAGCGTGCTGGACAATTCACATTATATTTTCACGTTCGCGCCGACCTACCGTAGTCGTTTTTTTTTTTTTTTCCTAAACAACTGGAATGGACTTTTCTTGGTGGCCGAACTGTTAACGTTGCAGATGTTTTTTTTTTTGTTTTCTTTCACACTTTATTTTCCTACTTTTACTCATGACTCCGGGTTTGATCCTTCCTACTTACCTACCATAACATTTTTTAAAACTCCCCCCCCCCCGTCCCGGAAACAAACACTCGGGCAACGCCGGGTACCCCCGCTAGTATATAATAATCAAGAGAGAATTGATTCTATAATAATACATACGGTATCTGCATAAATTCAAATATTATGTTTAAGCATGTTGTATGACTGGGCAACGTCGGGCAGCAGTTAGTACGTTATATACATATATATACATACAGGATACGGTGGCTTTAGGATACTTTTTTTTTTTTTAGATTACAATTTGAAATACAATGCTTTTCTTGCGGTATTCATAATGTTATGTGATTATATGCACATGTATTATATACTGTACTGTATTTTATTTATTTTTAATGCCGTATCTCAGAGTTCTACTATATCTATATTAATTCATATTCCGGTCTGTTTGTTCACAATTTGATTAATATATACAAAATATTAATTACTTTAATATTTCATTTATTTCTATATATAGTATGGTTCTTTCAAAATATATGATTAAGATGACCTCATTTTCATATTATATTAAGGAAAATCGATTATATTAAATAGCTGTATGTTAGTTTAAGTTTCTAGTGAGGGAGTTATTTTAAGTGTTCCATTTAAGATTGTTATTTCATCAACTTTAAATAATAATAATTATATTGATAATATATTTAATTTAATTTAATTGGAATTATTATTTCCGACATCGAGTTTTTTAGAAACGGGTAGAGTTATTTCCCCTTATGAGTTTTTTTTATATGTTCCAAAGTTCGAAAGATAAAAAAGAAACTCTTCCCCACATAAAATAATTTGGTAATCGCAATAAATTTCTAGCGTGAAAAAATAATTTCATGTAGACAGAAAGATATCTTGCTTTATTTTTAAATATTAAAAAAAAATAAAATAAAACACTTACAAATAAACGAAAAGATCTCATTTGTTTGTTTTTATTATTATTGAAATGACTATACTAGGGAATAGGGCGAATAAAAAAGTGACTTTACGTGAATGGACAGTTTGGTGAAGGGTAAACTATCTAATGACGGTAAAATCCAAAGATGCAGAATCCAAGAAAGTTAGTTAAATTTCCATTCGCACAAGTAAAGTCCAGAGGAATCGTGTAATTGGAAGATGACCCAAAGTAATCCAAAAGGCAGAAATCCATGGAATAATTCACAAATAGGTACAAGGAAAAGGGAAAGAATTCCAATATATTATTAAAAGAAAAATAAAATGTGCGTAAAAAAAGGAATGGAAGAAATATACAGCTCGACTGTCGAGGCAAAGCTGAATTCCCTCTTCCCTATTCCCTTTGCTTCACTTTTTGTTATCAAGTAAGATCTATAACTTACTTGTCGTTTCATTTAATACTTTTGCAAGCAATATTTTAGAACTAATTTAAATGATGTCGAAGCATTTCTCCTACCCCCCCCCCGGATATCTTAGCACTAAGTGAGACTAACCTACCCTCCTCCATCCCTTCTAACTACTTTAACATGCCTGGCTATCTCCCACTCTACCGTAAGGACTCTGACAGACATATGCACGGACTTGGAGTCTACATTCGTAACACCTTCCCCCTTGACTAGAGAAACAAACCTAGAATCGGACGACCAAGACTTTATGTGCTTTAGACTAAACATACAACATAATATTAGCTACTTTTATTTTCTCTACCGCTCTCCCTCAACCCAGGACTGCACCATAATTAACAAAGTCTCTGACAGCATAGACACAGCACTCTCCCTCAACACTAGTGCCCAAGTACATATATTTGGTGACCATCACAAAAACTGGCTTGGATTCTCTACTTACACAGATGCAGTGGGCAACACAACACATAGCTTCGCTATATCTCACTCCCTATCACAAATTGTTACGTTTCTAACCCGTTTCCCTGACCAGCAAGAACAACACGCATCACTCTGTTTCTGTTTCTGACCACAGTTCCCGAGGATTGTATAACAAATGCTAACAGCCCACTCGGGAATGCTGATCATGCGGTGATAATGGTCGAAATTGCACTAAACTCTAGACCCAAAACTGAAGAGCCAGTGCTCAAAACAACGAGATATTATAAAAAGGCTGACTGGGAAGCCATCAGAGATCTTATCAGAGATGCCCCATGGGGAAATATTTTTTCTCTTCCTGCTGAACAGTGCGCAAATGAGACCACTGAATGGTTCAAAACAGCAATTGAAGCACATGTTCCCATGCGGAAATTTTATAGCAAGCCCCACTCTCCCCAATGGTTTACTTCTACTTGCGCAACTGCCATTGCTCAAAGGTAGCATGCATACCACAGATTTAACCGACATAAGTCCAGTTCAAACAGACAGAAGTATATAGAAGCTAGAAATAACGTTAAGAAAGAAATAGCGACAGCTGAGAGAGAATTTACTGAAACCACTAAAAAACGCATCGAAGCACAAAAATTAGGAACTCGTGACTTCTGGAAAATCTACAACAGTTTATAGTAAATAATGGGCAATCAACAATTCCCCCACTAACCAACAATCACGAGGTTCTTTGCTCAGCAACCGACAAGGCTAACATGCTTGCCAGTCGGTTTGCCTCAAACTCCACACTGGACCGCTCCAACCACCCCCTGCCTGACTTTCCTTTGTGGACAGACGCCACGTTAGATGATCTAAAAATCACTCCTGCTCAGGTGCATGATATCATAAAAAACCTTGACACTTCAAAAGCATGTGGACCCGATCTCATTCCAGCTACGCTATTAAAAAAGTGCTCAGGCGAAGTAGCTCCAATTCTCTCCTAACTCTACAACAAATGCCTTAATGTATCTTGCTTTCCGGACTGTTGGAAAACTGCTTCTGTGGTACCAGTATTCAAGAATTCTGGTGAAAGAACTGACCCATCTAATTATCGTCCCATTAGCCTCCACCCACTTTTCGCCAAAATATTTGAGACCATAATTAACCATGCTCTAGTCCATCACCTTACAGATGCTAAATTTCCAATTTTGTTATCAAGTAAGATCTATGACTTACTTGTAGTCTCATTAAATACTTTTGCAAGCAAAATCCGATCCCGCATTTTGCTAAATCCTACCCTCTGATAAGAAGGAAAGTATTTCTTCGAAACTCCGCGGATTAAGAACTATCCACTTATTTTGTGCTTCCTTTTTAAAATTAAATATGTTTTTAACTCTTTTTCAAAGTGCTTTTTAACATGTTTTATTAACTACTTGTTCTTATATAATATGTATATATTATATATATATGCATATATATTATACATGTAATATATATATTATACATATAATATATATATATATATATATATATATATATATATATATATATATATATATATATATATATATATTATACATATAATATATATACAGGGTGAACAGAAAGTCCTTGGACCAATTCAAAAGTGGTTTGTTAATAGAAAATTAGAAAAATATAAATCATATATTATATATATATGTATATATATTATACATATAATATATTATACATATAATATATATATATATATATATTATACATATAATATATATATTATACATATAATACATATATATATATATATATTATACATATAATATATATATATATATATATATTATACATATAATATATATATATATATATATATATTATACATATAATATATATATATATATATATATATATATATTATACATATAATATATATACAGGGTGAACAGAAAGTCCTTGGACCAATTCAAAAGTGGTTTATTAATAGAAAATTAGAAAAATATAAATTAAACATGAATGAAAATTATAAGTTAGGAAACCAAGAATAAATTCAAATTATTTATTTTCAATGTGATGTCCTTTACTTTCGATTAGGCATTCAATTCTCTGTCTGAAGTTACCAACCGACTCACACAACGTTTCCTAAGGTATTTTAGCCCATCCACTCAGAAGAGATGTCTTCAAAGCATCAACACTTGGATGAGCAACAGAACAGACCTTTGCCTCCAACAAAGACCACACCGAAAAATCCATGGGATTCAAATCAGGTGATGCAGGAGGCCACATCTCCTTACTCCAGAATCTTGGAAAATGACGTTGGCACCAGTCCTGAGTTTTTCTGGAGGTGTGGGATGGTGCTCTATCTTGTTGGAAGGTGAAAGGCTGATCTTTGAAGTGTTTCTTCATCTCTTCAAATGCTGGAACCAAAATATCGTTAATGTAGTGATCTGTGTTGATCCTTGCTCCACGAAAATCAGAGGCGACTTCCAAGATTTGGAGATTGCAGCCCACACCATGAGGGAAGATGGCTTTTGTCGGCGGAAAACTATTCTCACGGAGTCATCAATGTCTGCTGAAGATTTTGCGTAAACTCTGTCGTTCTGATTTTCAACAGTCGCTTCAATTGTGAATAGTTTTTCATCAGAAAAAAACGATCTCTCGCTCTGCCGTGCCAGCCTTCAGTTCTCCAAGAAGAAGCTTTGCTCTTTCAAGTCTCTTGTGCTTTTGGGCAGGTGTGAGGCACTGTCTCTTTCTCATCTTGTAGGGGGACAACTGGAGATCGTTTTTTACGATGGTTCTCATCGAGGTCGCGCTCACATTCATGTCTTTAGCCATTTGTCTTGCAGATCTCTTCGGGTTCCTCCTTACCCTCTCTCGGACAGCTTTAGTCACCTTTGTTCGAGCAGTGTGAGGTCTTCCACTCCTAGGACGGTCTTCAGATGTACCAAGTTCCTTAAATCTGTTCACAACATGGTACACGGTGGATTTAGCCACTTTCAAGAGCTTAATAATCTCTGAGTTTGTCCTTCCCGCGCAATGAAGCTGAATTAAGACCTCTCGTTTGCTCATTTTTCTGAAAGTTTAAACAAAATTATTTTAATATTTTTGTTGAAAATAATTAGATCAATAGTTAGACTAAATACTTACTTTATTCGAAAAGAGAAAAAGTGATTTTAACAATATTTAATTTTAAAACTAAAAATGGTCTAAGGACTTTCTGTTCACCCTGTATATATATTATACATATAATATATATACATATAATATATATACATATATTATACATATATATATATATATATATATATATATATATATATATATATAGGGTGACCCCAAAAAATCAGGCCCCAATAATTAGGCCCCGTTTCTTAGTGTTTTGCCCGAATGAAATGAAACTTTGGTCATAACTAGTTTATTATATTCAAAACATCACATCAAAACACAAGGGTCTTTGGCCTTTTTTTCTCCGTTCTACAGCATATGTTCTAGATGACCTCCATTTAGCTTTTTTTTTTTTTTTTGGGGGGGGGTCACCATATATATATATATATAAAAGTGAATTTATATAGTAGGTGTATTCATGTCTGTTTCTACTTTAGATGTATCATTTGGTGGCACGGTACATGTATGCATGTATATATATATATGTCTATATTTGTGTGACTTTGGATATATAAGTGTATTTTACGTATGCATGTATGTTTGTATGTTTATATATATATATATCTGTATCTATGTATCTGTGTGTATGTTTGTATGTGGATATGTCTCTGTGTCTATTGTATGTAGATATATGTATACACACGTATATTTCTGAACTATTAGAATAGGCTGCCTCGTATAGAATTGTTGTAACAATATAGATTACAAAAATGTATGGATGTCCGAATGTTGTTTATATATATGTTATATATGTATGTATGTGTGGATGTGTATATGTATGTCTGTTGTGTGTGTATTTATATGTATGTATGTGTATATGTATATATATATATATATATGTATATGTATGTATGTATGTCTGTGTTTGTGTATATATGTGTATGTATGTGTATATATATATATATATATATATATATATATATATATATATATATATATATATATATATATATACACCCGTCTGTAGTCGGGTAGCATAATATCGCATATACGAAGATGTTACCACGCTACATAAGTAAAGAAAAATACTATTATTTGTCTCTGTATGTCTGAAATGTGTGTGTGTATATATGCGCGGGTGTAGATAAATGTTAGACATTTATAAGTGTATTGATACACGCATATAGGTACATGTGGGGTTTAGATAACTTTCGGGTTTATATTTATTCACATTTTGTTGGTTTATTTGTTTTAATTTAATTTTATTTTTATTCTTATTTATCTTATTTATTAATTTTTTTATTTTTTATTTTTTATTATATTTTTTATATATTTTTTATTTTTTATTTATTTTTATTTATTTATTTATTTATGTATTTTATTTTTATTTATTTATATTTTTTTATTTACCTTAATGTAACTTTTACTTTATCTTCTACGTAGTTTCAGAATCATTGTCTAGTTTCAGTAAATAAAACAAAAAGTGTTCAGCATGGATTCGCTTTTGAATATATGGATTAATGTGTGTATGTGTGTGTTGGCAGTGTCGGTGTATGGATGTGTTATGTGTGTGTTGCGTGTATGTGTGGGTGGAGGTAGATTAAAAAGGCACCGGTCAGTACTTGGTTGACCATAGCTAAGGTTATTAACTTACAGACTCTAAGACAAGAAAACGAAACTCTCAAGTACCCTATGCCATAAAAAGCCAAAAGTTAAGTTAGATGGGGGAGGGGGAAAAGAAAAAAGATGTTTATCATCTTCATAGACCTCACTCATCCTTTTGCCGTTTTTGTTTTTTTTTGACTCCCACCCAGGTTGTATTTTTAACTTGATAAACGAAATAGAAAAATGTATTTGGTGGAAATGTCACTTTTGAAGGTGGTTCTTGGCCTGAAGACGTAATCCCCCAACGTGGGTGATTACAGAAACATGTATGCACATATGTAGCCATTAATGTTTGTATAAATAAAATTAATATACCTGCTCTGTTCACTCATTGAGCACTATTTTGGTAGACACGTGTTGTTTCATTGGATGTACTTCTAGGAAACTAAACTCTACTGGCTATATATATATATATATATATATGCAGAGTTAGCAAGTACAAAGAATAAAATAATTCATTTTTTCAGTTAATCATTACATTATATAAGTGAATGTTCTGATAAAGGAGGAATAATTGCTGTTTTCTGGGTCGGAATATATCGATCTAATACTGATGGTTCACTGTTTTAGACCTTGAAGTATTTTTTTTTTTTTGCTTTTTTGTTTTTTTTTCCTAAGCTCTTAATATTGCTTAGCTTCATACGTTGTCTGCGCCATTTTTTTCATGGACCCCCCCCCCCCAAAAAAAAACCTTTTAAGGTTATTTGGTAAATAAATTCTATTTAAATAAAAAGAATAACCCTCTCCTACTCCTACTCCCCTACACCTCTTCCCCCACGTCTCCCGGTAATTTATGTGTTTTTGTAGTGAGACATTTACCACGCACGACAAAGGTGACGTCATTCCTATGACGTCGCGATGGAAATGACGGATGAAGGTATGCGTGTCATGAACAGATGCGCAGATCGTAACTAGGTAACCGATTCAGAAAGCAAAAACAGAGAAAAATGTTTGCAGTGTGTGTAAGAAAAAAAAGGATGAAGTATTTTTATTTTTATAAACTATATCTATCTATATATCTGTAAAAGTGAGAATATGTATGAGTGTATGTGCGAGGGCACTTCTCAACCTATAAACTCAACGAATTGTTGATCTACAGACTTGAAATTTGGTATATAGGGTATTCAGATATGTGGAAAACTTTAATTGGTTTTCATCCGGGGAAAAATGGCTGCTAAGGAGTCAAAATTGAAAAATTGGTACTTAGGAGTCATCAGATTTTTATCTGTTTATCAACTGTTTCACGAATGCCAAGGTGCTGACATGAAACATGGCAGCTTCTTTATGTTAAGAATAGGTAGGTTTGAAAATATTTTGTAAAGATCATATCAAGCTAATCTAGTGGTTATCTTACTTGATTCATTGTCTTTAGATTTTGGTTTCGATCTCAACTCAAGTATTTTTTTTTTTTTTTTTTACTTACAAGAAGTGAACTGTTTAGAAAAAAAACATAATACTTGCATGCACATGTCTCAGTTTCTGTACTAATTAAAATATAATATTTATTTGTTTTTTACGACCAGGTAATGCTTGGCAGCCTGCTAGTATATGTATAGACGTGAGAATGTGTGTGTGTGTGTGTGTGTGGGTGTGTGGGTGGGTGTGTGTGTGTTTAAGGACACTTCTTAACCTATATGCTCAACGAAATTTTGATTTACAGACTTGAAATTTGGTATATAAGGTATTCAGATATGTGGCTTTTTAATCGATTTTCATCGAGAAAAACGGGCTGCTAAGGGGTCCAAATTGAAAAATTGGTATGTTGGGGGGTGTCATCAGTTTTTATCTGTTTGTCAATTGTTTCACGAATGTGCATGCATGAAAAAACATAATACTCGCATGCAAATATCTCAGTTTCTTTCTGTTTTATTTTATTTTTTTTACTTCATTATTTTAAAGGAATTTAATGTTATGATTAATACCGGACAACACCGAGCCCATCTGCTAATATATATATATATATAGTATACCTATAAGTTCTCTAACCTCATCCCATCCCCCTATTACTCCCCCCCCCCAAAGAGTGATACCAAATAGCCAAGTCGGGAGTGAGCACTGACCAAACTTCCACTGTATAAGTGCGAAAAGAATTGGGACCTTAGGGAGGCTTATTGTCACTCAAATTCCAGTAAAAACCAATGGCCACTGCCAACAAGAAATCAATGGCAAACAGCTGTTGCGATAATGCAAATTTATTTGCAAATGGTAACGAAAGAGGTGGAGAGTACTGGAAAATCTGGAGAGGCTTGTTGTCATTCATCTTTCGGAGAACATCACAGGCTATTTTCAAGGAGAGATCATTTATGACTTGTGTGAGAGTTCCTTGTGAGACGACGACGACGACGACGACGACGACGACGACGACAATAATAATAATAAATAGATAAATAAATAACAGCTAATATACGAAATATATACTTTTCCTTCACTCTCTATCTGTGCCTAAGTCTAAACGCAGATTCCATGAACAAAGCTTCTTTCCCAGAAGTGCCCATCTGTTGAACACTGTTCTGCTGGCCTGCTTCTCCTTTGAATACAACATAGTAGCCTTCAAATCCAATGTACACAAATTCTTGCTGAGCCGTCCCCATAAATAATACACATTCTACCCAATTTACACCATTAATGATTACTAAACTACCACTTTACATTCATTCACCCTTATCCTCGAGTGGTCTTTGGGCCTTGCTAAGTGGTGATTCTCAAGTAAAAAAAAAATCATGAACCTATTACTCCAGTTCAATCAACAAGTATAGAAACCTTATTCTGCAAGATTACGCTGCTATTTTAGACCCACTAAAGGGTGGAACGATAAATGTGTTGCCCTAAAGAAAACAGCATTGCATCTTTATTTTAAAACTTTTATTGAAAAAATCAATTCACGTAACTTGATTCTGTAGAAGAACTGACATCTATTCAATGTAGCCGCCTTCAGCCTCAATCACTGCCTCGATATGGGTCCAGAAATGGGAGCATGCCTTTTTCACAAGCATTGGTAGGAGCTCAGTGAATACTCAGCAGGTGGGGCGATCAGGCTGGCTTGGTATTGTGGGAGGTCATGTTGGTGATGTTCTTGACATATAATCAAATGAAGTAGTCCAGCGGGTTCAGGGGGGGGGGACAATGAGAAAAAGGTACAAAGTCGTAGCACTCCTTCTGAAGCTAAGCCTGGGTCTCTTTGGACTTGTGGGCCGGCATAGGGTCCTGCTGTCACACCCAGGGTTTGTCTGCAGCCATGTGACTGCACCAGGGGATCACCACACTCTTCAACACATTCAGATACACTTTGGCGTTGACTTTAAAGCCAACTTAGAAGATGTGAGGTGGCACGATGTGGCCCTCACTTGAAACCACACCAAAGACTATAACCGTGGCCAGAAACTTTGTTTTCATCACCCTGGACACATCCCTGTTATTCATGGCAATCCAGCGATGCATTTTGTGGGTGCTGGCCATGATTCTGTTGTCATAACTTGGATCAGTAGAGAGAATGAGTTGTAGAGCAACGCATCTCCGATCTTGCTCATTGAACATTGTGTCACTTTCAGACATGATAGAAAGCTCCTGTTGCTTTTGGGATTTGTGCACAACTGGCCAACTAGTAGATGGTCTACAACAAAAAAATGAAAACCGGTTTTCATCAAACAGAAATAGAATTATACCTTTTTCTAGGGCGACAATTTTATCATTCCACCCTGTAATTTTGCAACCACTGACCTGATACTTTCAAAAAGAGTCCAGGCAAGTGTTTGTCATTCTTTATCGTTTTTTCTGATGCACTAGCCCCGATCTAATTATGCAAGGTTATTTCTCATATGACCTTAGGTTTGTGGCAGCAACAGCAGGGATGTTTCGCCAATTTCATAGTTAAATATTTTTCATTTACAAGTTTAAAGCTGATTGGTGCAGGCATGCAGCTTACCTCCCGGCTTGCCCAATGATATGTCATTTCTCGCGTGAACTGAGCACGTGACAAAGTAAATAAAAAGGTTGAACCCAAGCATTTCTCTTTCTTTTTCCTCTCTTTTGTACACATGTGCAACAGACACACACAACATTTAAACATTCTTTCCTTCCATTGCTGTAATTGTCTATTACTAAATACAAGGTGCCGTCAGTAAGTTTCCAGATATTCTTGTACAGGCATTTAAAATTATTGTAGACCCTTGAAAATTCAATATGTTATTGTTATACATCTTATGAGATGACTGACCAATTTTTATGATTTCAGGTTCAAATGAACAACTACAGCAGGAATTGGAATACACCCTACTAAAGCCTGAGTGTCATAGCTGGTGAATTTCAAAAATGCAATCTGGATGTGAGGATACTTTAGAAGAACGGTATGCAATAAAATTCTGTTTAAACTTGGAAAAAAAATGAGACAAAAATGTATGGAATGCTTCAGATTGCTTTTGGACCATCTTGCATGAATTGAGCATCAGTTTTTGAGTAGCATAAGAGATTCAAGGAAGGCAGGGAGTCTGTAAGGGATGATGAGAATGTGGGAGGAGTAAGGAAGTCAGAACACCAAAGTTGATTGGCCAAATAAAGAATTTCATGGATAAGAACTGTCATGTGTCTATAGAGACAAGTGCACAGTTTGATGTCAGTGTGGGAACTGTACACACAATTATTCACAAGGAACTGAAGATGCAGAAGATTTGCGCGAATGCACCAGTCCACAACTCCATCTTTGTCACAGAGTATTTGACTAAGATGGGCATCAAGACAGTTCCTCACCCTCCCTATAGTCCAGATCTTACTCCCTGTGACTTTTGGTTATTTCCTAAGCTCAAAGAAAATGTTAGAGGCTGTCATTATGAGACAATTGAGAGGCTGTGAAGAATATCATTGACATGCTCACACAAGAGGACTTCCATGAACCTTCCAGAAATTATTGAAACGATACAAGTGCATTGCAGCCAGAGGAGGTTACTTCGAAGGGGGACTAGAATTTCATGTGTGTACTATCAATAAAAGTGTCCATATGAAAAAGTCTGGAAACTTATTGAAGCCACCTGTTATATAAAATATTTCTTGTGTAAACCTTTTATTTGTTTTGTTTTGTTCTTTTAATATGCCTCTCGTTTTTCTCCCATAATAAAAAATAGAGATTTTACATTTGAGATTTATGATACCCCTGCCTTTTGCGATTTGTCGGGCACGTTGAAAACTGCTGTTATTTTGTTAAGCAAAAGTGACACTAACAAATGCATAGAGAATAAATCTTACAATCAGTGAATAAGTAGTGGCCAAACAAACAGCGACATATCATGGCACCATTGAAAATCAGGGAAATAATATCAAATAATTCAAACTTGTGAGATTTTAGAAAGCCATTGTTAACGACCATCTATGGCAACACATCAAAGGCTGTAAATGATGATGTTCTCTCTGATTTTCTCTCCTCTGATCTTGAGCGTGTGGTACAGTGGGGAAAGAGGTGGCTGGTTACCCTTAATGCATCTAAGACCACGCTCCTATCTCTACATCATGAATGCTCTGATCCCCACCTGGCATCAATTAAAATGGATGGCTCTCGTCTAAGGGAGGCCCCAGGCTTTGATAAGCTCCTGGGTTTGACCTTTACACCTGATCTTAAATGGAACACGTACATCAAGTCTGTGGCCAAGGTCGCTGGGAAAATGGTGGGATCCTTCTACCGCTCCAGAAGATATCTAACTAATGATGCACTTCTCTATCTATATAAAAGCCAAGTACGTCCAAAGATGGAGTATTGCTGCCACATCTTGGCGGGGGCTGCTAAAAACAGCCTATCCTGCCTTGACAGAGTACAAAATAGACTCAGTGGCTTGGTGGGGGATGCCCTTTTCTCTACCCTGCAACCTCCTTCCCACAGAAGAGATGTAGCGAGCCTGTCATTGTTCTATCGTTATTTCCATGGCAGGTGCTCGTCTGAGCTCCATTCTCTGATCCCCCCTTGCCAATCTTTTTCAAAAAACACCCGACTAGCTGAAACCACCGTCAATAATTTTCCCCACTCCCTATCTGTGCCTAAATCAAAATGGAGATACCATGAACAAAGCTTCTTTCTTAGAACTGCACGCCTGTAGAACTCTGTTCCGCTTGCCTGTTTCCCTCCCGACTTCAACCTGGATGTTTTCAAGTCCAACAGAAACAAATTCCTGATGACCCCCCCCCCAAGTAATGACACCTTACCAATTCTCCAATACTATTGCTACACTGTCCCTTTGATTACTGTACACACAATAACCCTTATCCTTGAGTGGCCATTGGGCCTTGATAAGTGGTGAACTCCATGTAAAAAAAAAAACCCTGATAGGTCCTGAACTGTCATCTAGGCTTCAGCCTCTGTTCCATCGATGAAATGTTGCATCCCTCTGCCTGTTCTACAAATACTTCAAGGGTGAATGCTCTGACGAACTGCAAGTACTTGTACCTCTTTGACATGACTGCGCCTGACAAACCCGACAAGCAGCTAAGTCCCACCCCTTTACAATAGAGGTCCCTAGGTGTAAAAAAGCCTTTTACTCTAATAGATTCTTCTCCAGAACTGCAAGTCTTTGGAACTCCCTTCCGGGATTCTGCTTTTTCCAACTGTACTGACATGCAGAAGTTCAAGCGTAATGTGAGCAAACATCTTGCTACTCAACTCCCTTCATAATGCCCCTGCAAATTATGTCCCTGATAGTAGCCCGCTAATTCAAAGTGGCACTGTGTCTTGTTTGGGGTGAAAATTGATTAAAAAAAATTTAAAAAAAAACAAAAAACAGAGCGCGTATGATCGCGTGTGAAGATATCAACAGCAGCAAAAGGATGGATGGTTAGCGAAGGTATTAGCAGCAGCAGCTATTTTGAGCGTGTATGCAAATAAGCAAGTGTGTGCAGGCATGCGTCAGAAGAAAAAGAAGAAAAGAAGAAAAAATGTACTACGTGGGTTGGAGGAGAAAGAAAAATGTGCACTGGGTGAAATGGACGTGTGGCCCCATAGTGGTGGCGAGAAACTTTTAAGCTGGTGTCAAGATGGCAGAGTTTCATTAATCTCATGGCAGACGAAATACAGTTAAAAAAAAATAAGAAGCAGACATTGTTTGGAAAGTAATGGTAAGAAAGACCTTTCGATAAAACAGAAAAAAAAATCTGAGTCGGATTTATTTATTTTTGTTTCTTTCTTCTTTTTCAACAGTACTAGATGACGTGGTGGTCCAAAAGAGGTTTGAACTGTGACAACATGGAGCAAACGTAATGGCCACGTTACAACATGAGGATAGTGGAAAAACTCAAATCTGCTTAAAAATGATTTTCTTTATAAAAATAAAACTATTTGATCAATTTGCCTGATTTTTGGAAGACGATATTTTCTTTCTATCATGGGTACGTATGTTGGTGCTTATCTAGAATTAAACCTGTAACAAAAATGAATTGCAGAAACATCTTTATGACAACGTACCCATTAAGGAACGAAGATGCCATATTCCAAAAAATCAAGTAAATTGATTAAGTATTTTTTTTTTATATAGAAAATCATTTTTTACGGTTTTAACGATTTTAATAGGAAATATAGCCATTACAAGGTTGATTTTGATCTTGATAATTTTCATGAGTTGCCTCCCCTATTATTAAACATGACGCATCAAAACATAACGTTTAGCTTCGCCACAAAATTGGATTTAAAAAAAAATTTTTTTTATTTTTTATTTTTTTTTACATAGGCGTCACCACTTATCAAAGCCGATAGGCCACTCAAGGATAAGGGTTAAAGAGTGTAGAGTAGTCAAAAGGACAATATAGTAATCGATAGTAATGGAAGTTCGGTAAATTTGTTAACTTAAGTGGAACGGCTCATCAGAAACTTGTTCACGTTGGACTTGAAGACAACCATATTATAGACAGCTGGAAAGCAGGAAAACGGAAGACAATTCCACAGGCGTGCAGTTCTAAGAAAGAAGCTTTGATCATGGAATCTATGTTTAGGTTTAGGCACAGATAAAGAGTGGGGAAAATTATTGATAATGTTTTCAGCTAGTCTAGTGTTTCTTGTGAAAGTTTGGCAAGGGGGGACCATAGATTGAAGCTCAGTCGAACACTTTCCATCAAAATAACGATAAAGCAGAGACAAACTCGCAACATCTCTTCTGTGAGATAGAGGTTGCAGCGAAGAAAAAAGGACATCTCCCACCAGGACCCTATCAAGGCAGGACAAGTCTTTTCTAGCAGCTCCTGCCCATATGTGGCAACAGTATTCCACCCTTGGACGTATCTGGCTCTTATATAGATAGAGAATTGCATCAGCAGTGAGATATCTACTGGATCGATAGAAGGATCCGACCATTTTTCCAGCGGCCTTGGCAACAGATTTGATGTACGTATTCCATTTAAGATCAGGAGTAAAGGTCAAGCCTAGAAGCCTGTCAAAACTTGAGGCCTCCCCAAGACGAGAGCCATTCATTTTAATTGATGCCAGATGGGGATCAGAACGTTGATGATGTAAAGATAGAAGCTTGGTTTTAGATGCATTAAAAGTAACCAGCCACTCCTTTCCCCATTGTACAACGTGATCAAGATCAGAGGAGAGAGAATCGGAGAGAACTTGGTCGTTTACTGTCTTAGATGTGCTATCATAGATGGTAGTGTCGTCAGCAAAAATGTCTACGAATTTTTTTTTTTTTTTTTATTTTTTTATTACATTTTCACCCCAAACAAGGCACATTGCCACTTTGGTGTAGGGGGCTACTATCAGGGGAAACATCTACTGGGGTACTATGTAGGGATTAGGGCAGCGAGATGTTGGTTCACGTTGCACTTGAACTTATGCATGTCAGTACAGTTGGGGAAGCAGTGACCCGGAATGGAATTCCAAAGTCTAGCAGTTCTGGGGAAGAAACTACTGGAGTAGAACGATCTTTTACATCTAGGGATCTCTACAGTGTGGGGGTGGGATTTTGCAGCTTGTCGGGTCTGTCGAGGGTGTTCACGTCGTGGGGGCACAAGTGCTTGCAGTTCTTCAGAGCATTCACCATTATAGTACTTGTAGAACAGGCAGAGGGATGCAACGTTTCGACGATGGGACAGGGGCTGAAGTTTTGATGCCAGTTTAGGGCCTATCAGATTTGCGACTCTCTTTTGAACCCTGTCTAGGAGCAAGAGACTAGTAGCCGATGCACCGGCCCAAATATGACAGCAATACTCCATACATGGGCGAATAGTGGCCTTATAGAGGTACAGGATACTTTCGGGTGTTAAAAGTTTTCTAGCACGGTAGAGAGAGCCCACCTTCCTTGCAGCGGCCCTGGCAATGCCCTCGATGTAACTGTTCCAACTCATGTTTCCAGTGAACGTTAGGCCAAGGAGCTTGAGAGACGTACTCTCAGATAAAGAGTCGTTGGCCATTGCTATAGGTGGTAGAGAAGGTTTCTTGTAATTATTGAATGAAACCAGTTTTGTCTTGGTGGCATTGAACGTTACCATTCATTTTTGTCCCCATTCCACTACTGATTGGAGGTCATCCTCTAGTGTTTCTGCCATTACTTTAGATATATGTTCGTTTGTTTTCCTGTCGTGCCTGCTATAGAGTGTGGTGTCATCAGCATATATCCCCATCTCAGAGGCAATCTTGTCGGGGAGGTCATTTATGAATATCAGGAACAGCAGAGGTCCCAGGATAGATCCTTGGGGCACTCCCGCATTTATATTATATTGTTTAGATGTACGACCGTCGAGGACAACCTGGATTTTTCTCTTATCTAAGAAGGATTTAATTATGTTAAGTATTCTACCAGTGATACCGTAAGATCTAATCTTCCTGAGGAGACCCTCATGCCATACCCTGTCAAAAGCCTTAGATATATCTAGAGCTACCGCTCTTCCCTCTCCCACTTTGTCCAGTGAATGGTATATGCGTTCAGAGATTACAGTGAGGATGTCTGCTGTGGAACGGGCTTGTCTAAATCCATATTGACAGTCGGTCAGAAGTTTAGCATCTGTAAGGTGCTGGACTAGAGCATGGTTAATTAAGGTCTCAAATATTTTGGCAAAAAGTGGGAGGAGGCTAATAGGGTGATAATTTAATGGGTCAGTTCTTTCGCCAGAATTCTTGAATACTGGTACTACAGAAGCAGTTTTCCAACAGCTCGGAAAGCAAGATTCATTAAGGCATTTGTTGTAGAGTTTGGAGAGAACTGGAGCTACTTCGGCTGAGCACTTTTTTAATAGCACAGCTGGGATGAGGTCGGGTCCACATGCTTTGGAAGTGTCAAGGTTTTTTATGATAGCATGCACCTGAGCAGGGGTGATTTTCAGGTCATCTAGCGTGGCGTCTGTCCGCATAGGAAATTGAGGTAGGGGGTGGTTTAGAGGGTCCAGTGTGGAGTTTGAGGCAAACTGACTGGCAAGCATGTTAGCCTTCTCGGTTGCTGAGCAAAGAACCTCGTGATTGTTGGTTAGTGGGGGAATTGTTGATTGCCCATTATTTACTACACTGTTGTAGATTTTCCAGAAGTCACGAGTTCCTAGTTTTTGTGCTTCGATGCGTTTTTTCGTTGTTTCCGTAAATTCCCTCTTAGCTGTCGCTATTTCTTTCTTAACGTTACTTCTAGCTTCTATGTACTTCTGTCTGTTTGAACTGGACTTATGTCGATTAAACCTGCGGAATGCACGCTGCCTTTGAGCAATGGCAGTTGCGCAAGTAGAAGTAAACCATTGGGGAGAGTGGGGCTTGCTATAGAATTTCCACATGGGAACATGCGCTTCGATTGCAGTTTTGAACCATTCAGTGGTCTCGGTTGCACACTGTTCAGCAGGAAGAGAAAAAATATTTCCCCATGGGGCGTCTCTGATAAGATCTCTGATAGCTTCCCAGTCAGCCTTTTTATAATATCTCGTTGTTTTGAGCACTGGCTCTTCAGTTTTGGGTCTAGAGTTTAGGGCGATTTCAACCATTATCACCGCATGATCAGCGTTCCCAAGTGGGCTGTCTGCTTTCGTTACACAATCATCAGGAACTGTGGTCAAAAACAGATCTAATAGTGATGCGTGTTGTTCTTCCTGATCAGGGAAGCGGGTTGGAAAAGTAACAATTTGCGCTAGGGAGTGAGATACAGAGAGGCTATGAGTTGCGCTGCCTGCTGCATCTGTGTAAGTAGAGAATCATTGCCAGTTTTTGTGATGGACATTAAAGTCGCCAAATACATGTACTTGGGCGCTAGTGTCGAAGGAGAGTGCTGTGTCTATGCTGTCAGATACTTTGTTTATGAATGATGTAAGGATGTGATTTGGAAGATCATTAATGTAGATCAGGAAAAGAGTTGGGCCCAGGATGGACCCCTGAGGGACTCCAGCATTAATACTGTGAGCTTCTGATTTTTGCCCATCAACTACTACTCTTATGAACCTATCAGAGAGAAATGATTTAATAATTGAGAAGACATTTCCAGCTATACCATAGCTGGAGATCTTGTGAAGTAAACCTTTATGCCATACCCTATCAAAGGCCTTAGATATGTCAAGAGCAATTGCCCTAGAA
Organism: Euprymna scolopes; assembly: GCF_053919585.1. Lineage (NCBI taxonomy): Eukaryota > Metazoa > Mollusca > Cephalopoda > Sepiida > Sepiolidae > Euprymna > Euprymna scolopes. The sequence continues at coordinate 5,473,139 of NC_136496.1, read as the reverse complement.
AGGTTGTCTCTGTTGAGAGATTCGCTAATCCTATGAGATATAACTGTAAGCACATCTGCTGTAGATCTAGCAGAACGGAAAAAGAAAAGAAAATACTTGGTCAGTTTATATAATTTTGTGGAATATGATATTTTCGTTCCGTAACGGGTACGGACCCGGACCATAAGACTTTTCTGCATTTTTTTAAATTTAATTAGATTGCACCGTTATTTGTTGCCTGTTTTTTTTTTTTTTTTTTTTTTTTAAAGTGCTTCTTCAGCTTCTTAAGATAAAGTCGACAGATCGATTTATTTAAATATGTCGCTTGAAGGAAAAACAACATTGTGTACTGAATTGTCACGTCGAAAATAGTAACATATCCAAAAATTACGAAAATTCATCGAGTAGAAAGTTATTTATAGTTATGTAAATATTACAGAAAATTGGGTAAAATTGCATTTTTTCTTAGACGTTATAAAGTAAACAATAAGAATATACATACAGGGGACATAACTTGGAACGAATATTTTTAGATTGCTTGTTTCTTGTTTATGGCTGCAATATTTGTTGCGTAACAGCGATGGAAGACACTAGCAATTGTTATACTTCATGAATTTTCGTAATTTTTGGATTTATTACTATTTTCAATATGACAATTAAGTACGCAATATTGTGTTTGCTTTAAACAACATTCGATTTGTCGACTATGTTAACAAGCAGTTACAAGCACCATTTTTTTTCGTTAACTAACCGGCATAATCCTCCAGAGATGATACGTTAATAACCCACATTAGTCAAATGAAATCGTTTTTATTTCAATCTAGTTTATAAACAGGTTATAGTTCGTTTCTTATGTAATGAGGACGCGTTACAACAGTGCTTATGCAGTAACTTGATAGGCGTTCAAAGAAGCCGGTGGCCGTCGAGCGTTCCACTTCATTTATGGAGTTACCTCCCCTGAATATCTATAAATATGTCTTCGTTTGAATGTGTTACTGTTCCACTGCAAACATTCCCATGACGAACTCAATATTCCAACAAGGAGCCTCTACTTTGGGTCGAGCGGATTTACTAAAATCGGTAAATGGTTTCAATTATTTCAATATCGAAGATCCCTGTTAAGCAAAGAAAAAAAAAAAAAATGTATGCCATACCAAATTAATTATTGGAGGTGGGTGGGGGCAAGAAGGGGCACTTATAATTCAAAATGTTTTAGCTTTGCGTTTTATTTTTAAATCAAAGACGTCATTGTTCTTTTATTCTAAGAATTATTCTGTTTCTGAAGCGGCAATTAAAAGAGAGAGAGAGAGAGAGAGAGAGAGGGAGAGAGAAGTCTGTATGCGTACTCGTTACAGAACGGAGATGTCATATTCCAAAAATTATGTAAATCGATCAAGTATTAATTTTTAAACTAAGAAAACAAAAATTTACGATATTTAACGATTTTGCTACTAACCACGTTACCACGGCCACCGAGCCTCGATTGAACATAAGGCTGATTTTTGATCTCGACACTTCGATTTGAGTTCTCCCCCTTTATTTCATTGGATTTCATCATGAAAATACTACGACTCGCTAGTCGTAAAATTTCATTTGCTTGAATAATAAAAAAAAACTACTTGATCAAATTACGTGATTTTTGGAATATATCTTCGTTCTGTAATTAGTATGGTACATAATACAGACTTTTCTGTATTTTCTTTTCTTTTAATATCCGCCATAAGTGCCAATTTGAATAAGCACTGATGTTTCTTTTCTTTCTCTTTCTCTTTAAGGGTAAAATAGTTCTTAAGTTAAGGGGGATAATTTGAGTTTTTTCTCTGTGTGTGTGTGTGTGTTTTAAATTTAATTACACTTTATTTTTTTAATAGAACTCTATGAAAAAAATAGTGCTGAAAAATAACGTTATTTAGAAATCTATTCTTAACAAGGGGAGGGCGTTTTATAACTATTCTGTACTTTTACCTAACAATTTAATAAACAAATATTGAATTTAACCTGGAAATCCTATCAAAAATAGCAGGGCCTGTACAAAAACCCTTTCAAGTGCAAAACCAATCTAATTTTGAATTGATATCCTTACGATGATATTTTTAATAACATTTTCGTATCAATAAAAATGTAGGTAAAATGGTCTCTCAACGGTCTTGTTGCGTACGCCTTTTTTTTTTTTTTTTTTTCATATTGCCACCCGGACTTAGAGTTATTGATAGACTTAAGAGCATTTTTTCTTATAACTTTTATCATTTTGGAAAAAATTATAGATTAACACTATTAGCTAAATCATCCCCACACACACATGATTAAAATTCTACTTTTTAGTGGCGATTACGTGTCAACACCTAAAATTTAAAAAAAATTAGTTCCGAATGGGGAATCGGTTTAAAGTATAAATGTAACGTAAAATAACTTCTCAACTCCGCACTAGTCTAGCTTTTTTAGGGCAAATACCCTCCCCCAATTTTAATAAGGTGGGGGGCCTGTAAATATGTATTCTGTATGCTTGTTTTTTTTTTTTTTCTTATGCACAAGAACTGAACGGATTTTTTTTTTGGGTGGGGGGTTGTCCAAAAATTCAGTACACAATCAAGACGCCAGAAGTGGATTCGTTTTAGCTAAAATATGGAACGGAACAAAGTCATTTAACATGAAACGAAATACAAAACCATATGGAAATAATTTATTTCAAAAAATTATTTTGGTGTTCAAATCCATAAGTCACTTTGTGAATTTATTTCAAAGAAGCGAGACATGCCTTTCTTACAACCAGGAAGTCATTTATTTAAGAGCTATTGGCGCCCTTTTTGATTTCCTCTGCGAGATTATAATGTCTAATTAATTAGGTTTATTTAAGACGTTATATCATCTCCTTACACCTGCCATAATGATGACTTGTTTTTATCTATTCGGCAGAGATACCTGCCTTCAACTGGAGCCGTAATTAAACGGAACCATACCAAGAACTAAAAATTCTATTCAGTAGAGATACAACTAAAACTTCTTACAAAATCAACTACAAAACTCAACAGAGTAGTAAAAGATGCAATGACTTTTGCAAGCCAAAGGAACCTTACGGAAGGATGAGTGGTTTTTCATCATACCGCATAAGTTTGCCCTTTCTTTCATTGTGTAATTTTGCACTCTGCCAAGTTCTGAATTCTGCGTAAGATTAAATTTCCTACACTGTCTATATTTTTGTTTTAACTCATTAGTGGACACTAGGTTTGCTTTGAATAGCAACAAAAACCCTTTAAAATAAGTTAAAAAAAAAAAAATTATCAAGATAGATAAAGAGTAACTTATCTTGCCTTTGGTAACATTTATTTATTACACACACACACACACACACATATATATATATATATATATATATATATATATATATATATATATATATATATCCGTATATATATAATATAGTGATTGCAGAAATTCCCCTCTGGGCCTAAGTACTGTAGGTTTACAACAACGGATGCCACATACAAAGTTATTATGTCTAGACTATTAGTCATCATTATCTTATGTAACTTTAGAACGCCTTTTTAGATACATTTATTCGTTATATTAAAATCTTACATTACATCCTAGGAGCAACATGATCACAATTGGAACCATCTTTAGAGGAAGTAGTTCCTATTTTTCCCTTTAAAGTCCTCCTACCACCCCCACTCATCACCAGGAGGATTTCTGCACTTTTGACAGATACGGGATTACACCCTTATTAACTGGATCATATACTCATAAACATACTATGATCTTTCCATTTTTCAATTAAAAATAATAAATTCTCCCTTCTCACATTCCATCAAATCTCATTAGATGAGAGCTGACAATTCGTTCATTCCAGAATCTAAATCTTATCACACAAACGAATGCTCCAGAAAATTTCAAATATGGCGTCACTTTCTGCAAGATGCAATCGTTCTATTTTGATTGCAGAAATTCCCCTCTGCTCCAAATTGCTGTAGATTTTCAATAACAGATGTCACATAAAATTTATTATATCTAAACCTTCAACCCCCGTCTTATGTAATTTTACTATATCGTTTTATACACATTTATTCATTATAATTAGATCTTATATTTCATTCTGGAAGTATCATCATGATCACCACATCTACAGAGGAAGAAGTTCCTATTTTTCTCTCTGATTATCAAGTCCTACCACTGCTACTACTATGCACCGTGTATTATTCTTCATTTTCCTACGATGTTTGTATTTCACCACTCTTAACTGCTTATTACAAACATAGACTAAACATAACCTTCCCTTCTCCCTACACATAATTATTAATGCCTTCCAAGCCATCGCCCACCCATTCCTATCGGCTGAGCTTGGAAGATTCTATTATTCTTAGAATTCCATTCTTGCCTACATTACTGAACACCAGTTCTCAGTTGACAAATCTTTTATTGAAAATAAATATTTATTACATATATTTACTATATACTGACTGTACTGACATCTGACATCATATACGTTTCCGATTCTTTTTTTTTTTCTTTTTTTTTTCAATCATGCAATGCTGTGTTTTCCTGTGTCTCGCTGAAGATAATGTCAAAAACATGGTTTTCTTCTTTTGGGTTCGAAAACAAACTACATTGCAGTTACATGGAAAACACGTGTGCGTGTTTTTGTGCATATATGTACATAATCGCGCGTACGTGTGAATATATATACACACACACACACATGCATTGCAGAATTGACTTTTTTTTAAAATAAATTTCTTGGATTCGATTTAAAAACTGTTTTCCACATTGTCTTTTAGACAAAGAAATTGTTATGTTATTAATTATTTTGTATGTTAAATTGAGTTCATTGCACATTGTCACACCACCCAAGTAAAACAGGTGGCTACAAAATGGGTGCTCAGTTTATGTACAATTATTACAGGAAAGGGATCACCCACTTTGTGGAAACTAACCTTTCGGCATATATTAGAAACTACACGTTGTCAGTATTGGTCGACCACACTTACACACCTGTGTGTGTGTGTGTGTGTGTGTGTGTGTGTGTGCATATACATGCATATATATATATATATATATATATATATATATATGTGTGTTTTGTTTTTATAAAACAGTGTTTTCGACAGTCTACTTATAAAAAAAAAGGGTTTCTTAAATCTTTTATTTTTTTTTTGCAAGGTCAATTGTCTGGCCCACCTCCTTTCCACAAATGTAAACATCTAATATTTTTTTTGTGAGGGAGAGGCAGTCAACGTGCAGGTGCTCAGATGTGCCTCCCCCCCCCCCCAAAAAAAACAGGTGGCCATAAAGTGGGTGCTCATTTTACATAAAATTATTAGAGGAAAGTGGTCCCCAACTTTTTTAAAACTAGCATTTCTTCATATCTTAGAAACTACATATTGCCAGTAATTATATACGTTATTTTTGTTTTCAGCACCACCAAAAACCAGGAAAAGTGGTAATGTTAAATGATTTTTCTTGATGGTTGAAATATACATATATCTACATTTTTACCAAAAACCAGGAAAAGTGGTAATGTTAAATGATTTTTCTTGATGGTTGAAATATACATATATCTACATTTTTATCAAAAACCAGGAAAAGTGGTAATGTTAAATGATTTTTCTTGATGGTTGAAATATACATATATCTACATTTTTACCAAAAACCAGGAAAAGTGGTAATGTTAAATGATTTTTCTTGATGGTTGAAATATACATATATCTACATTTTTACCAAAAACCAGGAAAAGTGGTAATGTTAAATGATTTTTCTTGATGGTTGAAATATACATATATCTACATTTTTACCAAAAGCCAGGAAAAGTGGTAATGTTAAATGATTTTTCTTGATGGTTGAAATATACATATATCTACATTTTTACCAAAAACCAGGAAAAGTGGTAATGTTAAATGATTTTTCTTGATGGTTGAAATATACATATATCTACATTTTTACCAAAAACCAGGAAAAGTGGTAATGTTAAATGATTTTTCTTGATGGTTGAAATATACATATATCTACATTTTTACCAAAAACCAGGAAAAGTGGTAATGTTAAATGATTTTTCTTGATGGTTGAAATATACATATATCTACATTTGTATCAAAAACCAGGAAAAGTGGTAATGTTAAATGATTTTTCTTGATGGTTGAAATATACATATATCTACATTTTTACCAAAAGCCAGGAAAAGTGGTAATGTTAAATGATTTTTCTTGATGGTTGAAATATACATATATCTACATTTTTACCAAAAGCCAGGAAAAGTGGTAATGTTAAATGATTTTTCTTGATGGTTGAAATATACATATATCTACATTTTTATCAAAAACCAGGAAAAGTGGTAATGTTAAATGATTTTTCTTGATGGTTGAAATATACATATATCTACATTTTTACCAAAAACCAGGAAAAGTGGTAATGTTAAATGATTTTTCTTGATGGTTGAAATATACATATATCTACATTTTTACCAAAAACCAGGAGAAGTGGTAATGTTAAATGATTTTTCTTGATGGTTTAAATATACATATATCTACATTTTCACAAAAACCAGGAAAAGTGGTAATGTTAAATGATTTTTCTTGATGGTTGAAATATACATATATCTACATTTTTACCAAAAACCAGGAAAAGTGGTAATGTTAAATGATTTTTCTTGATGGTTGAAATATACATATATCTACATTTTTACCAAAAACCAGGAAAAGTGGTAATGTTAAATGATTTTTCTTGATGGTTGAAATATACATATATCTACATTTTTACCAAAAACCAGGAAAAGTGGTAATGTTAAATGATTTTTCTTGATGGTTGAAATATACATATATCTACATTTTCACCAAAAACCAGGAAAAGTGGTAATGTTAAATGATTTTTCTTGATGGTTTAAATATACATATATCTACATTTTCACCAAAAACCAGGAAAAGTGGTAATGTTAAATGATTTTTCTTGATGGTTGAAATATACATATATCTACATTTTTACCAAAAACCAGGAAAAGTGGTAATGTTAAATGATTTTTCTTGATGGTTGAAATATACATATATCTACATTTTCACCAAAAACCAGGAAAAGTGATAATGTTAAATGATTTTTCTTGATGGTTGAAATATACATATATCTACATTTTTACCAAAAACCAGGAAAAGTGGTAATGTTAAATGATTTTTCTTGATGGTTGAAATATACATATATCTACATTTTTACCAAAAACCAGGAAAAGTGGTAATGTTAAATGATTTTTCTTGATGGTTGAAATATACATATATCTACATTTTTACCAAAAACCAGGAAAAGTGGTAATGTTAAATGATTTTTCTTGATGGTTGAAATATACATATATCTACATTTTCACCAAAAACCAGGAAAAGTGGTAATGTTAAATGATTTTTCTTGATGGTTGAAATATACATATATCTACATTTTTACCAAAAACCAGGAAAAGTGGTAATGTTAAATGATTTTTCTTGATGGTTGAAATATACATATATCTACATTTTTACCAAAAACCAGGAAAAGTGGTAATGTTAAATGATTTTTCTTGATGGTTGAAATATACATATATCTACATTTTTACCAAAAACCAGGAAAAGTGGTAATGTTAAATGATTTTTCTTGATGGTTGAAATATACATATATCTACATTTGTATCAAAAACCAGGAAAAGTGGTAATGTTAAATGATTTTTCTTGATGGTTGAAATATACATATATCTACATTTTTACCAAAAGCCAGGAAAAGTGGTAATGTTAAATGATTTTTCTTGATGGTTTAAATATACATATATCTACATTTTTACCAAAAACCAGGAAAAGTGGTAATGTTAAATGATTTTTCTTGATGGTTGAAATATACATATATCTACATTTTTACCAAAAACCAGGAAAAGTGGTAATGTTAAATGATTTTTCTTGATGGTTGAAATATACATATATCTACATTTTTACCAAAAACCAGGAAAAGTGGTAATGTTAAATGATTTTTCTTGATGGTTGAAATATACATATATCTACATTTTTACCAAAAGCCAGGAAAAGTGGTAATGTTAAATGATTTTTCTTGATGGTTGAAATATACATATATCTACATTTTTATCAAAAACCAGGAAAAGTGGTAATGTTAAATGATTTTTCTTGATGGTTGAAATATACATATATCTACATTTTTATCAAAAACCAGGAAAAGTGGTAATGTTAAATGATTTTTCTTGATGGTTGAAATATACATATATCTACATTTTTATCAAAAACCAGGAAAAGTGGTAATGTTAAATGATTTTTCTTGATGGTTGAAATATACATATATCTACATTTTTACCAAAAGCCAGGAAAAGTGGTAATGTTAAATGATTTTTCTTGATGGTTGAAATATACATGTATCTACATTTTTATCAAAAACCAGGAAAAGTGGTAATGTTAAATGATTTTTCTTGATGGTTGAAATATACATATATCTACATTTTTACCAAAAGCCAGGAAAAGTGGTAATGTTAAATGATTTTTCTTGATGGTTTAAATATACATATATCTACATTTTTATCAAAAACCAGGAAAAGTGGTAATGTTAAATGATTTTTCTTGATGGTTGAAATATACATATATCTACATTTTTACCAAAAACCAGGAAAAGTGGTAATGTTAAATGATTTTTCTTGATGGTTTAAATATACATATATCTACATTTTTATCAAAAACCAGGAAAAGTGGTAATGTTAAATGATTTTTCTTGATGGTTGAAATATACATATATCTACATTTTTATCAAAAACCAGGAAAAGTGGTAATGTTAAATGATTTTTCTTGATGGTTGAAATATACATATATCTACATTTTTACCAAAAACCAGGAAAAGTGGTAATGTTAAATGATTTTTCTTGATGGTTGAAATATACATATATCTACATTTTTACCAAAAGCCAGGAAAAGTGGTAATGTTAAATGATTTTTCTTGATGGTTTAAATATACATATATCTACATTTTTATCAAAAACCAGGAAAAGTGGTAATGTTAAATGATTTTTCTTGATGGTTGAAATATACATATATCTACATTTTTATCAAAAACCAGGAAAAGTGGTAATGTTAAATGATTTTTCTTGATGGTTGAAATATACATATATCTACATTTTTACCAAAAACCAGGAAAAGTGGTAATGTTAAATGATTTTTCTTGATGGTTGAAATATACATATATCTACATTTTTACCAAAAGCCAGGAAAAGTGGTAATGTTAAATGATTTTTCTTGATGGTTTAAATATACATATATCTACATTTTTACCAAAAACCAGGAAAAGTGGTAATGTTAAATGATTTTTCTTGATGGTTGAAATATACATATATCTACATTTTTATCAAAAACCAGGAAAAGTGGTAATGTTAAATGATTTTTCTTGATGGTTGAAATATACATATATCTACATTTTTATCAAAAACCAGGAAAAGTGGTAATGTTAAATGATTTTTCTTGATGGTTGAAATATACATATATCTACATTTTTATCAAAAACCAGGAAAAGTGGTAATGTTAAATGATTTTTCTTGATGGTTGAAATATACATATATCTACATTTTTACCAAAAACCAGGAAAAGTGGTAATGTTAAATGATTTTTCTTGATGGTTGAAATATACATATATCTACATTTTTACCAAAAACCAGGAGAAGTGGTAATGTTAAATGATTTTTCTTGATGGTTTAAATATACATATATCTACATTTTCACAAAAACCAGGAAAAGTGGTAATGTTAAATGATTTTTCTTGATGGTTGAAATATACATATATCTACATTTTTACCAAAAACCAGGAAAAGTGGTAATGTTAAATGATTTTTCTTGATGGTTGAAATATACATATATCTACATTTTTACCAAAAACCAGGAAAAGTGGTAATGTTAAATGATTTTTCTTGATGGTTGAAATATACATATATCTACATTTTTACCAAAAACCAGGAAAAGTGGTAATGTTAAATGATTTTTCTTGATGGTTGAAATATACATATATCTACATTTTCACCAAAAACCAGGAAAAGTGGTAATGTTAAATGATTTTTCTTGATGGTTTAAATATACATATATCTACATTTTCACCAAAAACCAGGAAAAGTGGTAATGTTAAATGATTTTTCTTGATGGTTGAAATATACATATATCTACATTTTTACCAAAAACCAGGAAAAGTGGTAATGTTAAATGATTTTTCTTGATGGTTGAAATATACATATATCTACATTTTCACCAAAAACCAGGAAAAGTGATAATGTTAAATGATTTTTCTTGATGGTTGAAATATACATATATCTACATTTTTACCAAAAACCAGGAAAAGTGGTAATGTTAAATGATTTTTCTTGATGGTTGAAATATACATATATCTACATTTTTACCAAAAACCAGGAAAAGTGGTAATGTTAAATGATTTTTCTTGATGGTTGAAATATACATATATCTACATTTTTACCAAAAACCAGGAAAAGTGGTAATGTTAAATGATTTTTCTTGATGGTTGAAATATACATATATCTACATTTTCACCAAAAACCAGGAAAAGTGGTAATGTTAAATGATTTTTCTTGATGGTTGAAATATACATATATCTACATTTTTACCAAAAACCAGGAAAAGTGGTAATGTTAAATGATTTTTCTTGATGGTTGAAATATACATATATCTACATTTTTACCAAAAACCAGGAAAAGTGGTAATGTTAAATGATTTTTCTTGATGGTTGAAATATACATATATCTACATTTTTACCAAAAACCAGGAAAAGTGGTAATGTTAAATGATTTTTCTTGATGGTTGAAATATACATATATCTACATTTGTATCAAAAACCAGGAAAAGTGGTAATGTTAAATGATTTTTCTTGATGGTTGAAATATACATATATCTACATTTTTACCAAAAGCCAGGAAAAGTGGTAATGTTAAATGATTTTTCTTGATGGTTTAAATATACATATATCTACATTTTTACCAAAAACCAGGAAAAGTGGTAATGTTAAATGATTTTTCTTGATGGTTGAAATATACATATATCTACATTTTTACCAAAAACCAGGAAAAGTGGTAATGTTAAATGATTTTTCTTGATGGTTGAAATATACATATATCTACATTTTTACCAAAAACCAGGAAAAGTGGTAATGTTAAATGATTTTTCTTGATGGTTGAAATATACATATATCTACATTTTTACCAAAAGCCAGGAAAAGTGGTAATGTTAAATGATTTTTCTTGATGGTTGAAATATACATATATCTACATTTTTATCAAAAACCAGGAAAAGTGGTAATGTTAAATGATTTTTCTTGATGGTTGAAATATACATATATCTACATTTTTATCAAAAACCAGGAAAAGTGGTAATGTTAAATGATTTTTCTTGATGGTTGAAATATACATATATCTACATTTTTATCAAAAACCAGGAAAAGTGGTAATGTTAAATGATTTTTCTTGATGGTTGAAATATACATATATCTACATTTTTACCAAAAGCCAGGAAAAGTGGTAATGTTAAATGATTTTTCTTGATGGTTGAAATATACATGTATCTACATTTTTATCAAAAACCAGGAAAAGTGGTAATGTTAAATGATTTTTCTTGATGGTTGAAATATACATATATCTACATTTTTACCAAAAGCCAGGAAAAGTGGTAATGTTAAATGATTTTTCTTGATGGTTTAAATATACATATATCTACATTTTTATCAAAAACCAGGAAAAGTGGTAATGTTAAATGATTTTTCTTGATGGTTGAAATATACATATATCTACATTTTTACCAAAAACCAGGAAAAGTGGTAATGTTAAATGATTTTTCTTGATGGTTTAAATATACATATATCTACATTTTTATCAAAAACCAGGAAAAGTGGTAATGTTAAATGATTTTTCTTGATGGTTGAAATATACATATATCTACATTTTTATCAAAAACCAGGAAAAGTGGTAATGTTAAATGATTTTTCTTGATGGTTGAAATATACATATATCTACATTTTTACCAAAAACCAGGAAAAGTGGTAATGTTAAATGATTTTTCTTGATGGTTGAAATATACATATATCTACATTTTTACCAAAAGCCAGGAAAAGTGGTAATGTTAAATGATTTTTCTTGATGGTTTAAATATACATATATCTACATTTTTACCAAAAACCAGGAAAAGTGGTAATGTTAAATGATTTTTCTTGATGGTTGAAATATACATATATCTACATTTTTATCAAAAACCAGGAAAAGTGGTAATGTTAAATGATTTTTCTTGATGGTTGAAATATACATATATCTACATTTTTATCAAAAACCAGGAAAAGTGGTAATGTTAAATGATTTTTCTTGATGGTTGAAATATACATATATCTACATTTTTATCAAAAACCAGGAAAAGTGGTAATGTTAAATGATTTTTCTTGATGGTTGAAATATACATATATCTACATTTTTATCAAAAACCAGGAAAAGTGGTAATGTTAAATGATTTTTCTTGATGGTTGAAATATACATATATCTACATTTTTACCAAAAACCAGGAAAAGTGTTAATGTTAAATGATTTTTCTTGATGGTTGAAATATTTATATATCTACATTTTTATCAAAAACCAGGAAAAGTGGTAATGTTAAATGATTTTTCTTGATGGTTGAAATATACATATATCTACATTTTTACCAAAAACCAGGAAAAGTGGTAATGTTAAATGATTTTTCTTGATGGTTGAAATATACATATATCTACATTTTTACCAAAAACCAGGAAAAGTGGTAATGTTAAATGATTTTTCTTGATGGTTGAAATATACATATATCTACATTTTTACCAAAAGCCAGGAAAAGTGGTAATGTTAAATGATTTTTCTTGATGGTTGAAATATACATATATCTACATTTTTACCAAAAGCCAGGAAAAGTGGTAATGTTAAATGATTTTTCTTGATGGTTTAAATATACATATATCTACATTTTTATCAAAAACCAGGAAAAGTGGTAATGTTAAATGATTTTTCTTGATGGTTGAAATATACATATATCTACATTTTTACCAAAAACCAGGAAAAGTGGTAATGTTAAATGATTTTTCTTGATGGTTGAAATATACATATATCTACATTTTTACCAAAAGCCAGGAAAAGTGGTAATGTTAAATGATTTTTCTTGATGGTTGAAATATACATATATCTACATTTTTACCAAAAGCCAGGAAAAGTGGTAATGTTAAATGATTTTTCTTGATGGTTTAAATATACATATATCTACATTTTTACCAAAAGCCAGGAAAAGTGGTAATGTTAAATGATTTTTCTTGATGGTTTAAATATACATATATCTACATTTTTACCAAAAGCCAGGAAAAGTGGTAATGTTAAATGATTTTTCTTGATGGTTTAAATATACATATATCTACATTTTTACCAAAAACCAGGAAAAGTGGTAATGTTAAATGATTTTTCTTGATGGTTTAAATATACATATATCTACATTTTTACCAAAAGCCAGGAAAAGTGGTAATGTTAAATGATTTTTCTTGATGGTTGAAATATACATATATCTACATTTTTACCAAAAACCAGGAAAAGTGGTAATGTTAAATGATTTTTCTTGATGGTTGAAATATACATATATCTACATTTTTATCAAAAACCAGGAAAAGTGGTAATGTTAAATGATTTTTCTTGATGGTTGAAATATACATATATCTACATTTTTATCAAAAACCAGGAAAAGTGGTAATGTTAAATGATTTTTCTTGATGGTTGAAATATACATATATCTACATTTTTACCAAAAGCCAGGAAAAGTGGTAATGTTAAATGATTTTTCTTGATGGTTTAAATATACATATATCTACATTTTTACCAAAAGCCAGGAAAAGTGGTAATGTTAAATGATTTTTCTTGATGGTTTAAATATACATATATCTACATTTTTACCAAAAACCAGGAAAAGTGGTAATGTTAAATGATTTTTCTTGATGGTTTAAATATACATATATCTACATTTTTACCAAAAGCCAGGAAAAGTGGTAATGTTAAATGATTTTTCTTGATGGTTGAAATATACATATATCTACATTTTTACCAAAAACCAGGAAAAGTGGTAATGTTAAATGATTTTTCTTGATGGTTGAAATATACATATATCTACATTTTTATCAAAAACCAGGAAAAGTGGTAATGTTAAATGATTTTTCTTGATGGTTGAAATATACATATATCTACATTTTTATCAAAAACCAGGAAAAGTGGTAATGTTAAATGATTTTTCTTGATGGTTGAAATATACATATATCTACATTTTTACCAAAAACCAGGAAAAGTGGTAATGTTAAATGATTTTTCTTGATGGTTTAAATATACATATATCTACATTTTTATCAAAAACCAGGAAAAGTGGTAATGTTAAATGATTTTTCTTGATGGTTGAAATATACATATATCTACATTTTTACCAAAAGTCCTGATAAAAAAAATATGGATTAACTAGGCTTTAGTTTGAACATAAATTACATTGGCTACAGAAAGCTGTGTTTTTAATACTTTTGCTAGACTGCACACTTTGTTAACTTTGTATTTTATTTTTTAACTTCTTTTTACTTGGAGGGGGGGTACATTAGCTCCACATTTACACATTCCCTTATTTGCATTTTTATATTTCAGCCATGGCCACAGTTGGCCAGTGACCACCAACAACAACCGTAGTTTATTTTTTTATGAGAGGGGGAATCATGCTTCCACGGGGCAATGCCAGTTAATGGGTCCTGCTAGTTTTAAATAAAATAAACCAAATGCAAACGTAATAACCGACTGTGACACATCAAGACATGTTCATAAGCCAAGAATTCTTTTTTTTTTTTTTTGCACTGAGTATACCGTAGACTTTAATTGTTCTTATACAGTTATTCCGTGCTAGATCGTACATGTTATTAAATATTGTTTTTCTGCACATGCTGATAAGCCATTATTTCATCTTTTTTTTTTTTTATTTTAACTAGATAAATCTTTCATTTTTCTAAAGTACAATTAACTAAAATTCTTTATACACTAAATAAAAAAAAAATAAAACGGATTGAATAGTAGTTGAGACCCAGATTTTGCTGAAAACCTTACACACTGAACTATTATGCTTTACTCTAACATTTAATCATAACCAGACATTGTCAGTTTATTTACTTCAAAATCTCCTAATGTTTAATTTTGAAGATTTTAAATTGTCTATTCCTGACTTTGTATAGTGTGTTTGTGTGTGTGTGTGCGTCCGTGTGTTTGCGTGTGTGCGTGCATGTGATACAAATCAATCTAATACTTGCATCAACCAGACTCAGCCATGGCAATGCATGGCCGGGCAAGTACAGCTAGTAATTCATAATATAAGTGAAAATGTCTGTGTGTCTGTACATTTCGCTACCAAATAATTTTCGGTCTAGAGACTAAAGATTTGGCATAAGAGGTATTGAGATTTGGGAAAATCTTTTTAATCGGTTTTCAGCCAGAAATTTGACTGTCACGGGGACAACGATTTGACCTTTGAAAACTCTACCAAACTCCTCCGCCAATTTTGGGTCTAAACACTTGAAATTTTAAATGTAGGTTACTTAGACATGGATCAAACTTTTTAATTTGATTTGCGCCTAAAAAAATAAATGTTATGGGGTCAAAATTGGGGTCAAAGTTTAAAAAGATTTGACTCCTGCAGTCTCTACCAAATTACTCAGCCTATTTCTGATCTAAGCATTTGAAATTTTACATAAAGGGTATTCAGAGATAGGACAAGCTTTTTAATCGGTTTGGGTTGAAAATTTGAGCTGCTAAGGTGTCAAAGTTGAAAAGATTTGGCCTTTGCGGTGTCTAGCAAACTACTCAGCCAATTTTGGGTCTAAACATTCGAACTTTATACATAACTGGTATTCAGACATGCGGCAAGCATTTTTATCAGTTTTGGGGTGAAAATTTGGCTGTAAAAAGTCAAAGTTTAAAGAGTTGACCGTTGCAGATTCTACCAAATTCCTCCGTCAATTTTGTGTCTAAAAACTGAAAATTTTAGATGTAGGTAACTTGGACATGGGTAAAACTTTTGATTTTGATTTGAGACCAAAATAATAAATGTAAAGGGGTCAAAATTGGGGTGAAAGTTAAAAAAAAAATTGACCTCTGCGGTCTCTACGAAATTACTCAGACAAATTTTGGTCTAAACATTTGAAATCTTACATCACAAAGTCTATTCACATGTATGGCAAGTTATGAACAGTACATAGCCGGGCTGAACTGCCAGTATATATATATATTTGTTCTGCTAGTTACAATAAAAAAATATCCAATATATCTTTTTTCTTTTTTTTTTTTAATTTTTTTAACTTTTCAGTATGACCCCCCCCCCACACACACACACACGCACCTCCCAAGAAATGCACAGAAGCCTTCAGCACACACACAAAAAAAAAAATGACCTGAACCGAAGGTGAGAGGAGGGGGGTATATTATGTTAAATTTACATACCAAACTGATTGCCAGTCTAAATTCTGAAATAATTATTTTTTTATCCTGCAGGATTTAGAGGGTGTTCACAAATAATCGTCTTAAAAAAATTCTACTTTTTTGTGTGTTTGGGGAGGGGATTAACTGAGGATGTTAATCTACAAATTTACATTTAATCAATTCTTTATTGAAATCCAAAATGCAATATCGTGTAAAGTACTAAAACGACTTTTTAAAAGTCCAAATTAAAGACATTAGTTGTGATTTTAAAGCCAAAAGATGTAAGTCACACTCGTAGTTTTTATTTATTTTGTTTTATTTTATTTTTTATGAAGTAAGTCTTACACGTGTTTTGTTGAATAGACGAAGATTACTAAATAATTCCTCAGAGTATGTTCCTAAAAAAAACTTGGATTTTTTTTTTTTTTTCTTTAAAGGATTTGGGGGGGGGGGGAAAACAAAATATAAGAAATGAAAATACGTAAAATTTGCAAAAAAATTAAATTAAAAAAATAAACTCTATATGCAAAAAACATGGCAAAATGTCTGACGTCACCATATTGGATTTCATGTGTATCAAGACTGATGATGGATCTTTTTTTTTTTTTTTTTTTTTTTTTTTGTGTGTGTGTGAGAGAGTGATATATATATATATATATATATATATATATATATATACACACACAGACACATATTTTCCCAAAACCTCTGGCCTTGATAGAGATGAGACTAATACTTGCTGCTATGGTTTCAAATGATCTGAAATAACAGCAAGGGGAGACTTGATTCCAAATATTTCTCATATGTTATATCTCCCCTCTTTTGGAAATAGGGTATGATTATGAATATTTCCGGTATCAAATAATCCTTGCACACTGAAATTTACTCTATGTAAGAGGGGAGACATAACATGAAAAATATTTGGAATCGAGTCTCCCCTTGCTGTTATTTCAAATCATTTGAAACCATAGAAAGTTTTAGCCTCCCCTCCATCAAGGTCAGAGGTTTTGGAGAAATATCAAATATTTTGTAATTCATATGCAGAACTAGGAAAACAAATGACTATGATTGAAACATTGGTAAAGGTGCAGTATCTTTTCCCCCTCAAAAAATCCCTTAAAATTACCACTATAATAGGTTTTCAGGTGTGCTTAAAAACAAAATAATGTTTAAAATTCTAGGAAACAAGTAGTTTCAAAAAGTGGTGGATCACTTTTCTATATTCATTTAACATAAAATGAACACCCACTTAGTAGCCACCTTTTTCGGGGGGGGGGATCTCTTATTTTAAACGTTATTTTCGTTTTCAGCACCCTTGAAAACCTATAATAGCGGTAATTTTAAGATTCTTTGAGGGTGAAAAGATACTGCACCTCTATCAAAACATTTTATAGCTGTAAAAAAAAAACTGCCAAAAATAGGCTCTAGATGGTCACCTTAAGGAAAAATGTCACATAGTCCACTACACAATTCAGTTTATTAGCTTTCCAACAAACCCTCATTTGTTTAATTTCTGATCAGTAGTTGCTGAGATTTGGAACTTATAAAATTGCCAAAAAGTGTGTGTGTGTGTGTGTGTGTGTGTAATATATATATATATATATATATATATATATATATACTAGTATGGGTGCCCGGCGTTGCCCGGTTATTTGGAGGTGTATGTTAAGCAAAAAAAAAAAAAAAAAGCGGTCAATTTTTTTAAACTTTGACCCGTATTATGACCCCTTAACATTTATTGTTTTGGGATCAAATCAAGTTATTAAGTTAGATCCATGTCCAAGGAATGTATATCTAAAATTTCAAGTGTTTAGACCATAAATTGTCAGAGGCGTTTGGTAGAATTCTCAAAGGTCAAATCATTGATCTTTGACCCCTTAATCGCCAAATTTCTGGCCAAAAACCGATCACATCTATTTTCCCAAATCACAGTACACTGTATATCAAATTTCGAGTCTGTAGACTGAAAATTGACAGTTATTGCGTAGGGAAATACACACACACATTCACTTTTATAGATAGATAGATAGATATACTCGTAGCCAAATTGAATATTGACAAGCTCATATCTTTGGTTCTATGGGACGAAACTACAGAAAAATTTGCAGGCCTTTTGGAGATTATAATACTATTCTATGGTTAAAATTTTATGACAATTGCTAAAAAAAGAACAAAAAAAAAAAACTATATTTTCAAATCAACACAATATGTCCAAATTCACCTACATTTGTATGTATAGTGCCCTGGCAGACTAACTTTAGTTTTACTCCTTTGGGATAAATTTTGCTTAGTCTTTTTTTTGTTTTTTTTAATTTGTGCTTGGTTGTCTCTTCTATCAACTAAGTATGACTCTAAAATCTTTTTAAAAAATTGGTTGGGTCATGATGCTCATAAATATTTCCATGGTTGAGTGCATTTTAAAGTAAGTTTTTTAAAGGTGGTATTATTGGAGCTTTACCTCACCTCAACCCCAAAATGAGCTGCTTTTTTAGTAGCTTACATGTAAACACCCTGAAAAGTGACGGTAAACAGAAATACAACGACTGTAAATTTTAAAGTAGAGGATCAGTTTCACATAAATTTAATGTAAAATAATAAATTGATAGTTTTTAAAGGTACGTAACTAATTTATCTTTTTAGTCGTCAATTTTTAAAGATCACATTCATGGAAGAACAAAAAAGCATTTGTTTATGCATCAAGTTTTATATTTTTATGCTACTAAATGAGGAATGAGTTCCAATAAAAATTCAGTTAGCATTATGAATCTAACATTGAGAAAAACAGTTTTCACTCAATGACATTCTACCGCCCCAGTAGACATCTCAATGCCGATACAATTCTCGATCTGCATAAGAGCCGGGTACTCCCTAAAATGGTGTACTGCTGCCACATCTGGCCAGGAACTGTTCCATATGTCTTATCCTACCTTGATACAGTTCAAAGCTGATTTCGAAACCTCGTAGAAGATGTCCTTTTTCTCTTCCCTGCAACCTCTTTCCCACAGAAGAGACATTGCAGGCTTGTTTCTGCTGTCATTTTCATGGCAAGTACTATACTGAGCTCTAATCTATGGTTCCTCCCCTCCCCTAATTTTCACAAAAAACACTCGACTAGCTACAATTAACAATTTCACCCACTCTCTATCTATGCCTAATTCTAAATTCAGATTCCATGAACAAAGCTTCTTTCCTAGACATGCCTGCTTGTGGAACACTGTTCCACTGGCCTGCTTCCCGGACGATTACAATATGTTAGTTTTCAAATCCGATGTAAGCAAGTTATTGCTGAGCCGCCCCCTTAAATAGTCAAACTCTGCCCAAATTTACACCATTAACGATTACTACACTGCCACCTTACATTTATTAACTTATCCTCGAGTGGCCTTTAGGCCTTGATAAGTGGTGACTCCCTTGTAGAAAAAAAATGTTATTAGATAAACACGACATAAGGTAAAATTCGGTGCCCATTTTGTTTTCTTTTGGGTTATTCACGAAAATGTTCACGTTTCAGACATGCTTTTTATTAATTCTATTTATAATTTTGGAATTATAAACCAAGTTAAACTTAGTTTTATTTTTTATTTTTATTTTTTTTACATGGAGGTCACCACTAATCAAGGCCAGGAAGCCACTCGGGGATAAGGGTTATTGCATGTACAGTAATCAATGGGATAGTGTTGTAGTATTCGTTAGTATTGGAGATTTGATAAAGTGTCATTACTTAAGAGGGTTGTTCATCAGGAATTTGTTTACGTTGGACTTGAAGACATCCAAGTTGTAGTGAGGTGGGAAACAGGCAAATGGAAGAGAGTTCCACAGGCGTGCAATTCTAAGAAAGAAGCTTTGTTCATGGGATCTACGTTTTGATTTAGGCACAGATAAAGAGTGGAGAACGTTACTGACAGTGGTTTCAGCTAGACGAGTGTTTATCATGAAAGATTTGCGAGAGAGGACTAGAGATTGGAGCTCAGACGAGCACTTGCTATGGAAATAACGATAAAACAGAGATAGGCTCGCAACGTCTCTTCTGCGGGAGAGGGAAGAGAAAAGGGCATCCCCCGCTGTTAATTTTTAATCTACAAACTTGAAGCCTGATATATAGGAAATTTGGACTTGTTGAACAATTTGGTCTATAACCGGTAAAAGTAGCTGTTAAGGGGTCAAAATTGAAAAAAAATTTGAACTTGGCAAGCATAAGTCAACTAAAAGTGCCCTTTTATGCATGTAAAGTAGGTTTCTAGGTTAAATAACGTCATTTTAAAACGTATTTGGACGTGGCTCAAAGTGTAAAATGTTTTTCTTTCGATTCTAGCTGATGACAACGCCCAACTTTTTTTTTTTTTTCTACTTCGGAAATTACTATATATTGGGTAGAGAATTAACTCTATAATAATAAATACTTAATCTGTATGAATTAAAATATATTTAAGCATATTTTAAGACCGGACGGCCTATTAGTGTGTGTGTGTGTGTGTGTGTGTGTATGTATATATATATATATATATATATATATATATATATATATATGATGATTGCAACGTCTTGTCAGACGAGTGCCACTCCCTCAGATATTTAAAATCCATGAGCCCAAATGCCTGAGGAAGTATCTATACAAAGATGATGTTACAGAGTCTTAGCTTTGTACGACAGCTAAGTCTCTCTCTCAGTTCAAAATGTTGAGATCCAACAACAAGCAAGAGCAAGATAGCCAGCAACAAATTAAACTGCAGACCAGCTTAATGCGGGTACTGGTCTCCCGCTTTGTTTTTTAAATCAGAGATTTGCTTCTCCTAGAAAGGTTGCCTTCACCACGGCTTACGGGAGCCCTCTCCACCCCAATACACATATATACACACACACACACAAATATACACTGTGCTAGTTAGCCGTTGACCCAGAAAAGAGTTCATTCGCCCTTTGGAAGGTCTTGTTTTAATCCTTCAGGGAGACTAGCCACCCTCCTCACCAAACAAGTCTGGTGGGGGAACCAGTTTAGTCGCCGGTGACCCGACCATGAGGCAGGTAGTACTGGGTTACATGGTACCAGTAGCATATTACATGACCTGCCATATATATATGTATATATATACACACACACGCACACACGTGTGTGTAGCCAGGAATGTTTGTATAAATATAGCATCCTACTTGTTATTGAGCACTAAACCAACAATAGTACACACTGTATATGAGTGGGAGAACCCTCCTCCTCTAAAAGATCATATGGTAATTGCTAAATAACATAGCGTATCATTCAAACACTACTGTGTTTGAATATATGGTTAACTGTTAGTTTTACTTATTTAGAACTGCTTTAAAACTTCACCGCTTACTCATTATGCGATAAATTTCAAACAATTTTTACAGTTCATAGGTCACATTTTCCACTATATTTTAAAATAAAAATTAAAAAATTTCCCCCATTAAAAAAGTTATAATAAAATTACTGGTGTTCAAAAGTCCTCAGAATTAGTTAGGAACGCGAGACGATTTCTTCTGATTGACTGTTGGGTACCATAGCAACTTTTTCGTTATCGGCACCTTTATAAATCACAGCTGTAATGTTGCTTGCATGCCATATTATTTGGGTTATATAGAGAGAGTTAACAAAAGTGATGCTCTTTGCTGTGCTAGGGCTGATATTTTCGCTCATGGCGTTACCTGTTAATTCTGTTTCTCTCTATTTTATCCCTTAGTTCTGTTTATTTGCTTAATTACGTCTTTTATTTTATTTTATTTTTTTTTTAGTCAATTTAAGAAATTGGTAATATTTTATGGATTGTTGACAATGCGTATGATATTGAACACAAGAGAAAATACTATTTCAAAACAAAACCTGGAAAAATCATGGATTACATAGAAAAATAAAAATTAATATGGTTAAAATTAAGCTTAGAAAAGTAAAAGGACTAGTTGTTAAACTGGAAAAGAAACAATATATTCTAGTAAAAAAGTATAAATTTATAATTTTTAAAAATATTGCAGCATAAAGAATTTTTATATAATGTTAAATTGAATTTTAAAAACATTCTTTATGCTGCAATATTTTTAAAAATTATAAATTTATATTTTTTACTAGAATATATTGTTTCTTTTCCAGTTTTAACAACTAGTCCTTTCATTTTTCTAAGCTTAATCTTAACCATATTGCTTTTCATGCTCACATTTTTCTATGTAATAATATTGCTGCGTAGATTAAATAAAAGTTGAAAGAATTAAATAAAACCGATCAATTTGCTGTTCTTCTTCATTAAACCTAGAAATGTTTCTAGTTTTGACAAGTGCGCTTATATCTTGAGTTATCTCCCTTGCCAAAGAGACGGAAACCTGTGACAGACTGTCGTAGACATCATGTTTCCAAAAAGCTGCTGGCTGCATAAAGGTACGGGTTTTTTGTTTTGTGTTGTTTTTTCTTTCATTTTTTTTAGTATCCAAACATAATAAATTTCATAGTTTTCGTGCTGATCCATTGAAACTTAGTTAAGCTTATGAGTGTCCGAATTTAACGAGATGATGAGCTCTTCCGGAGACAAATTAACGCGGGGATCGGTGTTTCCGAAGGTTCTTTCTGTCTTTTTCGCTCCGCAAATTCTTTCTCTATATTTCTTGTTAGCGTCGTGATGTTCCAGCTTCTTCTAAAATGATTGAATCAAGACTCTGTTCCCCCTTTATAAAGAAAATAGAAATAATAAAGCCAATGATTATTTTTTTCGCGTCCGTTGTAGTGGATGCAGAAAAAAAGCGCTTTTTTTTTTCTTTTTTTTTCTTTTTCGCGTATTCCTCGGAATTTGTCTTTTTCGCTTTTTATAGAGAGATCATTCTTGCATTTTTTTTTTTAATATCTAAACTAATTCATCTTTATTTGATTATTTTATTTAAATTTACCCGCATCTAAAACTGTTTATTTATTCATTTATCCGTTATTCAACCCAAACAAGGTATATTGACACTTGGACGTAAAGGGCTACTAAAAGGGATCATGTTTAGGGAGCAGTTGAGCAACGAGATGCCTGCACGAGTCGTGCAGTGCACGACAGACAGACTTGTTACTTGTAAGAAATAGGTACCCAAAGGATTTCGGTTCTTACGGAGGTCAGTTTTACTTCGAAACATATCCAACGTTAGTCCCAGAAATGACGAAAGCAGTTTACAGTTTGAAAGCTGCGAAAAATGTAAGAGCAGACGACATGAAGAATAAGATTGATTTTTTTTTTTTTTTATTTTATTTTTTTTTTTTTTTTTAAATTTAGCCCTCGAAAAATAAGTTAAAGAAAGTGTTTCGAATCATAAACTGATTAAGCAATGTCCAGACTGGTTAGAGATTCTCCATCAGTACTTAAATCTGGATGTCCATTCCTACTACGGACTTTTATAAAACCCAGTCTTTAAAACAAATTAAAATGATATAATTGTTAATTTTTAAGTCTACTGTTGCTTGTATCTGAACGATGATTAAAGTTTAACTCTTGAATATATATATATATATATATATATATATATATATATATATATATATGTGTGTGTGTGTGTGTGTAGAAATGTTTCTTCAATTATATTACACCTTTTATTTATACCAATCCTTTAATGATTCTCTTTGACTTTTCGTCTACAAAATTTTAATCACGTGAACACGATGTAGCGAGAATAAAATAAACCCTTCATTCAAGTGTTGCTTACGGTATTAAAAATCACTTTATTGGTACTTATGTATTTATGTTACCGGGCTGGCAAATGTTTTGTAACTATTCTATACTATCATAGAACTATTTAATAAACAAAAATGGTAAAACTTGAATTTAACTTGAAAATACTATTAAAAAATAGCACGGTAAAAAAACTGCATAAGCACCACTTTTCTTGGAGGGGGGGGGTACCACATGTTATGGAGTCAGTCCTGGAAATTACTGAAGCAGTTTACGATATAAAAATCATATATATATAATATATATATATATGTGTGTGTGTGTTTTGGAGGGAGGAAATTGACTTAGCGAGTTAAAGGACCGTTTGAATAAATTCACAATGATTTAAATTTAAAGTGTTGTGTAATTAAAAAAAATCATTTTTACCGTGCTATTTTTTAAAATAGTATTTTCAAGTTTTACAATATCTTTTTTGTTTATTAAATTGTTAGGTGAAAGTACAGAAACACCTACTAGCCTGGTAACATAAGTGCATAAGTACCAATAAAGCGATTTTTAATATCGTAAGCGGCACTTAAATGAATGGTTTATTTTTTTCTCGCTACACCGTAATCACATGATAAAAGAATTTTGCAGACGAAAAATTGGGAGGCAAAAAGTCGAGGAGAACCTCTTTAATTTATGAATCTGTAATTACAGAGCATATAACAAATAAATGACAAAAGTCTATAGTCCAAATTTCAAGATGTTTACCATCTTACCATTTATTCCTTTAAGTATGTTGGCATGCACAATTCCTGACAGCACCTGTTTCTGTTTCGTAGCACAAAATCATTCATTTATCATATTGATTGATTAAATGACTATTTTGCGCTATGAAACTGGTGCTTTCAAGAATTGTGCATAGCAACATACTTAAATGAATAAATGGTAAGATGGCCAACAGCTTGAAATTTGGAATATAAAACATCTTTTGAAATAAAAACACAGATCTCCTAAAGTTTAAATTAAATAATTTTATACTGATTTGTTAAATGTAATCTTTTTTTTGTCCCCGACAAAAAGAGGGTGGACCTGTAAACTCACCCTTGTCCGTTCGTCTGTCCGCACTTTTCTCAATAACGATGCCTTGGAATTTTTTAAAATTTTGCACAAACATTAAACATGATATAAATAAAAATAACAGAACGGATTTTCCGGCAAAACTTCGGTTGGCCCCCTAGGGGGTGCCTTTCAGGTTAAAATGGCTAAAATTGACACTATATTTATTTTTTATTTATTAAAAAAAATTGATGCCTTGGATTTCTATAAAACTTTCTGAAAAGTTGTAACTAACTGATTTCTGTAGTATAATTTTGTTTTATATTTCATGATAACTTTTAGAGCTAATAGAAACACTCCAATTTTTGGGACTTTTTTTTTACCATATTTGTGCAAAATTTTCTGTGTATGTCTATTTAGCAGTTTTGCATGGTGCTGAACTCAAATTTAAATATGTTAAGGCCTTAGAGGCTTTTGGGGCTAAATGGGGGGGGTATATACTTAGTTATTTTTATTTATTTATTTATTTATTTTTTTTTTTTTTTTTGCACGGTGCAAAACTCATATTTACATATGTTAAGGCCTAAAACTGCACCGTTTGTTCACTTTCATCAGGATTTGACGTCCTCTGATGACTTTTGGGGCTAAATGGTGGGTGGGGGGGGGGGTGTAAATGCTGAACGTAGTCATTTTGTTATGCCTCCTTAACTGTGCACTCACGGGACCCATGCATGTTTCACTTGTTTTTTTTTTTTTTTTTTGTACTTTTTTGTTCCATTGATATTTCAAAGTTTATGAAATTAATTTTTAATTTTCTCTTAAATTTCTATCATTTCAACACGATTTGTTATTGATAGGTACTAGGTTTAATGAGTACACGGTTTAACGTCTTACCCCCCCCCCACACACACACCATCTCCCTGAACCCAATAGTAAATCCTCTAGTCTCAACCCTTGAGATTTATCACAGAACACAGCTGAGATATCAAAGCCTTGGCTTTTTTCGTCTCATATATTTTAAAATTGTTTTCTTAACAAGCTCACATGTTTGCGTTTCTCGCCTATATGCAACATGCCAATTTAAAAATATATATATTCACTATTAATCGAATATTCATTGGAATGAACTACAATAAGATAAAACTAATAAATATCCTATCTGATAAGAAAAATAAGCATGACTATTGTTAGTGATTATTTTTTCACCAAGGCAATATGTCGTCTCCAATTGGGCAATGCATTGTACATTCAGTTAGTTATTACAGCTTGCTTTTAATTTAATTTTTTTTTTTTTTAATGTTATATATATTCGGTCTAGAAGGATTTCTTTCACTTAATCATATCAAAGACAGAAAAGCTGGTGTAGTATTGCTAGTCATTTAAGGCGCCCCTGCTTCGGAATGCCAACGGGATTTCTCAGGCAGTTTTTATAAGCCAAAATGCACATCGTCTGGTGCGCTTCCCGAAACAGTTTTTCATGATAAACAACTGATGATCCCTTTAACAACATTGGTACTATTGTGAGTTAATATAAGTAAAACTTTTCAGCCATACGGGAGATTGCCTCTGAGAAATTCTACAAGTGTAAGCAAGTCCCTGATTAGCTGATTGGCCACCCACTGTCTTTGTTTAGACCAATCAGATTATTCGAAATTTTAACCGCTGAGCGATGGGTTTGGCGGGATTTTTGAATGCCTTCCTTCCAGTTAGCAGCGTTGGGAGAGAGATGGAACTCAACCGTGGCCTTGTCTTTTAAGACGGTCTTGACTCAACTCTCTCTGGATATGAAACATTTGGCGCCGCAACCTCTCGTCTCCTTGAGACTTTATTTTTAAAGCCTAAATGATTAAACCAAGTTATTATTATATATGTCTCCCAGAGACTTTTAAGGTCAGAATTCTCACATAACTTGCTGACAAAATGTTTCAATGAAAGACATATTTAATTTTTTTTTTAATAGTTTTAAAGGTTTTAAAGAAACTTCCAAGATTATATATATATATATATATATATATATATATATATATATATATATATATTGCAATTAAGAAGGGAAGACTTATGATTCATGATTAAAAGTAAGTTTGTATATATATATATATATATATATATATATAAATATATTCCTTTAATCTTCTCTCCAAAAAGGGGGGGGGGAATCAGGTGAGGAAAGAAAGAGAAATGGGGAGCTAGCTGACCGGTTTCGACCCTCGCTTCTCAAAGCTGTATCGAGGGAATTTTTAAAACCAAGAATGAAAAAGCGATTAAAATTGCGTTTTATTCAATTTACGGGGAGAGAAAAAAAAAGTGGGAAAACTATTAAAATAAAACAGCGTTATGGTCGAATACCCTAGAGATTTATCACGTTCAAACCCTTTGCAAAGGGAAGGTTTTCTAAGTCGAACGTGAATAGTCTCCAAGATCTTAAGGTGACTTTTTTGGAGACTATTCACCCCCCCTCCACCGACTCCCACCAAATGTAAACAGAAAATATTAAACAGTTCTTCTGCTCGGTTAATGTCGGCGCGTTACTTACGTTAAAACGGTTAATTAAACTGCATAAGCACCTGTTAAAAAACTATACAAGTTATATAATTTAATATCCCTCTCCAAAAAAAAAAGAACGAAAAACAAACCGGCAGCCCCCCCCCAAAAAAAGAACGAAAAACAAACCGGCAGCCCCCCCCCCCTCCAAAAAAAAGGTGCCCATAAAGTGAGTGCATTTCTTCATATCTTGGAAACTACTTGTTTCCTGCAATTTTAAAGGATTTTCCGAAGGTGAACCCCCCCCTCCCCCTCCCCCCCCCGGAAGAAAATCCCCCACTTTTTTAAATCTAACATTTCTTCATATCTTGGAAACTAATCATTTGCCGTAATTTAAAACGTTATTTTCGTTTCCAGCGACCCCGAAAACTTTTTAAGAGTTGTAATTTTAAAGGAATTTTCGAGGGTGGAGTAATTCTTCATATTTACAAAAAAAAAAAAAAAAAAAAAAAACTTTAAAAAAAGTAAAATTAGTTAAAATTTCTGGATGCAAACGTAGTCATCATTTCGTAGTTTAATAATCGTTTAAAATATTTTTAATTCCTCAGTTCATTAGTTGAACAGAATTGCTGCAATGCTGCTGCTGTGTTTGTGGATGAAAAGTCGGTGAAAAAACAAAAACAAAAAAAAAACGGTTGAATTTCCCCTTTTGGATCTGGAGTCTGGACGAACTTATGGGTTTGTATTACTGTACACATAGATTCGAAAAAGTTGTCAAAAAACAAATATATAACAAATAAATATTATCAAAGGCAAGATAAATTACTTTTCTACCAAACTGGATACATTTTTTTGTTTTTATTCAATGTAACATGTTTATTCAGCTCGAAAAACATGCAGTGTTTACCGATGTATTGGAAAATTCAAAATAGCGCCCGCCCGACACTCTCTTTAACATGGTAAGTTTGGGAAAAGGTGTTATAAATAATAAACTAGACAAAATACTATTAAAAAAAACACCGAATATATGTCAACTTATGTCACGGTAACAGATATTGAGCGAATTTCTAACAGTATTTTGTCTAATTTATTATTTATAACATCTTTTCCAGAACTTACCGTGTTAAAGAAAGAGTCAGGCGCCATTTTGAATTTTCCAATGCATCATCGGTAAATACTGTATGCTTTTCGAACTGAATAAACATGTTACATTGAATAAAAACACGAAAAATATATCCAGTTAGGTAGAAAAGTAACTTATCTTGCCTTTGATAACATTTATTTGTTTTTTGGGTAAAACTATACAAACACCGTGACAGCGAATTAACCCTAACCCTAAACCCTAACCCTAACCCTAACCCTAATCCTAACCCTAACCCTAACGCTGTCACGGTGTTTGTATAATAATACCGTTTTTTGACAACTTTTTCGAATCTATGTGTACAGTAATACAAACCCGAACTTTTTCCCTGCTGTAAAATTAATTCCTTTTCACATTTTATTTTTTCCTGCGGATTATCAATATCAGACTTAACTTTCATATTAACAGGAATTTTTTTAAAAAGTTTATTTAATGACTTTTCTACTGTACACTCTTTAACCCTTATGCTTGAGTGGCCTCTTGGCCTTGTGGTGATGCCTATGTAAAAAAAAATGACTTTAAACGAGAGGGATCACTTTAACGTTCTATTAAATTGATACCCATTTTGCGGTTGTTCTTCGTTATAAATTTTTCTTTAATAAATTATTTCAGTTTGAATTATTACAATTTCTTTTCATTCTTCCGTATAAATTTTGACACTATATCGGACGCGTGACACCTTAAGGAGAGTTGTACTGATTGACCTCAAAGTGAGGTATCAATTTAATAGAACATTATAATTGAAAAGTGATCCCCCCCCCCCGCTAAAAGTCATTGGATAAACATTTTAAAAATAAATTTCCTGCTAATATAAATGTTAAGTCTGTTATCGACGATAATCCGCAGAAAAAAAAAAAAAAAAAAAAAAAAAAAAACACACACACACACAACGTGAAAAGGAATTAATTTTACGGCAAGGGAGAAAGCTCGTTCAGGTCCGCCGATTTCAGTTTTAGTAAAATGGTTCTTACGATTACTGTTTCCACTTCACTTCGGATTGCCTTTCTCTATTTTAAGATATTTTTCTTCTAAATGATAACGTAAATATGAAACTACCCCCTCCCCATGAACATAGGGAGGGGTAGTTTCATATTATTCTGTACTTTCATCTAACAATTTAATAAACAAAAGATAGAAATAGACTTCGTGGCTTAGTGGAGAATGCCCTTTTCTCTGCCCTGCAACCTCTCTCCCACAGAAGAGACTTGCGAGCCAATCTTTGTTTTATCGTTATTTCCATGATAGGTGCTCGTCTGAGCTCCAATCTCTAGTCCCCTCGCGCCAATCTTTTATGAAAAACACCCGTCTAGCTGAATCCACTGTGAAAAATTTTCCCACTCTATATCTGTGCCTAAATCAAAACGTAGATTCCATGAACAAAGCTTCTTTCTTAGAACTGCACGCGGCACGCCTGTGGAACTCCGTCGGCCTGTTTCCCACCTGACTACAACCTGGATGTCTTCAAGTCCAACGTAAACAAATTCCTGATGAACCGCCCCCTTTTATTAAATCCCCACACTAACGTAGTATACATGCAATAACCCTTATCCCTGAGTGGCTTCCGGGCCTTGATAAGTGGTGATCACCTTGTAAAAAAAAATAAAATAAAAAAAATACCGTAACAAAATTAAAAACAAAGGAGCAACCGGAAATGAAGTGGAAACAGTAATTGTGAAGATATGGTACGTTTTTTTTTTTTTTTTTTTTTTTCGACCTTACTTTGATAAATTACACAAATAAATGTTACCAAAGGCAAAATTAGTCATTTTTCAACCTAGCTGGATAGTTTTATTTTTGTGAGCATTTTAAATTTAATGCTTGGCCACTTGACTTGTACAGTTTAATCAAGACATTAAAAAATACAAATATCGAAAAAAGGTTATATTGTACGCATTCGTTATGGAACGTGAACGAAGTTCTCCGAAAAAGAATTTCACTTAATTTCATCAAGTAGTTTTTATTTTACAGCACAGCGAAAAAGCAATTTATGATACCGAGCAAAAGGTTCGATTTTTAGGAAGAAAAGCTAGTAATAAAGATGGGGAGGGAGTGTGGGCGCTTTAAATTGAGTTATCTCCCCGTGGCGTGTTGAACAAATTTCACAATGGCTGACTTCAACACGCTCTCATAAAAACGTGTTTTTCTGCTGTAAAATAAAAACTACTCGATCAAATTAAGTGAAATTTTTTTTTCGGAGATCTTCAGTCCAAAACAGATACGTACACTATAACCTTTTTCGATATTTTCTGCTTTAGTTAGAACGACAACAAAATGGCGGACATTAGGCTATCATCTTTGGGGTCTTGATAATCGCTCGAAAATAAAAATAGATACTGATAAAAAAATACATCCAATAAATGTCACTGAAATGTCCGAAAATAACTATTTAGTTAATTTTAGTTAAATAAGAAAAAAAAAACGCATTAAAAAAAATCTCTCTGGCAACGCCGGGTATGTGTAGCAGCTACACATACCCGGCGTTGCCAGAGTTTTTTTTTTTAACTTGAAACTAGAGGAATTGAAATTATATTAGCTGCTACAGTGCTGCTAGTGCTACACTGTAGCTAATATAATTTCAATTCCTCTAGTTTCAAGTTTGACCAAATCCAAACGAAGGCCGTGGCAGGCGTGGCACGTGTCTTGATATTGTATTCGATTAATTTATTTCCTTGTAATGTGTATTATTACATAATTTTTCCGATCATTTTTTTTTCACGTGTCCTAGCGTTCAGTTTTTGTTTGTTTTTTCTTTCTCGGTAGCACGAGACCTGAAAGCGCCTTCTCCTACCCTTTCGTAATCAATTGGCCGCTTTATCGCAAAACTATCCGTATTTTTGTTCTTTCTCGTTATTATACCTATTTACAATGCCTCCCCACGGGACAGTTAGACAGTGTCTAACTTAGACACCAGGGTCGTTTTTTAACGTGGAGAAAAGGTACAAAAATAAAAAAAATTTGTCTCTATTGAATTTCAAATGAAATCAATGGTATGTACTAACTTTTCATGTCGCAGGAATGAAAATATCCCAAAATTACAAAAAACGATGAGGTAGAAAAGGCAATGTCTTAAATTAGCGTTGAAAGCCTTTTTTTTATTTTTTATTTTTTTCTAAGAAAAGGTTCAAATTCAAGCAAAAAATAGACAAATCCTAAAATTCAGTACAAAAAGTCCAGACGTCGGAAGTGGACTCGATTTAGCTAAATATGGAACAGAAGTCATTAAGCATGAAACGAAATACGAAACCATATGGAAACACTTTTATCATGAAGAAAAAAACTTATTTTTTTTACATTTCTAGAAATATTTTTTAATATTTAAAATATATTCATACGGAAATAAAAGAATTTTTACATTTCTGTAAATAATTTTCTTTTATCTATATACAAGTGAAATTATCTTTGTGTGTACATTTCCTTACCAAATTACTTTGTCAATTTTAAGTCTACAGACTCGAGATTTGACATAAGGGGTATTGAGATTTAGGAAAGTATTTTTAATCGTTTTTCGGCTATAAATTTGGCTGTCAAGAGGTCAAAATTCAACGATTTGACCTTTTGAAAACTCTACCAAACTCTTCCACCAATTTTGGGTCTAAACACTTGAAATTTTAACGGCAAGATAGTTACTCTTCTCTATACCTGGATAAGTTTTTAGGGTGCTTGTGTGTCTATTACCCCGCTAATATTTTCAAGTTAAATTCAGTTTTTATATGTTTGTTTATGAAATTGTTAGGTACGAGTACAGAATAGTAAAAAAAAAAAAAAAAAAAATCCTCCCCATGTTAAGAATAGCTTTCTAAAAATTGGCGTTATTATTTCAACGCAGTAATATAAATGCATATGTACCGTTTTTAGTGGTTTTACTTATTTTAAGGTGTTTTTTAAAGTTTGAAACAAGTAGTGCCAACTTAGAATAACAAGATGGCTGAAAATTCTTCAGAGTTTTAGGAGCACTGAGTTTCAACTTATATGAATACTTAAAAATAAGTTAGGTAAAAGAGCAATTTATGGTGGCCATGCTAATAAATGCATGAAAAAATATTGGGCCATACTGTTAATATCCATGTCCATTCAAAAGGTTAATTTACTGCTGTGATGGCGTGGTGATGGGGCAAAAATATCAAATACATGTGGTTACTGGCAGAACCCGTTGAAATTCCACAGAATGAGAAATATATTTAATCGAAAAAATGTTTTGATAACATGTTTCTGGATAGTGTTAAAAAAAAAGAAAAAAAAAAGGTTTTTAGACAGAAAAGCCAATAATATGCAACAAATATAAGTTTAACATTTCTATGAAAATTGTGTCCATTGTATTTTAAATATACAACTGACTCGATCTGTAGTACATCTCAAATTGTTATCAATTTGGATACTCTACTTATGACCATAATATATCTTTTTGTAGGGCCACTCCCTAACAGATTGATAGGGAGGTATAAAGATTCTCACTAGGACATCAGGCAGTGGTAATTGATGGGAATAGGGGTCGTTGTAGTATCATAGTTTTGATACTTAAAATTAGATCTTGAATGCTACCCTCTCCTCTCAATACTTAAAATCTTAGGACACACTTAATTCCTCCTCCCCCCCCCCCGACAAAAGGAGGGTGGGCCTGTAAATTGACCCTTGTCCGTTCATCTGTCAGCACTTTTCTCAATAACTATGCCTTGGAATTTTTTGAAATTTTGCACAAACATTAAACATGATATGACTAAAAAAGTAACAGAATGGATTTTCCGGGAAAACTCCAGTTGCCCCTCTAGGGGTGCCTTTCAGGTTAAAATGGCTAAAATTGACACTTTTGTGCTTATTAAAAAATAATTGATGCTTTGGATTTTTATAAAACTTTCTGAAAAGTTGTAACTAATTGATTTCTATATAATTCTGTTTGTCTATACTTCACTATAACTCTTGGGTGTGCCCCAGGGGCTTTTTTAGGGCTAATAAAACGCTCCATTTTTGGAACTATTTTACCATATATTTGTCCAATTTTCTGAGTATGTCTATTTAGCAGTTTTGCATGGTGCTGAACTCAAATTTAAATATGTTAAGGCCTTGGGGACTTTTGGAACTAAATAGGGGGGGGGCAAATATACTTAGTCATTTCTTTTTTGCATAGTGCAGAACTCAAATTTACATATGTTAAAGCAAAAAAACTGCACCGTTTGTTCATTTTCACCAGGGTTTGACATCCCCTGGGGATTTGGGGGGGGGGGGCTAAATAGGGGGGGTGCAATGCTGAACTTAGTCATTTTTTTTTATGCCTCGTTCACTGTGCATTCATGGGGGACCATGCATGCTTCACTTTTTTTTTTTTTAACCATGTAATCACCGCTTACCAATGCCCAGTAGCCACTCAAGGACAAGGATTAATGAGTACTGTGATGATGAAAATTGAATAAGTTCATTTATATTAGAGAACAGCTTATCAAGAACCTGTTTCAAGTTTTATATAACACTTTTATTTCCAATATTATCCAAAACGCATAAATCATCTAGATAAGTTTATTTTATGACTTGAACTTCTGTTGAATCCAGTTTTTTTTTTTTTTTTTTTTGTAACAGTTTTTATGCTTTATATAGAGCAGTCATGAATAAAATATTTATTTTCTCTCGTAAATTAGTGTCCCTGTTAAGTGATTTCGCCACACTGACCAATCAGCTTAAGGCTACAAAAAAAAAATATCTCTATATAATTTATATATACGTATTTTATCACTTTCAATAAATACAATCATAATATTCATTCTTGATTTGTAAATGCAGCAAACGGAATAAGTTTATCAAGCCTTGTCAGATGAACACAGGCATTTTGTAAGAGCGTGCGCCTATCTCCAACAAACATTCCTACATTACCAACACTTCCACGTGTTTTTCTTTTTTATGATCCTATTTTTCAGTTTAAAGTGGTTGTATTCGAGGCCAACGCGACATCGACTAGTTGGTTTGTTTCCTACCTTTTTTAACTTCTTCCTTTTGCACTTTTTATTTTTTTTACATGTTTTGACTCTCCCATTTGATTGGTTGAAAAAGGGAAAAGAAAGACAAAGAAAAGAGGGGAGTTTCTATCTCGTTAAACCATGATATTTTTTTTTGTTCTTGTCATAGTAGTGGTGGTGGTAGTAGTACTTATTATACTAACCCGCCATACTTTCATTCAGATCCTATCTTACACACAGCTAGGACTTAAGATGTCCCCTATACGACAATTGTGTGCCAGGCACACAATTGTCGTATAGGGGACATGGTTTCTTAGGCATATTCTGCAAAATCAAAAGCAAACTAAAAAAAAAACAATTTTCCTCTAAAAAACAACCAAATAAATATTTGAAGATATAAAGAACTTGAAGCTTGAAACCTTTTACCAAAACGACCAGATTCAGCCTAAAATAACTCAAAAAGGTTTGATATGCCATAAAACAAAACAAACAAATATTCAAAGATATAAAGAACTTAAAGCTTAGTAACTTTATAAAAAAGACATTACTTTGCATTAAATAACCTGAAAAAGGATTGATATGCCATAAAACTGACGAAAATGCGCTCAAGAATTGTATGCCAATGTTTTATTCGGGTCTACATACAGCAAAAATGAGTTCGTCCAAGGTCTATAAAAAGCTGATACCAGAATCGTTTGGAAAGTAACTACCTAGGTTGCTCTGGTAACCTGTCATATTGAGTCATTTCGTTTGGGATCGTGTTGTGTTGAATCGGTGGAGGTGTTTGGGTTCGAATATACAGTTATTCAGGATCGTATCTGATTGTGTGAAAGAAATTGTTCGGACCGTGCTGCCACATGTGATAACAATTTTTTTTTTTTTTGTTCCATGTGAAGCGACGAAATGAACCAACCATGTTCTGTTTGGCAAAACAATTAAATAAAATTGATTGAATTGTAAAAAAGATGTTGCTATTTTTGTATGGAATTCTGATGGCTCTTTCACTTCAAGATGGCTCAGATGACACTATTACGAAATGGCTATTTCTAACAAGCATTTCTACTTGTTTTTATTTTTTCATCCACAACTTTTTCTTTTCTTTTTTTTTTGTGAATTTAACACTTACTTCTACACACATGGTCAAAACTTAGGATACCTTCTGTGAATTTGGCCCCTAGTCATAATAGCCTCGTACATCTAAGTATCAATTTGTTTAAAAGGAATAAAAGTTACAAAAAAATATATTTAGTCCTCACATTTTTCTAGATGGCTTGCCAATCGGTCTGTCATACTTGAATTTAAGTAGACACATCTTAATATCAATTCTTGCTTTGCAATCGCGGCAATTAGAATAAATATATAAAAGATGCTGCCATCCTTACAGATGTACAATTATTGGTAGGATTAAGGGAAGGCATGTCAAAATTAATGTCTTTTTTTTTTTTTTTTTTTTTTTTTTTTTTTTTTTTTTTTTGACGTTTCTTCGGAATAAAAACGAAACTAAAAAATTTATTTATGCAGAGTAGACAATGCATTGTGGATGCGTTATCGGCAGCTCCTGTAACTCTCGCTTCTCCTAATTTGTCCCTTACTCCTCATTTTTGAGTGATTTTTTGGATAAAGGGAGAAGAAAAAGCTGGATTCTAGGTCGGCAGTATTTTGCGTGAACAGTAGTATGAGTTGTCGGAAATTTTCTGTTCCTGTGTCTGTCCTTGTGGCCATGTCACTAATAAGGGTGCTGAAGGTAAACGTTTTATCTGGGCTGACGTTACCCGCCTGATAGTCAGGGACCCGAACCTTAGATTAACCACTAAGGAGGCTGTCCTATCATCAGGTGCAAAGTATCGGGGCTACTGTATTGCCATTTGGTGAATGGATTCTGGACCATGCAGTAGCTTCTGGTGGGGCTTCTCGATGCCATATTAGTGGGTAATTGTTATGGCTTTACCTTTTCATGTGCTACAAAAAAAAAGTTTCTTCATTCTTTTTCTTTTCTTACTTTACCTTTCTGCCCTACTCTAACCGTCTGTCGACCTGTTCCACAAATCCCCAAAACTCTATCATGAAAAGTCTTCAGAAAAAATACACGAGTAAACCCAGAACTCCAACTTCCAACGTAACCCCCCCCCATACCATGTCTCCTTCTCCAACATCAGGAGTTTACGTTCAAACCTTCGAGAGGTTGAATCCAAATTACAGGAGACTAAACCAGACCTATTATTCTTAAGCGAAACCGGAATTGGAACGACAATTATCCTAGATGATTTTGTAATTAAAGGATACTCTAACTTAACATCCAAATCTGACCCCCCCCCAAGATCGCTATGGACATGGAATATGTGCCTACATTTAAGATGGCTTTCTGTGTGGTAGGGACATCTCCAGAGAGGACCATAATTTACCCTATATGTGCTTCCGGGTTGCACTTGCTTACACCACTGCATTTATATTTACCCTCTATCGCCCCCCCCCCAATAGTGGAGTTACTATCTTTAAGAGCATATCTGAGAAAATTGACCATGTCCTGTCTGTTCATCCTTCAGCCATCATTCACGTCTGTTGTGACTTCAATGTTCACAATGTTGAATGGTTAACCCACTCGAATAAGACGGATGATGAGGGGGAGGTTCCGTCACGATTTCTCTATTGCTTATAACCTCCTTCAGATTGTTCACGAACCCACCTGTGTGCCCGATATTGACAGTCAGTATGCAAGTCTCCTAGGCCTTTTCCTCACAACTTGCCCTCAGCTATGTTCATCTTCCGTTCTATCACCACTTGGATCTTCCAACCACTTGGGTGTATCAATTAAGATTAAAACAAAATGTAATAAGTCCTCAGACGTACCTCTCCATCATACAGTATATCGATACTCTATGACTGACTGGGATAGTATTTGTGCATTTATATCCGATCTATCTCTGCATTCCATGTTTAAAAATAATGTGTCTTCTATAGTATGGTTAATTGTAGGTATAAACCGCTTTATACCCTCAAAAAAATTCCAGTAAAAACCTAACAGCAAGCCGTGGTTCTCTTCAGAGTATGCTACTGCCATTGCGCACAGAAATCACTTTTTCCATTGCTTCCAATGTAATAGATGTACTGAAACTAAAGCCGTTTTCAGGACTGCCAACAATCACTGTAAAAGAGTAATAAAAAACGCGAGAGTTGTATGCTCAGTCGGTTAAGTCCAAAGTAGCTGAGCAGCGGCATGGTTCCCAGTTTTGGCAAATAGCAAACAGGGTCCTCCTGAACAGAAGCGTGTGCACTATCCCAACGATCATCAATAGATCTGAGGTAATCTTGTCAGCATCAGACAAAGCCAGACTCTTTGCTAAGAACTTTGGAGCTAATTCTACACTATGCAACCAAGGCTGTCAACCCCTTTATTTCTGCCTGTATCAGAAAACACAATGCGACATACTAACATCTATGATGTTGTCAAGCTAATCAAAAACCTTGATTCCAATGAAACAACTGGCCCTGACGGCATTCCAATTATAGTGCTGAAAAAAGCTTCAACCAGAACTAGCTCCCATCCTTACAAAGCTGTTTAAGCGCTGTCTTAAGGAGAATTGCTTCCCAACACTCTGGAAAACCTCATCAGTATGCCCTGTATTTATGAATTCTGGTGATTAGTCATCTTCCTCTCAGTACAGCCAATTAGTCTCTTGTGCATCATGAGTAAGTTGCTGGAATCCGTGTTAGAGAAGTAGTCAACCACCTCAGCAAAAATAAACTTCTTAGTGACATACAATATGGTTTCTGTTTTGCTAGATCTACAGATGTGCTAGCAGTTATATCTCATAGAATTAGTGAATCTCTTGATGGAGGCTTCTTTTCTAAGACAATTACTCTTGACCTATCAAAGGCTTTTGATAGGATATGGCATAAAGGTCTCATAAGATATCGAGCTATGGTATAGATGGAAATGTTTTCTCAATTATTAAATCATTTCTGTCAGATAGGTTCATAAGAGTAGTGGTTGATGAACAGAAATCAGAAGCTCACAGTAGTTAATGCTGGAGTTCCTCAGGGGTCTATCCTGGGCCCAACTCTCTTTGTGATCTACATCAATGATCTCCCAAATAACATCCTAAGATCATTTGTAGATATTTATGCTGATGACACTACCATCTATGACAATATATCAAAAGCCTTAAATGACCAAGTTCTTTCTAGCTATCTCTTCTCTGATCCTGAGCACGTGGTACAATGGGGAAAGTGGTGGCTAATTACTTTTAATGTATCTAAAATCAAGCTCCTCTGATCCTCATCTGGCATCAATTGAAATGAATGTCTCTCATCTTGGCGAGGCTCCATGTTTTGACAAGCTTCTCAGCTTGACCTTTACTCCTGATCTAAAATGAAACGCATACATCAAATCCGTTGCCAAGACCAAGACCACTGGAAAAATGGTAGGATCCTTCTACCGCTCTAGTAGATATCTCACTTCTGATGTAATTCTCTACCTATATAAAAGTCAGGTACAGCCAATGATGAAGTACTGTTGCCACATCTGGGCAGGAGCTGCTAGAAGCAGCTTATCCTGCCTTGACAGTGTTCAAAATAGACTTTGTAGCTTAGTGGAGGATGCTCTTTCCTCTTCTCTGCAACCTCTTTCCCACAGAAGAGATGTTGCAAGCTTGTCTCGTCTGAGCTCCAATCTATGGTCCCCCCTCACCAAACTTTCACAAAAAACACTTGTCTAGCCAAAACCACTATCAATAATTTTCCCCCACCTCTATCTGTGCCTAAACCTAAACCTAGATTCCATGAACAAAGCTTCTTTCTTAGAAGTGCACGCCTGTGGAACTCTTTTCTGTTTGCCTGCTTTCCAGCTGACTACAAATCTTCAAGTCCAATGTAAACAAATTCTTGATGAACCGTCCCCCTAAGTAATCCAATTTACAAAATTTCCACTAATGTTTACTAGACTATAATCACATTGACTATTGTATACCCATTAACCCTTATTCTCGAGTGGCCTCCGGGCCGTGATAAGTGGTGACTCCTTTGAAAAAACAGAAAAAAACAAAACAATATTACTTTTTATATCAATTTCAATTAAAAGCGGTGTCACGTTATAATTAGTTAAACATTGCATTATTACATAAAACGTGTATTTTCACGAGTCATTTATCCGCCATCATTTTTTCGAGGTGGGGTAACAAGACAGACTACAGTTACCTCTCCTATTTAATATTAAGTATAACTTGCAATTTTTAAAAAAAGTATTTTTATTAATAATTATTTTGTTTCATCATTTTTCGTAATTTTTGGATGTGTTACTAATTTCGATTTCAATTTAGTAGATGCAATTGGTTTTAATTGAAATTCAATTTTTCCATGTTCATTTTTATTCTAAAGAAGCACCTTTCTTTTATCACCAAGTGTTTTTCAGGTTGAGAACACGAGAATAGAGGATTACATGTAAACTTTTTTCAGCATCAAAAGTGCCAGGTATGTTTTGCAATTGACAACAGAACGAAAAAGTGAAGGAACAAATATATAACAAACAAATATTACTAAAAAGCAATTTAAGTTCCAATTCTACCTAGCTGGATAAGTTTTTGGTGGTTTTACTGAGTTGAAATTGTGTTTTACTGAGTTTAAATTGTGTTTTACTGAGTTTAAATTGTGTTTTACTGAGTTTAAATTGTATTTTAAGTTTAAAACACAAGTAGTGTTGAGTGCTTAAGTTAAAACAAAAACAAAGATGTTGACAATGTTCTTGCTTTTGGAGTCCCAAAAATCACTCAAAACTCGAAAATAAATAAAAATACTAGTGATGGAACAATTCCAATATTTTTCCTGATTCTGATACAATTACCGATTCTGATTCCGTTTCTCTATTAACTTCAAAATATTTAACCATAAAAGTGTTATTCTGTCCCGATTAGTGTAAAAACATATCTTAAATGTGCCTATATTTTCTCAAACGTAAAAAAAAACATGTGTGAGGGTGTGATCAAGAGATTTTAGTCTTACTGGAAGTTTAAATTAATAAATATTTATCGTTTTATTATTACTACAAGCAGTGAAAGATGCTTCTTAAATCAAAGATAATTTAAGGAATCGGTTTTGGCATCGGAAAATAGGTTCAAATTTTTCCAATTCTGATACCCCAAAAAAGCTCCGATTTTTCCGATTCTTGATTCCGATTCCAATTAATTGTCCCAACACAAAAAAATACTAATGGAAATCCACCCAATAAATGTCAGTGACATTTATTGGGTGGGTTTGTCATTTTTATTTTCGAGTTTTGATCTATCCTTGGGACTCCAAAAGCGAAAGCATAATGTCACATCTTTGTTTTCGTTTTAACTTTAGCGCTGAACACTACGTTCAAACTTAAACACTTAAAAAAAATAATTAAAGCACCAAAAACGTATCCAGATAGGTAAGAGTAACTTGTATTGCCTTTGGTAATATTTATTTATATATTTGTTTTTTTTCATCACTTTTTCGTTTTGTTGTCTATTGTAAAGCATACCTAAAATGTTTCCCTTCTACCAAAACACGCATAAAATTTATCTCCTTTCCTTTTGGTTATGTTTTTAAAATGCTATCCACTTTGAAACTCCGAACCTGAAAAGCAGAATAATATAAAACTTTTTTACTATTTTAATAGAATTTTAAATTAAAAAAAAAGAAGAAAGAAACACCATTGACTGCCATTTTTGTCTCAATGGATAACACATTTTTTTAAAACGGTTTTGAATAAATTTTTTTTTTTGTCTAAATAAGATTTAGGATGATTTGCAAAAATATAACTTGAGTTCCTGAATTTCAAAAAAATTCCATCTTTTATTTCAGTCTATAGATTTTGCGTGGCGAAATTAAAAACTCCAAAATTTAATGAGTCTCTTCAAAACTATGGTAGCCTTTACATGAATAAATTAAATTATTTAGTCCTGTAAATTTCTATATATTTTTAATGTTTGTTTTCACGATTAAGTGAACAGTCAACTTTATAAGGATTTAATTCTTTTTTTCGTAAGCGATACATATTTGTTGCCTACATAACCCCCGAAGGTAAGCAACGATGAGGCTAGTCAGTACCAGATTGGTAACCATTTTGTGAATGTTAGACGCCATATGTGTTGGAGACAAATCCTGCATCTAGTATTATGCTTCATTATCTTGACCCTGTCTTGCCATCAGGTCATGTGTTTCTGGATGAGAGTGTGGTAGATGCAAAAGTAGCCCACACTTTAAGCTAAGTCAAGTGCAAGTCACAGCAAAAAAGAAAAGGGGGAAATAACTGTTTGTAAATACAAACAACTGTTTGCGGGCCTTTATGGTCTACCATAGGTGAGGAAATATAACGTAACGACAAATTGCTGAAACAAATTATTGTATTTTCAGCAAAATGCGCAATTATTTATTTATTTTTTGTATCGATTCTTCAAAGTATTTCTTATTTAATGGGATATTAACAATATTGGGCTCACTAAAAGAAAAGTATTTAATTTTTCAAAGATTTAAAAGTAGTGCTTTTTGTAAAAATAATCATATATATATATATATATATATATATATATATATATATATATATATATTCTAATCTAGAAGAATAATTATTTACATATTTCAC
This sequence comes from Euprymna scolopes, assembly GCF_053919585.1. Classification (NCBI taxonomy): domain Eukaryota; kingdom Metazoa; phylum Mollusca; class Cephalopoda; order Sepiida; family Sepiolidae; genus Euprymna; species Euprymna scolopes. The sequence continues at coordinate 5,430,841 of NC_136496.1, read as the reverse complement.
ACTTCCACTTCAGAACATAATGGATGAACAATTAAACAAATTCAAAATTCGGATTTTCAATCTTTAAATCTGATACGTGCACAGTTTTTGTTTTATCTATAACGTACTCATAAATAAAGAAGGCACATATATATATATATACGTTTTATTTTTATTACCGTTTTTTTTTTCTGTTTAGTTACATTATTGTTTCAAAAAATAAAACGTATATTTGCTATAACAGTATTGAGCACTTTCTTCAGGTTTTTATTAATTACTACTTTTACTAAATATATATATATATATATATATATATATATATATTATGAAAAAAAAGTATACCGTTATAAAGTTCATTCTTCACTTAATCGGTGAAAAAAATTTTCTTTTTGTTTCTTTACAAAGGAGTCACCACTTATCAAGGCCTGGAGGCCACTTGAGGATAAGGGTTAATGAGTGTACAATGGCCAAAGGGAATGTGTCAGTCATTGTTAGTAATGGAAATTTGGTAAATTGGATTACTTAAGGGGATGGCTCATCAAGAATTTGTTCACATTGGACTTGAAGACAACCATATTGAAAGCAGGAAAACGGAACGGTTCCACAGGCGTGCAGTTCTAAGAAAGAAACTTTGTTCATGGAATCTACTTTTAGGTTTAGGCACAGATAAAGAGTGGGGGAAATTATTGATAGTGGTTTCAACTAGACGAGTGTTATTCGTGAAAGTCGTAACTGGGGGGGGACCATAGATTAGAGCTCAGACGAGCACTTGCCCTAAAATAACAATAAAGCAGAGACAGGCTCACGATGTCTCTTCTGCGGGAAAGAGATTCCAGAAAAGAGAAAAGGGTATCTTCCACTAGGTTAGGAAGTCTATTTTGAACTCTGTCAAGGCAGGATAAAGTTTTTCTAGCAGCTCCTGCCCAGATGTGGCAACAGTACTCCATCCTTAGACGCACTTGGCTCTTATACATGTAGAGAATTGCATCAACAGTGAGATATCCACTGGAATGGTAGAACGATCCCACCATTTTCCAGTAGTCCTGGCAACAGATTTGATGTACATGTTCCATTTCGGATCCGGAGTAAAGTTCAACCCCAGAAGTTTGTCAAAACATGGAGCCTTCTCAAGATGAGAGCCATTTATTTCAATTGATGCCAGACATGGATCAGAGCGTTGATGATAGAAAGATAGAAGTTAGGTCTTAGATGCATGAAAATTAACCAGCTACTTCATGCTCAAGATCAGAGGAGAGAGAATTAGAACTTTGTCGTTTATGGCCTTTGAAGGGTTGCCATAGATGGTAGTGTCGTTAGCATAAATGTCTACAAATTATCTTAGAATGTGATTTGGGAGATCATTGATGTATATCAGAGAGTTGGGTCCAGGATGGATCCCTGAGGGACTCCAGCATTAATTCTGTGAGCTTCAGATTTTTATCCATCAACCACTACTCTTGTCAGTCAGAGAGAAATGATTTAATAATTGAAAAGACGTTTCCATCTATACCGCAGCTGTAGATTTTGTGGCGTAGACCTTTATGCCACACCCTATCAAAAACCTTTGATATGTCAAGAGCAATTGCTTTGTAGATTTTTATAAACTCCGTCAAAAATACTTATTCCTTCCTTCCGTTTTGGGCGTGCGTAAGGTAGTTTCCACAGCAGGGTCGAGTGAGGAACAGTTCCAAACAGCCCCACCCTCTATCTTAAGAATGGCTTTCTAAATATTATTTTAGCACGGTACAATACATAAGTACCATAATAAGAAAAGAACATTAACTAATGTTAAAAAAATATGCTTAATTTCATTAAAAGCTGCTTATCGCGCCAATTTTTTGGTGGGTCATTTTTCATAAGGGACATTTTTTCCTTTTACACCGGCTGAAAATTACTCGAGAACAATAACAAACACATGGACAGCTTCTTTTCACTTTTTCTTATTTATTGAATTAGAAAATATTCATTTTTTTTTTAATTTCTTTTCTATCCTTTTTATTTTTCTTGTATTGATTTTGTTTTGGCTTGAGTATTTGAGCTTAATTAGTTTGAATGAGTTTTATCGGAATAAATGTGAAATACGTAAGTATTATTTATAATATTTAAACCTGCTTTGTTTTGAAGAAAATGGAAGACGTTTATTTGCTTTTTTAGAAAATTTTAGAAGTTGATTTTCGTTAAATGGTACTTATACAGAATACGGACCGTCTTAAATAATAACGTTATTTAGACATTCATTTATAACAAGAGGAGGGGGGTACATTTATTTATTTAATTTTAATATTTTGTACTTTCACTTAACAGTTTACTGAACAAAAGATACCGTAAAAATTGGGTATTATTTTACATTAAGGCCCGTCTCACGTTCGTATATAACTAAATATATTTTTTGTAGATTTCGGTGTGCTAAAAACGAATCCACAAACCGTTTCCGTCGCAAAAAAAATAGTTTTCATGATATGAAGAAATCACTTTTCCATGTAAATTGAACATAAAATGAGCACCCACTTTCTGGCCACCTGAGAGGGAGCATTTTTTTTTTTTTTTTTTTTTTGTGTGTTTATTCGCTAAAAAGTTTTTTTGTTTGATTTCTTTTGCATGGTATTACCCCCTGAACTCTGGGACTCTTTTCCATTTCACAGCCCAGCCTTCGTTTACACGCAAGCATAAACAAAGGCTGTTAAATGTGCACTTGTGTACCAAACTGCCTTGTCACTGTAGTAATTGACGAAAAATTAAAATTAGACGAAAAACAAGTAGTTTTCCAAATATTAAACCATGTAATTCTATATGTTATCATGGGTGGCCATTTTGTATGCGCAAGCGCGCGCGTAGACTACCTATGATAACATTAATTAAAAAAAAATTTTTTTTTTTTACCGACGAAAATTTCGGACAGTGTTTTGTAATTTAATGTACTTTCACCTAACAATTTAATTTAAAAAAAAAAAAAAAAAAAAAAAAAAGGTTAAAGACTGTTCCAATTTTAATCGAGGCATCTCCAGTCAGTATGGATGGATGTTCAGAAGTGTTATAAATTCTAGTTGGACATAAAGTTTATATATATATATATATAATATATATTTCATTTATCAATCTAAGTGCAATATTAAGACATTTATTATTATCCAAAGGGTCGCTTCATGAGGAAAGAGAGAGCAACAAAAAAAAAAAAAAAAATTTTATTTATATCACATGTAACAGCATGGTCCTGAACAAATTCGTCCATGCAATTCCGAACAACACTGCTGAATCGACACGCCACATTCCCGAGCAACACTCTCGACCGACACAACACACCACCGAACACTCTTGTCAAATCAACATGCCATGATATGAAATTCAGTAACGTGAGACACATTAGCAGAGCAATATTTTTCAACTGCCATGGGATAACTCCTCAGTTCGTTTTTTTATAATTGTCAAGCGAAACTCGGTCGTTGCTTTGGGGTAAGATGGATTCAGCTCAGCAAACATTTGATTTGCAATCTAAAGGTCCCGGGTTCACTTTTCGCCACAAGTAGACCCGACTCCTACACTGGGGCACAATTCTTGTGCGCTTCCACACATGCTCGTCACATTCCTCCCTAATCTTAAGATCACACAAATGACATGATTGGGCAGGCCATTTCCTCCTGGTACTTTGCCTCAATAGTACAGGCTTAGGAACTTCCTTAGTGGTGCCTTTGTCTACTGCATCCTCAAACTCTTCCTGCTTTGAATCTTTGGGTGAATCATCTTCCGAGAAACTTTCTTCATCTAGTTCTTCACACAGCAGTGAGGCTTTGTCATCTGATGAGGTAAGTTCGTCACTGATTACGCAGTTATGTCGGTACACTGGCCATATATCCTTTATGTGGCACAGTGATCGAGTATTGGCTATTTATTTTTGTCACAGTTCCTGTGTCGAATTGCGTCATACATTTTCCCTGCGAACTCTTCACTGAAACCACATCCCCCTCATTGTATGGATCAGCAACTGTAGCATCGGTCACGATCACTTCATCGATACTTTGACATGGATCCTACAATTGTATAGCATATTCGCAGGTGCTGTCATGGCTGCCTTGTCATCTTTACGCGGGACGTTGTGTCAGTACACTGCCTCCTAACATTGTGCACTTTGTTCTTGCCTCTCGATTATTCCATTTCCGGAGGGTACGTGGGCGCACCGAAATCGAATGTGTATGCTCCACATCTATGTAAAGTCAGCAAATGTCTTTCCGCAAAACGCTGCACCATTATCTGTGAGCAATTTGGTTGGCAAAATCTGTTCTGCAACTGCTTAATGAGGCGAGCAGAATCCTGTCGGTGCAACTGCCTTCAAATGGCAAAACGGCTAGGGCCACAGTCTATCAACGTCAAGTACAACTGAGTGCCGAAATGGGTTATATCCATAGCAACCCTGCTCCATGTTTCCAGGACATCAAGCTTACCTGGCTTCAAATGCACCGAAGCTGGATCTATGGATTTGCATTCTTTATGATCCCCAACCACCAACCGCACTTAATTTTCAGTTATTAGTGGGTTGACTAACTTCATAAAGTACCATGTCCTTTTCACACCGGGATGTCGACTAGACTGATAAATTGTCTGTATCCGAAATATTTGTTCATGTTCTGCGCCCACAGCACACACAAGTTCTCTGGGTTCTGTCACTTTATGGATCTCATTTAACCACTGCTGTGGTACTTGAGTAAGTTGGTCAGCTGTTACTGTGAAACTTAACGAGCCCTACATCAGTTGTTAGGGTATATTCCGAGGCCAAATCTTGGAACATGGATAGTGGGCATCTAATTAACATTTCCGAGGCTGCTTTGGTATGTACTCTAGTCTGCCCGGACAAGGTGTCAGTTATCCATTAATATAGACAAGCAGAGTCCATTTGAAAATGTATGGTTTTGGCTTTCCACTGTAATGCAAGGTTGACAGCTCGTAGCACAGCATCAAGCTCAAATAAATGTATGTGCTTGTCTTCATGCACTGCTCGGAGCCAGCTTGCATTCTCTGCTACAGAACCATTGCTTTCCACAATCACGCCTGTAGCAATGGAACTAGCGCTCACCCACACTGTAACACTGTAACATTTTTGCCACGGATAGACCAGTCACCTTTCCCTTGATCATCCTGGGCTGCTCTCAAACAAATGTCTTCAATCATCCGTGCTAGAATAGGGTCTTGCGTTTTGTCACCCCCCCCATCCAATTATCATATTTGCCTTTTGCTTTACAAACACTGTGGCGATGTGTAACCAGCCACACACCAGGAAATAACCAGTCATTTTCCTGCACACTGAAAATACAATTTGTCGAGTAAGTCTATCAGGTACTGTTGGAAGGTCACTTCCATGCCAGCATAACAATTTTCCGTGCTCCTCCTGGAAACGTAATCCCAATACGCGTGATCCCAGTCTCGGCTGTTCTAGGGTCTTGCTTTCCAGACTAAACTTCTCCAAATGTTCCTTGACACGGGTCGCAGAACACACAAAAATGTCAATATATGAAGACATTGCCACATTTATAGTCTTATCCTAAGGACGGTATTAACAATGGCCCGCATTATTAAAGGGGCAACGTTAAGCCCAAATCTGAGGTGGGTGAGACAATATCGCTGTCCCTTGATCTCGTCTGTTTGGTACGGCCACAAAGATTTGTCAACACTTACTCGCAAATAGGTTCGGCGTAGATCCAGCACTGCAATGTTTGGTTCCTGTTGTCGCCATTCCCTCAATTTTTGTAAGCAAACATCTGCGTTGGCCATATGCACGTCCACATATTCATTTAGCTCCCAATAATCCATAACCGGGCGTGCTTTCTGTCTGTTTGTTCTCCTGCACAACAGCCATGAGGGGGAGTAGATCTTTTGGAGGGCCAAGTTCGTCCTTAGGATATGGCAAAATCAACCATTATCGATCCACACCTGCAGTCGCGATCATATTCCTCACGAATTGGTGTTGGGGCTGGATACTTTGCAAGTCCTTTTCTCAATGTAAATGGAGGTTGGTCACCAGCCCATTTCAATGATGTGGTTCACTTCCAAGTATTTTGTTCATACTCTGCAGAGAAGTCAGGCTCGGTAATGGTGATAGCAAAAATGGTCTTGCTGAAATGTGGAAAAATCACCTCACCTGCACTAGACAGGGCTACTCTCTCAATCGCCTGATTGCATCCAGTCCAAGCAATAAATCAAATCCCAGTAAGAATCCATTCACAACTAAAACTTCTATGCTAGTGCTCTGCGTTGCACCATTCCTATTCCACAGCAGCTAAGTGTGCTTCCATCTGCTGTGAGCACTGGGGTCACTTTCCTCGTCCATTCTTCGCAACACAACTTGTAGACTAGTGACTGTGCGCATCCAGTATCCACTAGAGCTGTACGTGATAATCCATTGATGTGAACAGTGATAACCAGCGATGTGCCATTGACACCAGTTTGGGGGATGAGATTGGTCCAGGAGGCAATCACTTGCCCTATGATTGAGCTCATTACATTTGTAACACCGCTGTGAAGTGTCCGGCTCCTTAGGTGTAAATTGTGTTGACTGTGCAGCTAATACAGCTTGCGCTGGGACTCCCGTGCAGTTCCTTAAAATGGCACGAGCACGTGCCAGCACTTGTGATAGATGTATGTTATCCATTTGGGAGGATACTCATAACAAGTTTTCTGCATGTTCCGGCAATCTAGCAATGAATACACATTGCAGCCATTGATCCGATACGCTGCCAAACAGGCCAGCAAGTCTGCATAGTTCTGCCAAAAATATGTTGACTGTTTCACCTTGTTGTAAATGGCGTGCTGCAAACTGCTTTCTTCGAGTTATATCGAATTCATTAATACAGACTTTAGGAGCTTTTTTTTGTAATGTTCCTGTAAAAATGAAATCTTTTTTTTTTTTTTATTGTTACAATTTATGATGCTTTATTTTCATAAAAAAAAGCAAAAATAAATTCATGCATTTTTTATTTTTTTTATTTTTTTTTTTATTACTGAAAACCATAACTTTAGTAAAAGTATATTTTGTTTAAACAAAATAATACATTTCCACTAAGATTTAAATAAAAATAATGGGCTCATTATATTCCATGTTCATTATTTGATAGATATTGAAAATTCCATGAAAATTGGTTAATTTTGTGTTTTTTTTGTTTTTGTTTTTTGTTTTGTGAATTATTATGTAAAAGAGAGGGGTCAAAATGTTTATGCATTTTGAGCATTGGTATTCATTTTGCACGTACCTAGCTTCTGTAGAATCCATTCTTAGACAATTTTGTTTGTTTTAGTTTGTGCTTTTGGGGGCTAATTTAGCTATTTTTGTTGTTGTTGTTTTGTACAAACAAGGTGTTTTTGTTGTTTTTTAATTAATATCTTAGGACTTTACTAATTTTTTTTTTTTAAATAGACCCAGAAAACTAATGTATTTTTCAAGGGATTTCTACAATGAATTTATTTAACTTCAAAATTTAGCTGAACATGTTGGTTTCCGAATGTCGCCGTGAAAACATTTTTCATTATAACTTGTTTTTTAATTGTACAAATATTTTTTTCCTTTTGGAAATTAACTTTAGGCTTTAATCTTTAAAATACAATCAAAAAGTAGTCAACAATCTACAAAAAAATGACAATAAACTGGCTTTCAAAACTATGGCCCCCTATTTTTTCCCACCATTATTGCACCTATCTTTTTTAAGTAGTCGAAAAAACAATTCGAAGTTGCATTGGTTTTAGCATCCTAAATGCTCGTATGAAAGTAAAATTGAGTTATCTCCCCCCAGCACAATGACAGATTCTGCAAAAGGTCAAAAATCCTATTTAAAAAAAAATAGCATGGTTTGTATTCTACAGAAGTAGCCATTATTAATTGAATGAAATTCTTAAACTAATTTTGTTAAAAATAGGCATAAAGACTATTAAACCTGACTTCTGTTGCCGTAAGTTTTGAATCAATTGTTATATATATATATATATATATATATATACTAGCAGATGTACCCAGCATTGCTGGGTATTAAATTTAATGTTAAACTCCTTAGAGTTTAACATTGAATTCAAATTTTTAAAAAAAGGGAGGAGGGAGAAATTGAGACCTGTGCATGCAAATATTGTTGTTGGCATTAGTCTAGAAGACTATGGGTTTGTGCCTGTAGAGGTGGTTGAACACCTGTGGCTGAATAAGCTTATTTTTTATCTAGATTGTTGGTCGCAGACGTCCTAAGTCAAGTTTAGTGTGTTGTGTTTGTGGTCTGTTGAATTTTGTTGACTGGCTTTCTTGAATAGTCTTTTGGTTTCCGCTCATTTTGCAATGGACTTTCCGCTTAGTGGTCAGGCCTTTTGGTTACTGTTTGTCTCCAGATGTTGCGGACTTTAGTTTTCGGCTCCCAGCTTGTAGGATCAATATCACATGCTTTCATGTCACGTTTGCACATGTCAACATAACTGACGTAAGGACGACCAATTTTCCTTTTGCCAGTAGTTACTTCACAATTGTTGCAATATTTTGGTGTTATAATGGGGTATGATCCCACACAGTCGGACGATTCTATTTATAAACGATGCTGCTAAGAATTGACGAATCAAATTAATTCACATTCTGCTACCAACCAATCAGAAACCAGAATTGCTTCATAAATATTAAACCTTTTCTGGAGCAATTTCACATGTTCTTTTCCGTCTCGACACGGTAAGAATATTTTGTTCTGTGGAACTGTCTACTACAAACAAGTCACCTCCCAGGACTTGTGTGTAACAGTGAACCATCTGAAACTGTTCTGAAACTAAAAATGGCTTACACTTCTATAACAATAGAGAATGTTTTTTGGGATTTGCCCATTGTCAATGCAGTGTACGTGGCCTATCCAGCATTGGCATCTTTGGCGAATGAGGGTGAACATACGAGTATTGTGCTTTTCTAAACAGTTCACTTTTTGTAAGTTAATAAAAAAAGAAAAATACTCAAGCTGAGATCCAAACCCAAACCTAAAGACAGTGAATCAAGTACAATAACCATTAAACCAGCTTGACACTATCATGAAATTAAATTTGGTACTTACGTAGAATACAGACCGTGTTGAAATAATGTTATTTAGAAAGCCATTTTCTACTTTCACCTAATAATTGATAAACAAAAGGGTAATCTTGACACAACGGTAGTGAAACAAAAATGTCCGCCTGACTTGAGTTTATATTAAAAAAAAAACTGGTAATTTTTTTTTTACTTTCTTTTCACCTTTTAAAATGACGACTTTAAAATTGGCAGACAAGTTTTTCAGATATGAAGATCTTTGTTATAAATTGTGATTCCTTATGATATCATTGATGGCCATTTTGTACATGCAAGCATTTTTGATGTGCACATGAATGCATACGAAATCGTGAGAAACAAATTGAATGACATGGGAACCAATTTTTCCAACAAAACAAATACTTTGCAAATTACCTGCATCTTTTTTTTTTTTTTTTTTATAGTAGTTTTAAATACTTTTTATTTCATCTTAAATATTAACTCTCTTTACGACTCTTAAATTTCCAACAAAGATAACTGCTGTTTTGTCCATTTTTTTGGGGGGGGGGGGGGCTGGAATTCGCCATTGGACAGTCCCGTCTATGCAAGGAAAGTTTGCTCATTTATAATTTAATTTGGAGGCACGTGCTACCCCCCCCCCAAAAAAAAAATTATAAATGAGTAAAACATAGCTATATTGATTTGGAAATTTAAAAGCATAAAGAGTTAATATTTGAGATAAATAAAAAGCATTAAAAACTACTAAAAAAAAAAAAAAAAAATTGATGCAGATAGGTTGCAAAGTAACTTTTATTAACTCTGGTAACAAGCATTTGTACCCAGAACATTCGTCCATGGAATATTTGTCCATTTTTTGCTAGGTAGGATAAGAATTATTTATTTTACATGTTGATTCAAACTCTGAGAAACACAAATTGTTTATTTTAGTTTCAATTTTTCTAACAGTAATATTTTTCTTATATTTTCAGTGGTCAGTCAGCCACTTCTTAACCTGATGGATTTGATGTTGTGAGTTGATTCAGCAGACGATAATCCGTGATATCAAAACAGGTAATTTTTAGCTTATCAATCCAGCATCTTGTGGTGGGGCCGATTCCATTCTACTTTCCTCATTTATGAATAGATTTTTTTTTTTAATTTTTTTTTTTTTTAATTTTTTTTTTTACATTGCGTCTTCAGTGATTGGGAGATCATATTTATTAAATTGGAGGATAGGCGATAACATACTACGAACATTAAATTATATCTGTATACTAATTTCATGTTTGTAGTATGTTATCACCTTCTATCCTCCTTTTTAATAAATAGGATCTTCTGATTGAATAGTTTATATAATCTTGAAACCGTGACACACGTATGTATGTACGTTAATGATACCATGGTATTAATAGATTCCATTTCTTAACTTTTCTCTCTGAACTTTCTAGTATGAAAACAAATGAACATCGACTCTTAATAACTTTTAATCAAATATAATTTTTATAATTGATTTAAGTTTTCAAAATTTTCAGATCAATGGATAATTTGTGGCTCTTAAATCATCGAATTTAACTTTTTCTGATATTCCAGTGTATGGAACTGGTTTACTCTGCAGAAGCTAAAATATTAACAAATCTATTATCTTGTTTTATTTGGGGTGGGGGTCATCACTCGGAGGCCTCTCTAGGATAAGGGTTAGGTAGATGGTGAGCCATGATCAGTAATGGTGGAACTTGGGTATGCCTTGATTATTTAAGAGGACCGGTCCAAAAAATCTGACATCATTTTAAATGCCAATATCTTGGAAACTACTCTGTGTATCTTCATGAAACTGCACAAACTTTGTTGAACATCATAAGTAGGGCTATGATGAGAATATTCTTTTCATTGTTTTGACTCTCGAGTATATATCTGACACGGTTAATCAGTTGAGAACCACATCACCATATCTAAAAACATTTAAAATATTAATTGATATATATATACTCGAGTCAAAATAACCAAAAGAATATTCTCTTGTCATAGCCCTAATCATAAGTTTTATTCGTTTACATTTCAAAGAAAAAAAACAAAAAGATTTGTTGATTCTATGACCAATTTCATAATTTTCACAAATGTTTAATATGAACGCATCGTGTGACTCTGCACACGTCAAGTCGGTAATCAAACTTGGGTAGCTGTGTTCGAGCATATTCCAAATGACTTTTCTTTTGAAGTGAACAACATTTCTCAACCTGAAAAGAGATAAATGTCAAACATCAAACATAAAATCTTGAATGTTTCTATACAAGCTGTGAAAATTTGAGGTCATTCTAATGAAATTTGACAAAATTATTGTCCTGCGAAATGACGTACAATTGTTATAAAATATCTCTCTTGTGACTTTATGCCTTTTTGATTTATTCAAGTTTTCAGAATAAACAAAACATAAAAAAGCATCCAAAACTTTTCAGAAAGAAACTGTAAATTATGGATTTTATGAAGGTATTCAATTACTTTTGGTCTTTCTGAGAAAGAGTCTATAGTAGTGTGGGATGTATGCAAGTGAAACCTGGCCAGGGGAGATAAAGGACATGCATTACATGAAGAGACAATGACATGATAGTTGTGAAATGCGAATCTTAAAGACAGGCTCAAATGTGATGACTTTGGGAAGATTAAATATAAACAGTAAAAGAATGTGTGCGGAACTAAACTTCATTTGTGTGGTCACATTGAAAGTGTTCAAGTTAAATTTTGTTGTTTTTTTTTTTAAGAAAAGTAAAGATAGGATCAATTGACATGGAAGAAAGTGATAAAAATGTTTTTTAAAGATGGATAGCGATTGGTTAGCTTGGAAGTCATTTTTTAAAAACTGCCCAACACTAACATGTAAAACAGAAGTTAAACTGAATATATATATATATATATATATATATGATTGATATGTAATTCGCTTGAAGCATTGTGTAGGATAGGTATGTAGTAGAAATTTAGAAGGCTATCACAATGCGAGGAATGAAGTGTAGTCGCTGTTGGTGAAAGAAGACGAAAACAAGTGGCGATTTACAAATCAATAAGTACATACATATATGTTTATATATACATATATTTATTCAGTTGTATTAAATACAAATGTCTTACTTATGTCTGCAACAATATCCATAATAATTTCGGAAAAAATTCCCTTATCAAATGGTAGACGTGACAGATCGATTCAAAGCATGCTAGATGATTTCCGCTCCATCATCTAGCATGCTTTGAATCGATCTGTCATGTCTACCAGTTGATAAGGGAATTTTTTCTGAAATTATTATGTATATTGTTGCAGACATAAGTAAGACATTTATACTTAATACAACTGAATAAATATATGTATATATAGACATATATGTATGTACTTATTGATTTGTAAACTGCCACTTGTTCTCGTTTACTTTTACCAACAACGACTATATTTCACTCCTCACACTGTGATAGCCTTCTAAATCTCTACTCCATATATATATATTAAATTTATTTATGCAAACATTGATGGCTACATATGTGCATACATGTTTCTGTAATCACCTGTTACTGGGGAGATTACGTCTTCAGGCCAAGAATTACCCTTGAAACCTGAAATTTCAAGACACAAAACATTTTATTTCATTTACAAAATTAGAATCTCTTATTTTGTAAACGAAATAAGAAAATATTTTTTGTGTTTAATATACCTGCTTTGTTTACTCATTGAGCACTTTTTGGTAGACACATGTTGTTTCATTGGATGTACTTCTAGGAAACTAAACTCTACTGCCATAATATATATATATATATCTATATATATATATCTTGTAAGTTCCTTTAAAACTAAAAAAAAAAAATGTCTTTTTGTTGGAAAATTATTTTGTCATTAAGTCAATCAATTTCCTGTATAACTGAATAATTTTACTTACAGGAACAAACAATAGTACCAATGTTCTTAAAGGGATCATCAGTTGTTTACCATGAAAAACTGTTTCAGGGATTTAAGTAAAAAATAATATATGTATGAAAATGTTTAAGAAAATTTACCCAAACTGTTTCATATAAAAGCTCAATAAATATTAACATTTAAAAACAGCATATATATGTAAACAAGTACATGTTAAATTCTAATGACTAAGCCTTTATTCATTTTTTTCATATATCGAATTTCAATCATTATGTGTTGATTTCCGGTTGTTTGTGCATGAAACAGTTGTCGACTTGCATTGAATTATTTTGAAAAATTGGCATGAAAAAGTATTAAAGACTTGGTTCTTGGAATTTATCATACCATTATTTACTTTTGCTTTTGTTTGTCCCAAACAAGGTATATTGCCACTAAAGCATAAAGAGCTACTGTGATATGGACCAAATTTGTAGGTTGGAGAAGGGCAAGCTGACTAAGGAGTTGGATAGCAAGATGTTTGTTCACATTATATCCAATTTTCTTCATGTACCATGGCAGGGATGGAATTCTAAAAGCAAACTGTCTAAAGAAATTGGAGTAGAAAAATTTTTTTTTTTTTTTGCATTTACTGAAGAGGTGGAATGTTTCTGCTAGTAGTGATGTTTTGTTGAGGGGAGGTACAATAACGGTTTAGTCAATAGAGCATGTTTTGTGGAAGTACTTGTAGAATAGGGATGCAGTGATATGACGAGCTGAGGCAGGTTAAAAACTTCTGCACTGTCCAAGAGGCATGCACAGAACCAAAATTGTTATCCCAACTCCATGGATTTGTGGTTTCATGCCTGATACATCTTTGCTTTTCCACAGATGCAGATACTGAAAGGATGTCAGATTTTGATGTTGATTCTCTGTCCAATTAGCCCTAACACTACAGACCCTAGCATGATCTGCTGCTACCAGATCAGGCTGTCTGAAGATATTGGCTTCCTGAGACGAAATGCACCTAACATTGATGCTTTTTTGTTTTTCTACTTCCTTTCGCAAAACTTAATTATGTTCTACAAAAACAACAACCCGCCTATTCCCCTTTTCCTTCTTCCCATTTCCATTTTCTCTATCTCCCACCACTTCCTGACTGGGTTCCTAACTTAAAATGTACCAAGCATTAATACTGTAACCCTTTTCCCTCTCCCATTGCAAAACTCATTCATGTTCTACATAGCAGGGAACAAAAACAATAAAATCCACTGTAAAACAACCAAACAAACTAGTGATTGAAGATACAAAATAAAAACCTTCTACAAAATAACATTGGATGCAATATGAATACTATTTCCAAAATAACTGGATTCGACATTAAATAATCCGAAAAGAGTATGTCGTAAAACAAAACAACCAAACCCTAGCATGGTGAGGAATTGTCAGATCTTAGCAGACTGCTGCTGATATTTATTTTCATTTTCTTAAGGTATGAGTGCGACATTTTGGAAAAGGCCAATATTTCTAAGAGAAAGTTGGACTTTAATAAGAGGGGGGGGGGCTTACAGATTTTGTTCATCATCAAATTCAATCTAACATCAGTTTTACATGCTGGCATATGTTGGATGGTTTTAAAAAAAATCGGCTTCCAAACTAACCTATTTCTTTATGTATCTTGCTTTCTTCCATATTTTCTTCAACCTTTCCCTGTGAGCGGAACCTGCTACTTTAATTGTTCTACGAATATTGACCAAAGAACTCTCCATTTTTTTAATGTGACCATACCATCAAAGTCTCCTGTTCTGCACACATATCAATATACTATCTAGATGTGTAATCTTGAGTTCATCATAACTAGTCTTGTCTTTAAGAGACTCACATTACACATTCATCATTCTCATATCCTGTCTCTTGGTGCTATCAGATCAGGCTGTCTGAAGATTCTGCTTCCTGTCCTAAAGTGCACCAAACATTAAGTTATATATTTTTTTTTATTTTCTGTAATGTACAAAAGACAAAAATGAAAAAAAAAAAAATTAGGCACAAAGCTACTCAAAAATTGCGGACGAGGGAGGAGATGGTCTTCGGTCATCCTTGTCACTGTACCTGGCTAGAGTTATCATTCACCATAATACTGTAAACGCACCAGGGAAGGGGGGGGGTCGTCCCACTTAAGATTCCCTGAATCAAATAATTTTTTTAAGTATATACATGTACAATATATGTAAAAAATAGAATTCTGTAAAAGGTTGATTTAATGAAATTTCTGTCTTGAAGGCTCGCATTACACATCCATCATGTTATTCTCATATTTCCCTCCATGCAACACATGTCCTCAACCCTCACTGACCAGGTTTCATTTCCATACATCATCACACTACATTTCACAAAACTTAACAAATCTAAATTCACAAATAATTATTGATCTTTCTCAAAAAATCATTGCTGTGATCCTTTTAAGGAAGTAATTTTGTGGAAATCAATACGTTTAAATGATTTTTTTTTTTTTTTTTTTTTTTTCAGCATTGTCCACTTTTCATAAATTTTGTTTTTGTCTATTGACCGTTATTAATCAGCAATCGTAATGACAAGATGTTTGCATGTATGTTTTCGTCTAATGGAATCGCTATGGAAAATGATATAATAGGTGAAAGGGAGTAGAAATCTACAGGATAAGGGTTCAATTCCTGTACAGGGCAGTATTTTTCTTTTTCAATATAATCACACCCTATAATATATTTTGCAAAACAATATTGTCAATAGTCCATTGTCTGTATTGTCCATTGAATGTATATTAATGTGATTTCTTTTTTTCTTTATTTTCTTTTTCTCCTGTTTCTTCCTTTTCTTTTTTCTCTCCCTTTTCTTTTTTCTCTCCCTTTTCTTTTTCCTTTTTTCTCCCCTTTTCCTTTTTACTTTTTCTGCTATTTTTCTTTTCTTCCTTTTGTTTCCCTTTCTCTTTTCCTTGTCTTTTTGTTGCTTTTTAATGTGTTTTCATTTGTTTAAAAAATTCTGAATGTCTTTCCATCACTTTCGACAGAGCAAATTCTCCCATCTATATAACAAAGTAAAGTTGATTATTTCTCCCTATTTAATTGGCTATTATAGCATTAAAACTAAAAGCTTTATATGCTAATCTGTTCTATCAGCCTTTTAGGCCAATTTCTGATGTGCATTTTTGGAAAATGTTTTGTTTCTATTCCAATTTCATTTTTTTTTTCTGCCTTAGGGGCTTCTCCTAACTAAATCTTTTAGAGGAGGGGCAGTCATTTTCACTTTCACATTATACCTACTCCTACCACTCCCAGCTTCACCAGCGACCTATTGTACATAAGCTTATTTTTTTGCTATTAGGTGTTTGTTTCATTTTCATTTTGTTACACATTACTTTTTTCTCTGTAACCTATTAGATTTTCCAACCAAACTAATGACCCCCCCCCTTTCCAAGTTCTGGGCGTTCTGAATTCTTTTCGAAATGCTTTCTTCTATATTCCAGTTTCATGGAATATAAAAATATTAGTTGTGTAATATTAACATACTTCATTTTTAATAGGTATATGTATTATCTTTCTCTTTATGTTCAGCTCGCATTTTTAACTGCATACAATAAAAAATAGCATTACTAGGTTATAGAAATTAAGCTAACTCTGATTATTTCTTTAGAAGGAAATTGTTAAAGATTGTGGCCTGATGGAATGTGAGAAAAAATTCCGTATAAGCATTAATTTTTTGTTGAATATTAGATGAGGGATCATTTCAAAGTAAACTCCATTTATTATTATGCATGTAAACTTGAGAAAAATGAACTTGAAATATGGTAATATTATGTGAAATCAGAAGATGGTAACAAAATTTTACCTGACGTCATGTGTTTTTGCTTATTCACATAACGCTAACACATTTCATGAACATTTTTCTGAAGTTCAATGTGTAATACTGGATGGATTTTAGCTTTTAATGATTCCTCAATTTATTTAAACCAAAATAACATAAAATCATTTTTAATGGTCATATAGAATTTGTCTTGCATTCTGCTATGGCTGCGATCTTTGATTACTCTTTGAGAATAACGCAACTTCCATATCAGATTTTGTGTTCGCTTGCATGGGGAACTCTGCTCCCATAAACTCTAGGAAACTTTCTGTCGAACTTGAAAATCTGTATGGAATTTCGAACGGAACCATTGAATTAAACATGAGTAGCATGTTCTTGTTCCATCAGGCTTGTCTGGGTAGAAATCCTACTTCACAATTGTATTTTTGGGCCGCCATCACTGAAGATTAAACCTTCAACCTCCCATAATATAACTTTTACAACTGCATTTCATCAAGTACTCTATCCACTGTGCCATGGATTCTATTTAGTTATATATATATATATATATATATATATATATATATATAATTTGTTTTTACAATATATCTGTTATATACATTTGCTTGATCAGAATATTTTGTTTTTTTACTATCTAACATTATAGAATCGCTATTTAATGTTAGTCTGGAATTTCTTGATTACATATACTTTACTAGGCAACGCCAGGATACTGGTCCCACAGTATAAAATAATTTCATTAATCATATCAAAATGTAAAATTTGGACTTAGAAACATTAAAAAAAAAAAAATAAGCACATTGTCAAGAAATGAGAATTGGACTTGTCAATTTTAATCTTTTGTTAAACATTTGATATTTCTGATGAAATATTATTTCTTATTTGTCCCTTAACTGTTCTAAATCCATATTGCAATAACTGGATTCTCCAGTTCTTTTAAGAATCGGTTACTTACGTTAGGGGCCAGATGAAGGTTACCAACATCCATAGCAAAAATGGTGCTATGGAAATACCAGCATTCAAACTTGGCATGCCCAGATTGTCGGTCTGTGTTGATATTAATTGTGGTGCATGTCAAAAATCAATTCACATAGATGAGAACATATTTGTTATCGTGAACATTTCAGTTTTGTAATGATTGCCAAATGTTTGCAATTTTGCTTTGCATTTCAACTGATTTAAGAGTAAAAATATGTCTTATTAGCTATAAAAACAAAATTAATTACACACCTAACTATAATGCCATAACTCTATTAAGAATTGAAGAGTAAGGAAGAATTTAAAATCCTCTTACTGTTTTTGTTATGCTTAAAATCCCTCGTCTCATTCATATATATATATATATATATATATATATATATATATATGCTCAGTCTGTTAAATCCAAAGTAGCTGATCAGCGGCTTGATTCCCACCAGTTTTGGCAAATAACAAATAGGATCCTGAACAGAAGTGTTCTATCCCAACCATTATCAACGGACCAGAGGTCATCTCCTCAGCTTCAGACAAGGCCAAACTATTTGCCAAGAACTTTGCAGCTAATTCTATCCTATGCGACGAAGGCCATCAACTCCCCATATTTCCTCCTATAACACAAAACACGCTAGGTAACATACAAATATCTGTGCATGAGGTCGCCAAGCTAATCAAGAACCTTGATTCCAGTAAAGCTACTGGCCCTGACGGCATCCCAATTATAGTGTTAAAAAAGCTTCAACCAGAACTTGCTCTCATACTTACGAAACTGTTTAAATGTTGCCTTAAGGAGAAGTGCTTTCCAACACCCTAGAAAACCTCATCAGTATGCCCTGTATTTAAGAACTCAGGTCATAAGTCATCTCCCTCTCAGTACAGACCAATAAGTCTCCTGTGTGTCATGAGTAAGTTGCTGGAATCCATATTAAATAAAGAAGTAGTCAACCACCTTAGCAGAAATAACCTCCTTAGTGACATGCAATATGGTTTTCGTTCTGCTAAATCTACAGCAGATGTGCTAACGGTTATATTTCATAGGATTAGTGAATCTCTCGACAAAGGCTTCCTTTCTAGGGCAATTGCTCTTGACATATCAAAGGCCTTCGACAAGGTATGGCATAAAGGCCTACTTCACAAGATCTCCAGCAAGGTATAACTGGAAATATTCTCTCTATTAAATCATTTCTCTCTGATAGGCGCATAAGAGTAGTGGTTGATGGACAAAAATTAGAGGCCTGCAGTATTAATGCTGAAGTCCATCAAGGGTCCAACTCTCTTTCTGATCTACATCAATGATCTCCCTAAACACATACTTAAATCATTCGTTGACATCTATGCTGATGACACGACCATCTACAGCAACACATCAAAGGCTGTAAATGACAACGCTCTCTCTGATTCTCTCTCCTCTGATCTCGAACGAGTGGTTCAGTGGGGGAAGACGTGGCTGGTTACCTTTTAATGCATCTAAAACCAAACTCCTATTTTTACATCATCAACGCTCTGATCCCCATTTGGCATCAATTGAAATGGATGGCTCTCGTCTAGGAAAAGCCCCATGTTTTGACAAGCTTCTGGGCTTGACCTTCACTCCTGATCTAAAATGGAACACGTACATCAAGTCTGTTGCCAAGGTCGCTGAGAAGATGGTGGGATCCTTCTACTGCTCCAGAAGATATCTCACTACTGATGGAATACTGCTGCCATATCTGGGCAGGAGCTGCTAAAAACAGCCTATCCTGCCTTGACAGAGTACAAAATAGACTTCGTGGCTTAGTGGGGGATGCCCTTTTCTCTTCCCTGCAATCTCTCTCCCACAGAAGAGACGTTGCAAGCCTATCTTTGTTTTATCGTTATTTCCATGGAAGGTGCTCGTCTGAACTCCAATCTCTGGTCCCCCCCCCTCGCCAATCTTTTATAAAAAACACCAGTCTAGCTGAATCCACTGTCAAAAACTTTCCCCACTCTTTATCTTGCCTAAATCAAAATGTAGATTCCATGAACAAAGCTTCTTTCTTAGAACTGCACGCCTGTGGAACTGTTCCATCTGCCTGCTTCCCTCCTGACTACAACTTGAATGTCTTCAAGTCCAACATAAACAAATTCCTGATGAACCGCCCCCTTAAGTAGACACTTTAAATATCCACACTAACTTACTGTACATACAATAACCCTTATCCCTGAGTGGCTTCCGGGCCTTGATAAGTGGTGACCACATTGTAAAAATATATATATATATATAGTAAATGTTTCAAATATAGCAATAAAGCTACATAGAATTTTCTACATTTTATCCTTGTGAAGATTCGTCAGGCTACAGATCCTCACGAGGATGAAACAGGGAA
Source organism: Euprymna scolopes (assembly GCF_053919585.1). NCBI lineage: Eukaryota > Metazoa > Mollusca > Cephalopoda > Sepiida > Sepiolidae > Euprymna > Euprymna scolopes. The sequence continues at coordinate 5,410,836 of NC_136496.1, read as the reverse complement.
AATTTTGTGTAGCGTAATTGCCATTTAAAAACTTGCTAACTAGCTTTACTTGCATATCAAACACTGTTGAAGTCAATTTTGAAAATAGATGCATAAAATTTATGTAGATACATAAAATGATTGTGTGTGTGTGTGTGTGTGTATATATATATATATATATATATATATATATATATATATATATATATGAAAAAGAATTTCATTAAATTAGTTTTCTCTTTTCTCTCTTTTTCTCCCCCCCCCCTCTCTCTCTTTGCAAAACTGGTTTTTGTTGCATTTTAAACACTGGATTGCCATAAATATGCTGAGTGCTGATTCAGTTGAATAACATGATTAGCCAATACGGAGCAAAGCTTACAACTTTGATAAATTAGAAAAAAATAATTGTTAATTTTAATCAGTCACAACAATGGAGCATGCCATAATGAATTTAAACAGCCTAGATAAAATATTAGATGCCAGAGTAAGTCCTAAAATATAAAAAAAAAAATCAAATTGATACCATCCGAATTGCGATGCAGGATATGTGGCAGGAAGTACAGCGTGAAATAATGAACTTTTGTTAGCGATGGTTTTGATTGGAGGTGCACAAACCCTAATCTCTAACCACCCAAAAATCCCTAATTCCTAACCCAAAACCAAACTCTAACCAAACCCTAACCCCAAAATGAACCCTAAGAGTTTTCATGACGATTTGGACAATTCAAATTGGAAGTAGGTTCAACTGCTTGATCCCTTAAATAGGGATTCGAATGTGTTTCACCGTCTGAAGAGACTGGTTTGGAATATTTTTGAATGATATAATGTTTGAAATTGTCCGAATGGTAACGAAACAATTGTAACGAATATGAACATAGACAGTATGATGCTCTCTTGTTTTTGTGAATTATTATATATATAATATATATTATATATATAATAAGAATAATGGAATTAGTATTCCAACGAAATATAAAAATAAAAAAGGAACAAATCAAATTGTGTTCGTTAACATTTCGTTTTTATTTCGAGACTATTTGTACTGGTGTTTTGTTTTCTTAATTTCATTCATTCTGGAGGAAGTTATTAAATGAAGACAAAACGTTGAACACATAACTGGGTTTATTCCTTTTTCATCTCTTTCTCGTGTGTGTGTGGTGGGGGGTGAAAAGGGAACTAATCAAATTATATGTTCATCAATATTTTGTTTTTATTTCAAGACTTCTTTGGAATGATTACTTTTAAGAAAAATATAATTTGTTATGAATTCTAAGTAAGAAAACTCGCCAATATATTTCGATGGATAAAACTGCTTCTAAGATGACTTGAAAGATGGCTACCTTTCAATACTTCCATAATTGCTTTTTTTTTTTTTTTTTTTTTTTTTTCTTTTTTTTTTTTGTAAGTTATCACCGGTGTAGAAATGATCATTAATTTACTTCCAAATTTCTATTAATCCGAGTTTAGAAAGTTAGTACACCTGTGGTAATAGATGTATATTTGCTTCACCCCATCTCGAGAGATGATTGATACTCTTTAAAATGGTTGTCTGTATTTAGTTGTTGTGTATAATCATTGGAACACTGTTCTACTGGCATGCTTCCTGGCTAAATACAACATGGTAGCCTTCAAATCTAATGTAAAAAAAATTCCTGTTAAGGTGTCCTCATGAATCAAATTCCACCCAATTTACATTAAGGATTATTTCACTACCATCTTGCATTCATTAACCCTTATCCTCGAGTGGCCTTCGGGCCTTGATAAGTGGTGACCCCCCCCCCCAAGTAAAAAAAAAAATCAAATTATATTCGTGTTCAGCTACAAGTGGCAGTCATAAAAGTTTTCTGTATTATGTATCTACAATAAATTGTATTTTTGTGTATCGATTCATAAGTACACAAATCTTACTTTGAATTTTTTTTTTACATGGTAGTCACCACTTATCAAGGCCCGGAAGCCACTCGGGCATAAGGGTTATTGCATGTACAGTAATCAATGGAATAATCTTGTAGTAATCGTTAGTAATGGAGATTTGCTAAAATGTCTTACTTAAGGGGGCGGTTTATCAGGAATTTGTTTATGTTGGACTTGAAGATATCCAAGTTGTAGTCAGCAGTCTATCAAAATGTTTTTATATTTAAACTAGCGGCAGGAGGTTGGGGTGGGGTGGGGTGTTGCCTGGTCGTAAAATACAGTTAAATAAAAACAAATAGGACTTGGGTGCCATCAGCCAGAAGCAAAATTTTGTAAGCAAAAAAAAAAAAGACACTGCTGCGTGCTGGGCACAAACTTGCATAAGATCGTAAGTGAACGCGTTATCAATCGGACTGCGACAACACATGTTATGAAGTTGCAAATTTAGCTTTATAAAACAAAAGAACAAATCTGCCATTGGTGCATGTGCGATTAACAAATGGCGTTGAAACAAAGATTTTTACTTCCCCCCCCCTTAAACAAAATGACATTTCTACATGAAATAATTGCCTTTTTTTTTTTGTCTTTTTTTTTTTCATATGTCAGAGGTATCACTCTTTTAATAAAATATGCATAAGACTTCATAAAAGTATAATACCATGAGTGAATTAAATACAGCTTCTGGTTTTGGAATGATATATAAAATTTATTTAAATTCAGTTTATATTTGAATTTTCTGTACTAGTTTAATCTAGTAAGACTATGTCAAATTCATCTGCCAATTCTAGCCTGAAACTCAAAAACTTATCAAGCATCTGGAAAAAATATGCAGATATAGATGTAAAATGTAGAAATTTAGTATCCTGGCTGTTAGGGATTTATATTTGCCCCCTCCTGCCTCGAAATACAATTGATACTCTTTGAATAGCTGTCTGTATTTTTTTTTTATTTATTTTTTTTTTTAAGAAAATATTTTTAAAGGTGTGTACAAGTGTACAAAAGACCCCACTCTGCCTTCTAGAAACGGAATATGTGGAAAAAAAACCTGTTTTCTTAAATAACCATAAAATAAAGATACTTTGTGTGCAGCAAATTTTTTTGGTGTAGCGAGTTGTGAGTACACAAGCCTTACTTTAAAGTTTACACGCATGTAGATGGACACACACACACGCACACATGTGAGGTTTGAGTTTCATTTAATTATGCTGGCAAATAGGACTAAAACGGGCAAGCAAATATAGAATGGCATGCCAGCATTGCCTGAATTTCAAAATGTTAACGTTTAATACTAGTTGAGAAAAATTTAAGCCAAATTTACAATTTGAAAAATGATCATATTTTATTTATTGGAATCTTTTTATAAATAAATAAATACCCAAAAATGATTCCTTATAATTAATTTTTTTTTTTTTTTTTTTTTTTTTTAAGCTCTAATTTCCCTTACTAGTACTAATGATCAAAGAATATTAGTCTTTTATAAATATTTAATTTTTTTATACGAGTAAAATTAAAATCTACAGATAATAATGAATTTTAAAAAATGGCACAAGTGAGAAATATAGATGAAAATCTTATAATGAATTCAACTATGTTCGATCAATTGCAAGAAAAAAAAAAGGTTTTAGTCCAGATCGTCTGCTCTTTTGGACTTGCTGTTTCTTCTGTTCATTTGGATGGATAATTAGATTTGGTCAAGTGGATTCCCAGTTATCGGAAAAGATAATTGTTAATCAGAAGGAACCATATCTTGCTTGTTATTTTTGTAAAATTATATGCACACATTACACTTTTTTTTTTTTTTTTTCGGTAATGAAAAAAAAAATCTCTAACAAAATATTTAGAAATTAAAATAAATTGATAATTGTATTGGAATTGGAGGGGGGGGGGACAAGCATAGTACATCATACAGATTTTTATTTTAATATGTGGGAATTCTAGACCAGAACAGATTTTTTCTCTTACTTAGGTAAAATATGATATCAGAATTTTACTGTTGAGCAAATGTTTATTTATTTATTTTTTTATTCAATTTTCACCTCAAACAAGGCACATTGCCACTTTGAAGTAGGGGGCTACTATCGGGGACATAAGTTGCAGGAATATTATGAAGGGAGATGAGTAGCAAGATGTCTGTTCACATTACACTTGAACTTCTGCATGTCAGTACAGTTGGGAAAGCAGAATCCTGGAAGGGAGTTCCAAAGTCTAGCAGTTCTGGGGAAGAAACTATCGGAGTAGAAGGCTGTCTTACACCTACAGATCTCTTCTGTAAAGGGGTGGGATTTAGCTGCTTGTCGGGTTTGTCGGGGGTAGTCACGTCGAGGGGGGGTACAAGTGCTTGCAGTTCGTCAGAGCATTCACCATTAAAGTATCTGTAGAACAGGCAGAGGGATGCAACATTTCGTCGATGGGACAGAGGCTGAAGCTTAGATGACAGTTTAGGACCTATCAGGTTGGCAACTCTCTTTTGAACCCTGTCCAGAAGTGAGAGACTAGTAGCAGATGCACCAGCCCAAATATGACAACAATACTCAATACATGGACGAATGGTGGCCTTATAGAGATATAGGATACTTTCAAGCGTATATAGATTTCTAGCACGGTAGAGAGAGCTCACCTTCTTCGCAGCAGCCTTGGCAATGCTCTCAATGTATCTATTCCAGTCCATGTTCCCTGTAAATATTAGGCCGAGGAGTTTAAAGGAAGTACTTTCGGGTAATGTGTTCTTGGCCATTGCTCTTGGTGGTAGTGAAGGTTTCTTGTAATTATTGAAGGAAACGAGTTTAGTCTTGGCAGCATTGAATGTGACTATCCATTTTAGACCCCATTCCACTACAAATTGGAGGTCATCCTCTAGTGTTTCTACTATTTCCTTAGATATGTGTTCATTTGTTTTTCCTTCATGCCTGTTATAGAGTGTGATGTCATCAGCAAATATACCCATCTCAGAAACAATTTTATACGAGAGGTCATTTATGAATATCAAGAATAATAAAGGTCCGAGGATAGACCCCTGAGGTACTGCCACATTTATATCATATTGTTTAGATGTACGACCATCGAGGACAACCTGGATTTTCTCTTACTTAAGAAGGATTTAATTACATTATGTATTCTTTCAGTGATGCCATATGATCTAATTTTCCTTAGAAGACCATCGTGCCATACCCTGTCAAAAGCCTTAGCTATATCGAGGGCTACCACTCTACCCTCCCCTGTTTTGTCCAGTGAACGATATATACATTTAGAGATTAGTTAGGATATCTGCTGTGGAACGGGCTTGCCTAAATCCATATTGATTGTTGGTCAGGAGTTTTGCAGCTGTAAGGTGATGGACTAGATTAAGGACTCAAATATTTTGGTGAAAAGCGAGAGAAGACTAATGGGGCAATAATTTGATGGGTCAGTTCTTTCGCTAGAATTCTTAAACTGGTACCACAGAAGCAGTTTTCAAGCAGTCAGGAAAACAAGATTCGTTAAGGCATTTGTTGTAAAGTTTGGAGAGAACTGGAGCAACCTTAGTGGAGCATTTTTTTTTTTAATAGCACAGCTGGGATGAGATCAGATCCACATGCTTTTGAGGTGCCTAGGTTTTTTATGATACTATGTACTTGGGAATTGGACTTAGAGACTACAATTGCCCCATGGGTGAGAAGAGAGAAAATGAATTAGTCTTATTCCTGACTACGAGTCCATATTATATGCATCCGTTGTTTCTGTTGTTTCTGTTCCCTTCATTCTAAGTCATTTGACCTTTTAACCTTCCTAGACAGCTTCATCCTTAAACGTTAGTATATCAGAACTAACGACTACTCCCTATTCACTTACGCATGGAGTACTCTTGCCACATCTTGGCTGGTGCACCAACTGCTACTCTCTCCTTTTTGGACAGGGTGCAAAAAGTGTCTCAAACCTAATAAGTGCCACACTGTCTACCAAACTCCAGCCACTGTTTCATCACTCCAATATTGCATTCCTGTGCTTATGATACAAGTACTTCCATGAAACGTTCTCTCATGAACTTCTTGCACTAGTGTTCTTAAATATAAATAACTCCCACCCCGACAAACCCACCTAACATCAAAATCCAACCCCTTCACTGTAAAGGTCCCAAAATGCCAAAAAAATTTTTTACTCTAATAAATTCTTTCCTCGATCTGCTCACCTTTGGAATTCCATCTTTGTTCCCTGTTTCCCCCAACTGTACCATCACGCAGAAATTTAAATATAAGGTGAACAAATATTACAACCATGTATGTATCTCTATAAAGTCACCATTTGCCAATGCATGGTATCTTGTTGCCACATCTGGGCTGGTGCACCAATCATTAATTTCTCCCTTTTAGGACTGGGTGCAAAAAAGAATCTGAGTTAATAGCTACTACACTATCCATAAAGTTCCAACCCATGTCACAATGCTGCAGAGTTGCATTCCTGTACTTGTTTTATAAATCCATTCGTTGAATGTGTTCCAATGAATTTAATGCAATTGTACCTCATAAATGAAAATATCTCCAACCCATTCGACATGCAGCTAAATCCCTGTCGAGATCTCCAGATGTCAGATGATTTATTTTTTTCTTTGATAGTTTTTTTGTTCTCTGACAACTTTGGAATTCACTTATTTTCCTGGCATCAGATAGAAATTTAAATGTAATGTGAACAAACGTCTTTTAGCTTAATTCTTAACCCAGGTTGCTCCCTTCCTATAAATCTGGCCCCTACCACAGTAGTACCTTGCACTTCAGTGGCGATATGCCTTGTTTGTAGTAGACAAAAGAAAATGAAAAACTAATTGATTTAGTCACTTTTCTTTTAATGAAAATCGCTCCAGACAAGGCATGAAGCCACTCGATGTAAGGAGCTAAAAAAAAAAAATTTTAAAAATACCACTTCAAAAACTGGCCAATGTTAAGTGTTAAATAGATTTCAAAACGAAAAGCAACAAGGATTTCCCTTTTGTCAGAAACATTGTTCGTGGAATGTGAGAACTAAAGTACAAACATTGTAATTTGGTACAAGATTATGCACGGCAAAATCTTATTTCATTTGAAATGGCTTTCAGGTGCATACACTTTTTCTTATTTACCACCTTTGAGAAGGAAATTGTCCATAGAAGAAGGAAAAAAAAAACAACCTCACCCATTTGTAAATGGACATTTAGATTGCTGTCGGCACAATTTTGCAAAGTCGGCCAATAATCCAAATTCTTTTGGTTAATTATCTTTTTCTGGACAAAAGAAAAGTTACGCATTCTTTAATGGGATGATGTAATAAAATAAATTTACCTGCAAACAACTTTGTCTTTGACATAAATTGTAAGTGTTCCCTTATAAAAACACTGTCACAAAGAAAGCATCCAATTACGTTTTTAGATGGTCCAATTTTTAGCATGGGCACTAGCCCAAAAGTGTTGCATAATAAAAGCTATTATTTGAATGGTTCTCTTTGAGTGGCACTTTGGGGGTTAGAGGTGACTCGAGAACAGATGACATAATCACATGACTTCTGGATAGAGGTAATTCTGTCTTTTCCTGGCAACAATTCAAACAAATGTTTGAAGGGCATCGCACCCTATAAGAGTGCTCAATATAGTTAGTTATAGCAGGACAAACTTTCTATCCCTCTTTCTTTCTCTCTATTTCTATTTATTGTAAAGAAAATCCATGAATGAAAGATCCTTGAAGACTTAAAATTTACAAGCCCGAACGCTTACTTTTCAATGGATTTCTTGATTCAATCTGTAAGTGCGTAAGCAATGCACCTAACGTGCCCTCAAGGGCTGGTAGAGGCCTTCTACAAGTAATCTATCCTTCTTGACTGAGGCAAATCAAGAATTTGGAAGAATAGCGATTATTCTTATCGTTATTTATTGATTGAAAAATTATTATAAGGTTCATGACAGGAATTGAGTCGAATCTCTAATTTCTTTTACAAGTTCCCAACTGTGAAGAATTAATTCAAACTCCCCACAATCTGGAATCATCCACAGAAAGTATGAGTTTCCGAAAATGCTTTCTGCATAGGAATAAGGCGAGAAAAGTTCCCTTAAATTAGAGACGAATGCAACGCCCTCTTTTTTTACTGACACATAACTGAAAACTGATTTTGGTATGTCTTTTCAAAATGAAACTGTCACGGATGCATATATAAAAAAAACAAAACCATTCAAAAGCAACTCCCAAAATGCAACAGCTGAAGTGTTCCAGATGATGCGAATCTCTATCATATCACCTGTGTCTGTTTTGGTACCCCTCTGACAAAGGAGGGATTGTACCTAATAATTCACTCCCGTTCGTTTGTTCGCACTTTTCTCAATGACGATGCCTTGGATTTTTTTTTTTTTAATTTTGCACAAACATTAGTCATGGTGAAAGTAAATTTTGCCAGAACAGATTTTCCAGGATAACTCTGATTGCCCCCTTAATGGGCATTATAGGGGTAAAATGGCCCCCAAATCATTCATCCATTTACTTGTTTGCACTTTTCTTAATAACCATGCCTTGGATTTTTTTTTTTTAACTTTGCACAAACATTAATTATGGTCAAAGTAAAGTTTTCACTTGTGGATGGGTGGGTTTTTTTTTTTTTTTTTTTTGCTGTTGTTTTGTTTTTGTTTAATCTGTGACTGTTCTTCATCTGATTAATAAACCTTATAAATTATGTATAATTGTTCAAATGATTTTCTCAACAAATTATTCAACATCTATAAAAGTGAGAATGGCGTGTGAGGAAACTTCTAACCTATATACTCAACAAATCTTTGATCTACAGACTGGAAATTTGGTATATAGGGTATTCAGAAATGTGGAAACTTTTTGATTGGTTTTCATCTGGAAAAAAAAAGCTGCTAAGGTGTCAAAATTGAAAAATTGATATTTTTGATCTCAGCTCGAGTATTTTTTTTTTTTTTACTTAAGACGTGAACTGTTTAGAAAAAGCAAAATATTCATATGTATGCACATGTCTCGGTTTCTTTCACTTTTTTTTTCCTTCATTTTTTTAATTTTATAAATTTTTTTAAAGAAATTTAACATTGTTTAATATCTACAGTATTTCTGTTTATAATAAAAATTCTGCATTAAAATATAACGTTTATGCACATTTTACGACTGGGCAACTCCGGGCGGCCTGCTAATAGTTAATAAAATGATCATAAACTCTTACATTGGCCGCATTTAATAATGAATAGTTCAATTTATTTTTATTTTCATACATGATAACGATGTTTTTGGTTTGCACCTATCATCAACGACACCAGCACAAAATAAAACAAAAAACTTATGAAAAATACTTGAGTAAATTTGCTAAAAATTTTGTTACAAAAAAAAAATAAATAAATATTAGTAGTTTGACATTTTCTATTTGGAAATAGTGAATTTTGCTAAAATCATTGACTGTAATTTTCTCCCTTGGATTTTAAGGACTGTTCGACATGAACCAAATACAATAAAATGAAATAATTCAATAAATTTTATTTTTCTACTCATTATTATTTTTTTATTTTTTTTATTTTACTAATTTCAACATCACACATAAGTATGTAATCACGTTTTTACCTAAAATCCCATTATACTGCAGCAGCAGGAATTTTTTTTTTATATATATTCCTCATATGTAAAATATTTTAAGTGTTTTCATTGGCTAATTTAAAGTGGATTTTTTAAAGAAACATTTTTAATAATTACCTATTTTAACTATTATAGAATATCATAACTGACAAAATTGAGAAATAGCTTTAAAAAACAAAATAAACAATAAAAAAAAACAAAAAAAAACTGAATATTACCTTCTTCCTATAGAGGAGGAAATGGGTTAAAAGCTTGAGACGCTTTTGAGTGTGCCAATAGGAGTATGGTTATTTGTTCCCAATCCAGAATGCCTCTTTTTTCTTCTTTTTTTTTGCTGGGGGTGGGAGGTATATAAGTTTGATTTCCACTTTAAAAAGTGGCCTTGTGTCTAACTTTGCCCTAGTTGTTGTTGAAGTAAGTAAAAAGAGACACCCTATGCTTATCTGTTTAATTTCCTCTTTTGTATTTAAGTTGACCTTTTTATATTTCCAACGACACCATCTCCAATTTTATTTAAAAGCAATAAAAAGAAAACCCAATGTTCCCTTTGTCTGCTTAAGAAATCTGTAAATTACTGACATTTCTTCTCTCCTGACCTAAAGTACACTTGAATCTTTTCAATTTATCAACTAACATTTATTCATGTTGTTCAGCTTTTTTATCATTTTTTATTTGCAATCTGACATTTTATTTCTGTTTCTAACATATAAAGTTATCTTGTTAAATTTTCAAAGTCAGACCCAAGTAGCAATTCGTCTGATATATCGACATGTTTTTTTTACTCACTGTTATTTTACTTATGCTTGTATAGTTGTCTTTGACAAACTATTTGTGATAATAGATTTATGTAAATGCAACACCTCGCTTGACCCCCCCCTCTTTTTTGTGTGTGTGTGTAAGTCCAGAATTCAACCTAGAAAAAAAAAGTCTATAGAAAAATCTTTTGATGTACCTACCAGTCATAGAACGATGTCATATTCTAAAAACCACGTAAATTAACCAAGTAATTTATATATACTAGACTACCCGTGACGCTTTGGGTCAGTATGTTATATTAGCTATGGAATTAATGTATGAGTGTGACATTTGTGACGTAAAGAAAATAGTTTTTTGTGACATGGCAGAAACATTTCTATGAAAGTATATTAAAATGAAAAAAGAATATAGATAGATTTCTATGAGTAGTTCTGTTTATAATTGTTTATTTAAAAAAAAACAAAAAAACTTACAGCCATTGAATTATAAGTGGTTTGCCATACTTATAGGTGAATGTGCACTGAACAAATACCATAATACTTAAAGTTAAATTCAAATTTTGATACATCTTTTAATTTAAACGCGAAAAAAAACAATTGGGATGCTGAAAACATACACAGTAAAACAATATGTATTATTGTCACGTTGATTATTTATTTGTAACACAATTTAAAAACATTTATGTATGTTGGTAGTGTAGAAGAAAGTGTATGTTTTTAAGAAAGGTGTATTAAAAACTGAAGAATTAATTAAAAAAAAAAAAAAGGCAGTCGGTAAATCGCCGTTGTAAAATGCTCTTGTGGTTGTCAACGGGTTAAAGTAGATTTATTTGTAAGAAAATTGTGTTAAAATAACTTAAACGTAATATGGAAATGAACGGTGTAAAAAAAAAAAAAAGCAGAAAGTATTAACAATGTTTATTTGGATAATTTAAACGCGAAAAAAAATTGGGATGCTGAAAATGTACACAGTAAAACAATACATTTTATTGTCACGTTGATTATTTAGTATAATATATATCGTATATATAAAACAGGTCGCTGATTATATGTATTATTTGTAATCATGTTTTGCGTTTGCTTCCCATATCTTGAAGTTTTTCATTCAATAAATTAAAGATATTCGATTTTCTAAGCACGTCTGTTTGTTCGAACAAAACCAGTCCAGCGATTTGTGTTTATTTGTTTATGCTGTTATGGGTTTATGTTTATGTATGCATGTGCAACCGGAAGTCGTAAACCGGATGTTGGGTTACAACACCCGTGACAAGGTCATTCGAGTTTTATAATTATATATATATATATATATATATATATATATATACTAGCAAAAGTACCCGTCGTTGACTGGGTTCAAAAACAGCCTACAGAAAATGGACTCTGATTTATGAAAGTAAGATAGGTTATGAAAAGGAACGGTTGTAAAGAGATAGCTTCGAATTTGGGAGTATCAAAACCAAAGCAAAATATAATGAAAGTAAAAATAAAATAGATAAACCCCATAATTTATTATACCATAACTGTTCATACTGAAACACTTATCACAATATTCTGTGGATCTATATAAAAAAAACCTTGTTAAACTTTGTGACATATTTCCATTCTATGGAGGTCAGGTGCAAACGAACACCCCATAATTTTATTATACCATATTTCTTTTATCAAAGATAATTTTATTATACCATATTTATTTATCAAAGTATACTTACGCAGATAGATATGAAAAGTCTTTATTAAAGTTTGTGACGATTTCCATTCTATGGAGGCCAGGCGCGAACGCAGACCACACAATTTTATTATACCATCCCTATTTAGTTAATAATACTTTGATAAGTATGTTTTATGTACATCTATATCAAAAACACTTGTAAACTTTTTTTTTTTTTTTTTTAAATTTTTATTCCCATACTTTGTGGACCAGGTGCATACGCAGACTCCACAATTTTAATGAATCATCATTATGCCAGATCAAACCTACCCATTCCTGTGTCTCGATACATCTATCATTATGTGATCAGTTTTCTATAATAGTCAACCATATAGGAGCCTATTTGTGACCAGACACACACACACAGACGGTCAGCTTTATACATATATATATATATATATATATATATATATATATATATATATATATATAAGCATCTTTTATGATTTTTAACAACTTTGAATAGTAAACTAAAGTCATACGAAGTTGATTTTGATCTCGTTAGTTCGAATTGTATCTTTAATTATTAAATATGGAGGATCAAGACTCAATGTTGTTGCTTACTTATAAAATTTTATTTTCTCTGTTAAAAAACAAACTACTTGATCAATTTACGTGAATTTTTTAAGGAATATATTTTTGTTCCGTGACAGATGTATACATCAAAGATTTTTCTGTATTTTTTATTTTTTTGTTAGGTTGAACTTAGACTTGTACCCTTAATTCTTTCTTCTGACACACAATAACATGGTGCATAAAATGGTAACTTCTATAATTTGATAACATGGTTGCTAAAAAATATAAGACTAAGATTTAAAATGTTTTCCTCAGTTTACTTAATTCCATATTTAGCCACCCCCACTCCGAATTTTTTAAAATTTTACAAAAACGTTCACAGTAAATTTTCAGTCATTTTTTTTTTTTTTTGATAGCCAACAAAAGAAATGGATGAAAAAAAATATATACAACAAATAATGTTATCAAAGGCAAGATAAGTTACTCTCTTACCTACCTAGATAAGTTTTTTATGTTTTTAATTTATTTTAAAGCATTTATTTACTTTGAAACAAATGCAGGGTGACCCCCCCAAAAAAACGGGTCCCGTTTCTTAGTGTTTTGTCCGAATGAAATGAAACTTTGGTCATAACTAGTTTATTATATTCAAAACATCACATCAAAACACTAGGGTATTTGGCCTTTTTTTTCTACGTTCTACTGTTCTAGATGGCCTCCATTTAGCTTTTTTTTTTGGGGGGGGGGTCACCCTGTATAGTATCAAATTTGTTCAGTAAAAACAAAGAACAATGGTCTTGCTACATCCATATCGACCCTCCATAATTGCTCAAAAATCGAAAATTAAACAAAATACTGGTAGAACATTGCATTTTCATGATTGATTATGTTTATTGAACAAGTTTCTATCTGTATTTTGCTTAACTTTTAAAATTTTTTTTTTTTTTTTTTTTTTTTTTTTTTTTTGAGCGATTATCAAAAAAAATATGAATGTAATGAGACAGCCATTTTTTTTTCTTAAGACTGTACACTTTTTGTTTCAGAATAAATTAGCACTTCAAAATAAGTTTACACAAAATTTCCCCAGGTTGGTAGAAGAGTAACTTATCTTGCCTTTGATAACATTTGTTTGTTGTTTATTTTTTCACTCTGTTTTTATTTTATTAGCTATTGTAAAAAATGCACAAATTTTCTTTAAGGTATGGCACAAGGCCAAAATTCGGTGGGATGGGTGTCCGATGTCATCATCTTGGTGTTTATGCAGAAACACTTTGGATTGGATTAAAAAATCAACATTTTTATTTATCAATATTTACCAGAACTGAGTAGAAACCATTTTCTAACACTTTTTGGCATTTGTGTTACAACTTTTAGGGATTTTTAGTTGGGACAATTGGAGAGTGCATATTAGGGGCAGATAAATGCCATTTTAGGACCAAATTGAAAAGTGTCTTTTTTTTTTTTTTTTTTTTTTTTTTTTTTTTTTTTAACAAAGCCAGAATTATGAAATTTTTAAATGCATGTTTCCCCTGTAAATAAACTCACACGATCGATTACTTAATGTTTTGACAACTTTTGATGATTATGAAAAATTTTAAGTTTTTAAAGGGAAAAAAGTTCTCAAAATTCACATAATTTTAATAATGCGTGTTCATATTTTATTAAAAACTAAACTATTTTGTGTTATAAGTTCTATTCATAAAAAAAAACTTTCTCAATAAAAAAACACACGTTCAAAAATTTCATAATTCTGGCTTTGTTACGAAAAAAAATTATTTGATTCAGTCCTGAAATTGCATTTGTTTGCCTCTGCTGTGCACTCTTCAAATTTCCCAACTGAAAACTAAAAGTTGTTCCTACACACAAGTACATAGTTTTTATTTGAACATTATGGGGTGAACGTCACTGCAGCAGTGTCAGAAACTGACCTTACGAATGCGTGAAATATATTGAATAATTCGACCCCCTGTCTTTCCAAGCTTATAACTACTCGAAAAATGTCATTCAAACCCTAATTTTTTTTAATTTTTTTTTTTTTTCAATTAAAGGAGCAAGGATCAAGGTTTTATTAAAAACAAAACAAAAAAAAACATAGTTCTTTAAAAAAAAAAAAAGTTTTAAACTTCAGACTTTACAGGTAAATTTCTAAAAAAAACACTTTTTTTTTGTTTTAAATTTGAATATATTATTTATTGATTTTTTATCTTCAATTTGTGATATATAAAACTTTGGTGCGTAAATTATTTACTTTTTAACAGACATTTCAAAATGGGGGGGGCGTGAATTAAAAAGAAAAAGTTTGTCTAAAATATTATATTCGGTTTATTGGAAAGAGCATAAAATTTCACATTGACCCTGAAAATATCGTAAAAATTGAATCAATAGAAAAATTTTGATAGATTTTTAAAGTTTAAAAATTGAAAAATACTTAACTGGTAAAATTCAATTGATTTCATTACTGTTTTTTTTAAAATAAAAAATAATATTTCTATTACTTTTTATACAACTGTAATAGTTTATTTTGGAAGTATAATCCATAAAGAAAATAAACAACCCACTTTTAAAAGAGAAATTACGAGTTTTTTTTTTTTTTTAAATTTTATTTGCAGTTTCCTGTTAGGGGTGTCAAAAATTCCCCCCAAATTCTGATACACCTACTGCAGCAGTGTTTGTAGTGATGATTCCTTGCGTATTAAAACCCAAAGGTTACTCGAGGATTAGGGTTAATGTTCTTTTCAGGTGGACAATGAGAAAACACCTTAAGAGAATTGCAAACGATCGGTTATGGATTCCAAGAATTTTGCACAGTTCAAACTGTCATATATGAAACTAGCATGAACAATAAAATAGAAGAATTAAAGTGTAACACCTTTGTTGCTAACAAAGATTACTCTTTACATATTTGGTTGCGCATGCATCCACCTGAATTAATAAAAACAAATATTTTGGACCAATCAGAAGATTCTCTAAATCTATTTGAAATAGCCATTTTGGGCCCTTCTTAACCCCATATAAGGCCAGATTTTTCCTTCAATAAGCAGTTGAGACAAAATCTGACGGGCTTGGGGTTGCCATCTTAACCTGCTCATGCATACAGTCATAAGCATACGCATGCAGACACTAACAAACACACATAACCATAACTCATTAATTTTTCTCATTATCGTCTGCACATCAAAAACAAATGTATAAATTTATTCATTTTAAATACTCTCGACTTTTCTCAGTTTTTTGGAGGGTGAAACTGGACAAAATTTTATTATTTAAGAGAGTGACTCAACAAAAAAAATAAGACCAACGTGTGTGTAATATCTTTTTAAAACATTTTCTTTCGATCCTATTACTGTTTGAAAGTTTACAGTTTAGTGAACTTTCTTTATAAAACAAGTTTGTCAGAGAACGACAGATCCTGGTGTTGGATCTTCCTGGATTTTCACCAGCACTCTATTAATAATGTAAATTAACAAAATAAGAATAGAAAGTGGATCTTGCGTGTACTTTCGGCAGCTTTGTTAACTTTTGTTTCCCTTTTTTTTTTTTAGTTATCACATTCTATCAGCAATGGTTCTGGCAAAGGGGAAGAATTGCTGTTTTCTGGGTCAGAATCTATTCCATCTAACATATATTGTTTGCAGTTCTGAGTTTGAAGTATTATTTTTTCTTCTTAGATCCTTACATCAAGTAGCTTCATACCTTGTCTAGAGTGATTTCCATAAAAAACTTTAAAATCCTATTTAAAAAAAATATGATCATAAAGTATAAATAGATTTACCACCAAAATGCATTTTGTTTTTGTTTGTTTTTTTTTTTTTCATAAACAAGTGAACCATTTTAATCTTTTCTTAATAGTTGGAAAAAAGAAATTTACTTTGAAAATTGAAAAGAATTTAAAATGCTTAGCAATTCCTCACATATCAAAATACTACCATTAAAAAAAAAATTAGTCATGATGTTGGATTTTAGATATGTTTAAAATTTTACAAAAATGTTTAATGTAGTAAACTTTATCTAGTTCAATTATTTTTATGGAAATCACTTCAGATAAGGCATGAAGCCACTTTATGCAAGAAGTTGAAAAAATACTTCAAGGTTAAAAATTTGCCAGCGATAAATGTTTGATGGAATAGATTCTGACCTAGAAAACAGCAATTCTTCCCCTTTGTCAGAGACATTGTTCCTGGAATGTGAGGACTAGAAGACAAAATAAGTGAAGAGTTATGCAACTGCTGAAAGTAAACCCAAGATTCACTTTCTACTCTCATTTTATAAAATAAGACGTGGCACAAGGCCAAAACTTGGTAAGGTGGGATAGACGTTTGGCTATCATCTTCTTGGTCTATTCTCTAAACTAGTTTCAATCACCAAACTACCACATTCATCATGGGTATAATCTACTTAACATTAAGTTTTACTTGTTGGGGAGATACTTCAATATTATATATCTTCAAAAAAAATACCAGTCTTTAGTAATTCTCTCTCTCTTTTTTTCTAACATCAAAAATATTTTATAACCACAATAAAAATCAACCAATTTTTATGCTACATTATCTTTCTAGTTTCCATAAACAACTAGAGAATTAATGACCTTCTTAAACAATGGAAAATAAAACCATTTATAGCTTACTGGCAGGGTTACTTGACATTGCCTGTGATTCTGGCTAAGAAATATAATTAAAACAAGTGTGTAGGCTTTTTTGTCCTCTGACAAAGGAAGGATTAGACCTAGTAATTTACTCCAGTTTGTCCGTTCGTTTATTTGTTCACGCTTTTCTTAATAACCATGCCTTGGATTTTTGCAAAATTTTGCACAAACATTAGTCATGGTGAAAGTAAATTTTTGTCATAATCGATTTTCTGGGATGACTGGTTGCCCTGCTAAGGGGCCATTATAGCAGTAAAATTGCCCCCAAATTGTTCATCTGTCCGCACTTTTCTCAATAACTAGGCCTTGAACTTTTTAAATTTTACACACATTAGTCATGGTGAAAGTAAATTTTTCACTCATGGAGGGGACCCCATATGCTTGGCTTGTTTTTTTTTTATAATAGCCAACAAAAGGGGGCGGTTGAAAAAAATATTTATGTAACAAATAGATGGTACCAAATATGTTTTTTTTATTTGTTTTTTTTTTTTTATTTTAACTTATTTTAAAATGTCTTTTTTACTTGAAAACAAAAGTACTGTCAAGTCTGACAAAAAATGGTCTCTTTACAGTCATCTCAAGCCTTGATAATAGCTCAAAATTAAAAAAAGTAAACAAAATGATGGTATATTAACAATCCTGCAAAAAATGTGATTTTCTACCAGTATTTTGTTTAATTTTCAATTTTTGAGCAATTACTGGGAGTCCCAATGGCTGTAATGAAATCATATTTTTTCCCCAACTCCACAAACTTACATATAAGTTCAAGCACAAAAAAACATATCCCGGTAGTTAGAAGACTAACTTATCTTGCCTTTGCTAACATTTATTATTTTTTCAACTATTTTTTATTTTCTTTGGCTATTGTAAAAAAAAAAGAAAAAAAAAGAAAAGAAATGCTCCTTTCTTTGAAAACTTTTCTGTCTGTTACTTTTGGACCACTCCTCCTAATAACTATTTTTTTCATTAATATGCAAACATTTGCAATTGCAAAGAAAGAAAAAAGTAATTGGCAACCAATTGTTTATCCTAATTTCATTGACAATGAAATAAATTTTTTCTAACTTTTCTCCCATTCTCAAATGTTCAAATTCCATTCCTTGATGACTCGAAATGGCCAAATGCATATACAATTTTATAACCATAGAATTAACTCTCATTAGTTAATGATAGTAAAAAAAGATTTTTATCTACCAATAGGAGGCTCTGTTTATATCAAGTCCTAAAAGCCACTCGAGGATTAGGTACGAGTTTGTTGGATGAATGGCGAAATAAACACTGAGTATTGCTAACGATGGTTGGAACTGGTTAGAAATTGATTATTTCAGAGGACCTTCAACAAGAATTTGTTTACATTGGACTTGAAAACTACCATATTGTAGTCAACTGGGAAGCAGCCCTATAGTATTGTGTTCCACAAATGGGTAGCTGTTGGAAAGAGACTTTGCTTGTAGAAGCTCCATTTAGTTTTGGGTATGTGGAAGAAGAAAGAATTATGTACAATGGTTGTAGGAAGATAAGTTTTTTGTTGTGAATGTTTTATACGGAAGGAACCAAAGATTTTATCTCATGTTTATGACAACATTCCTATTTTAAAAGGATTTATGCATATATACATAAATTGAGAATTATTTAATCCTATTAGAAAAGAGTAAAGGTAATATTTCCAGTTACAAAAATAAGCTAACTTGAATTTAGCCTGATTGCTCAATTCATTTAAAAATTAAAAAAAAATCATAACTCAATCCCAATACAAAGGAATATTTTAGCATTTTGTGTTATTAATGTACATAGAAAATGTTTTAATGACATTGACTTAGTCTTAGCACAAAAATAGATAAACGATGTTTATTATTAAAGTTTTCTTCTTGGCTCTCATCTGATTCTGACAGGAGAAAAATGAATCATTTCCTTTCCCCCACCCCCTTTTAGTTTGACCCCATCCCTCATTATAAGTGTACTCTCTAGAAAAAGAAAAGACCTGTGTAACCTTTAACCTGACAATTATAACGACATTACAATTAGCATTGTTCTTGTTCTTAAAACTGGTTTGTCGTTGTTGCACAAATCTCCCTGTGTTCATCTATTTTTTTTTTTTTTTTTTTTTTTTTTTTTTAATTATAGAAACAAGAATAGAAAAGACCTTTAGATATGTCCATTTTAATGTGCTCTTACTTGTCCCATATATATATATATATATATATATATATATATATATATATATATATATATATTGTTTTGTTTTATTTTACTTCAGTTGAAGTTCTCAAAAATCAAAGGGCCCACGACCTGGGGCTAACACTTGAAATCTATATGAAATACATAGATATTCGAATGTTCCATTAAAGTTCTTTATCTCTCAAACAATGAGTTAGTAAAGAAATTGAGAACATAATTTTCCTCTCCCCAATTAACCATTTTTATGTTGTATATCTTTCATGTTGGTCTCATGGTCTTACTGGATTCCAGGACAAGAATTTATCTAGTCTGGTGGAGTATCCAGCTTCGTGCTATTACTTGAGGTAATATCACTTGGAGAAGGTGCACCATTCCTCGGAAAAGCTGTGGGGTAGCCATAGTGAGGAGATCTTATTTGGGCTGTGAATACTATGTGATTTTGAATATTTGGTCAGGGTTTACTTCTATGGAAAAAGTATCCTCATGCCAGATTGTTCTGACAAATCCCTGTACAGAGAGACCTTAGACACACGAGGATAGTGTCTAGTAGGCATTCAAGTTCTGTGTGTGTGTGTGTGTGTGTGTGTGTGTGTGTGTGAAGAGATGAAAAAGGTACAAACCAAGTAATATGTCCATCAATGTTTCGTTTTTATTGTAAGACTTCCTTTGGATGCATGCTGCTCAGAGCCTTGTCTCCTGCATTAATGAAATACAAAATCAACTTTGAAATCTAGTAACCAACTGCAAAGCCGCATTTTAGCTGCATCCGTCCACCTTTGTTATACGAGGCAAGGAATATAGCATTTCTGTCTTAGACCTCGTGCTCTCTCTTCTTCCGATCACTTGGTCTAAACTTAACGTGCTATGTTTTGTATAACCAAATTTAGCCTAAGATGGGGTTCTGTGTTTTCATCTCTGCGCTAACAAAATCAACTTTGAAATCTAGCGACCGACCGACCGACGGCTCTACATCCATTCATATTTTTGTAGATTTTATTGTTCAGGGTGTCTCAAAATTAAGCGTCCGTTTTGAAAAGAATAAATTAGTATCAAAATAGATGACTAATCTTGCGACGTCTCGTCGAAGCAAATGCATAAAACAAAGCAACAAAACAAAATCTATTCTAAATATCATTTGGTAAATGCGAACCTAGCAAGGTTTGCTCCCAGCTAGAAGATTGTGTGTGTAAAAGTGCACACACACATCAAAGAAAGTTTGAAAAGACGATGTGAAAAAATTGAAGGTCTCTCACATACCTTGTATTTTGTGCGTGTATTATTCGAGGCAAGAAATGTAGCATTTTGTATCAAACGGCTGTCTCTCCGAACACTTCACTTGGTCTAACCTTGTAATGCCAAGTTTTCTGTACTGACCCGGAAAGGAAAGTCTTTTTATAACGATGAGAATTCACTTATGTGAAAACAATGCTCGTTGCATAAGAAAATTGTCACCATCGCACAAAATCATAAAGATTTTATCTTTTAAGTAGAACACTGTTCCATTTTTGATGGACAATGCATGATGTAACTGTTACTCCTTTCCTTGTGACTGCTATAAGGGGGGGGGGGGGAAGGCAAGGTAATCTCTGTTTTGGCTCTTATAGTCCTTGATCATGGCACCCTTTAGTGGTGTAAAAAGGGGAGATAATTAGGTCAAAACACCCTTTGGTGTGTGTATCTATGTATGTATGTATGTATGTATAGCTATGTTAGGTATATATGTCAGGCCATGTCATATGCTACTGGTACCATGTAACCCAGTACTACCTGCCTCATGGTCGGGTCACCGGCGACTAAACTGGTTCCCCCACCAGACTTGTTTGGTGAGGAGGGCGGCTAGTCTCCCTGAAGGATTAAAAACAAGACCTTCCAAAGGGTGAATGAACTCTTTTTCTGGGTCAACGGCCAACTAGCACCGTGTATATTTGTGTGTGTGTGTATATGTGTATTGGGGTAGAGAGGGCTCCCGTAAGCCGTGGTGAAGGCAACCTTTCTAGGAGAAGCAAATCTCTGATTTAAAAAACCATAAAGCGGAAGACCAGTACCCGCATTAAGCTGGTCTGCAGTTTAATTTGTTGCTGGCTATCTTGCTCTTGCTTTGTGCTGGATCTCAACATTTTGAACCGAGAGAGAGACTTAGCTGTCGTACAAAGCTAAGACTCTTTAACATCATATTTGTATAGATACTCCCTCAGACATTTGGGCTCATGGATTTTAAATGTCTGAGGGAGTGGCACTCGTCTGACAAGACGTTGCAATCATCATGTATAGCTATGTAATGCTATAACCTCTATAAATATACATCCATTCAAACCATGCATAAAAATGTGTTGTACTTTTTGTTTGAAAGGGCATTTTTTTTGGTTATTGTTGGTTTATGATTACTGCCCCGTTTGGCTGTTTTCATACTCACCAAGGATCTGTTCTCGGCACTTTGTCCAGGATATAGACAAAAAAGGCAATATCAAGAGAAAGAATGGCAAAGTCAATAAAAATAATTGACAACTCATTCATACAATCTAAAAAGCAGAGTTCGTAGCATATGAGGGTTCAGAGTATTTTAGAACGTTTAAAGTGCAGGCATCGTCATCACATCCGTTTTTGCATAGTAGCAGATGTTGGACAGCTTTAAGAAATTGATTTCCAAAGAAACCTATCTCTAACCAGGTTTTTAATCTTAATAACTAAACTAGTAAGAAATCAGAATATCTTAGAACGTTGCACGTGAAAAAGAAATTTAGTTTTGTAAAAAGGGAGATAATTAGATCTGAACGTCCTCTGGTGTAGTATGTATTCATGTTTATAGAAAGCTGTTTAATGCTACAATTTTTATATGTGTACATTCAAACCATACATAACCATGTGTTGCACTTAAATTTGAAATAGCATTTTTCATTAGTTTGTGATTATTGCCATATTTGGCTATTTTAATATTCACAAAGATCTGTTCTCAGTACTCCGTTCGACAGTCTAAAGAGAAAAGGCAATATGAAAAGGAAAAATAGCAAAGTCAATCCATGCAAAAATCTTTTAACAATTAATGGCAACTTGTTAGAACAACGAAAACTAAAATATTCATAGTGAATGAAAGTTCAGCGTGTCTTAGAATTTTCCAAGAAATTATTTCTTCTGGGTAAACATTTATTCTGCTGTCGCAGTGTGAACACGTGTAGAAGTGCACCATCCTTTTTAACAATTGCTGACTCCAACGCTGTTTGTCGTGGTTTTCTATTTATCTTTATCTTTCTTCTTGTTCTGGAAATGTCATTTTCACAATCGGATCTCATATTTATGGCATTTAAATTTTAAAAGGAAATACATAAATTGAAAATTATTTAATGCTACCAGAAAAGAGTAAAAAGTGATATTTTTATTTACAGAAGAAAGCAGACGTGTATGAACTTCCAGCCTGATTTGTTTGTAACCCCCCCCCCCAAAAAAAAACAACCTAACTCTATTCAAATACCAAGGATGTAGACTTTTTGTTGGCCAGCCTAGTAACCGTTTTTTTTTTTTTTTTTTTTTTCTCTATTGGTCAGTTGAAGGGCTTATCTTTTTAGTTGGCCAGTTTGGAATCCAGGGGATTGAACGCTGGTAGTGGGATTTCTTTCAGGTTTTATTTGTCTTGAAGTGATTCTACCTTTCTTTCCTTTTTATTTTATCCTGTCTTCTACAGATCCACCCAACAGCATTATTTCTTACTATTTCTTACGAGAGTTTTCAGGTAAAACTTTCCTGATGTTCAGTCTTTTCGTTTGCACAAATATCCTCACATTCTTGATTTTTATAAGAAAAATTCCGATTCTTATGTGGTGGATTATTTGTCTCTTGCTCTTCCACGCAATTACATGGTTTTGCAATTTTTGTTCGCAAGGATCTCCCCATAGTATGTGTCTCCAGTCTGGAATCTCATGGATTTCCTTTTATTTGTTTAAGATTGTCTTTGCTGCTCTCCGCTTCCTATTGTTGTTGTTTTTTTGTTTTTTTATATTGTTCCCCTTCTGACAGTGACTGTTCTGTTGTTGATGCTAATATATCCAACAATATTGATAATGTGTTACAACTTCATCCGTCAATCTCTATATTTGTTTTCCGCGACTTTAATGCTCACCATTCTAACTAGCTTTCCCTCTCTAATCGCACAGATCTTGCTGAACTTTTCCGTCTCATGACTTGTCCCAAATTGTCACCTTCCCCATATGGTTCTGAGGCTTCTATACAATCCTACAGAAGAGCTAACAATGCCTGCAAGAGAGCAATTTCCAAGGTTAAGTCTAACTATTCTCAAAGGATTTGTAACTCTATCTCATCTCAAGATTGGCTCTCATGATTTTTGGGAAATCTATAATAATGTTATTAGTAGCGGCAAGTCTGCTATTCCTCCTCTTTTTAATGGTCTCCAGGTCATTTGATCTTCTAAGGATAAGGCTGATCTCTTTGCTCATCTTTTTGCTGACAATTCTTCTATCGATGATTTTGGCGCTGTCCTTCTGGATTTTCCTCTAAAAACTGATTACACTTTTACATCTGTAATTCTCGTTCCAAAAATGGTTGCTAAAATTCTTGCCGGTCTTGACCAATCTAAGGCTTCCAGTCCTGATTTGATTTCTGTTATTCTGAACTTTTTTCTATCCTCTCAAAATTAATTTCTGTTTGTCTCGGTCCTGTTTCCCTTCTTGTTGGAAGGAGTCCTCTGTTGCCCGTCTTTAAAGGTGCTGTTGATCGATCTGATCCTACTAAATATCGCCCTGTTAATCTTTATCCTGCCTTGATAAAGTTCAAAACAGACTTTATAATCTAGTAGGCGGTGCCCTTTTCTCTTCTCTGCAATCTCAATTCCACAGAAGAGACATTACGAGCCTGTCCCTGCTCTATCACTATTTTTATGGCAGGTGTTTGACTGAGCTCTAATCTATGGTCCCTCCTCCCACCAGTCTTTCACAAAATCACTCGTCTAGTCAAAATCACTATCAATAAATTTCCCCACTCTATAAGTGCCTAAACCTAAGTATGAATTCCATGGACAAAACTTCTTTCCTAGAACAGCCCACCTGTGAAACTCTGTTCCATTTGTCTGCTTTCCAGCTGATTACAATATCGTCTTCAAGTCCATTGTAAACAAATTTTTATTCAACTATCCTCATAAACGATCTAATACCAAATTACCACTATAAACGATTATTACGCAACTGTCCCAATAACTAGAATACACACATTAACCCTTATCCTTGTGTAGCCTCCAGGCCTTGGTATGTAGTAACCCCTTTGTAATATATATATATATATATACAATAATATAAGCAGACAGATCTAGACATATCAAGATTAAAACTAGGTCACCTTCTAACAAAGAAAAGGTGGCTCCATTCCCTCAAATGAACAAAGGAAGGGATGAATTATAAGTCAAGTGAACATCTGCCTGATAAACACGCGCTTTTTGTCTGCGGTAAATGGGTGCGTGAATAACAAAAAATCTGATTGGCTAACTAGTAAACTCAGAACTTTGTGAATATATAAAAATGCGTGGTAAAATCAATTCCATGCAATAGCCTGACGAATCCTCACGTTCAGCACGAAAGGAATAATTTGTGTAGCTTAATTGCTGTATAGATATATTTTCAAAACGTAGACTACACTAATTCTTTGCTATCAAAATCTAAGTGTGACAGATCGATTAAACTACAAACTTTCTCGTTTAAACTGAAACTAACCAACAGACAGGACCACTCTGTCTCTCTCTTATTCTCTCTCTCTCTCTCTCTCTCTCTCTCTTATTCTCTCTTCTCTGACACTCTGTCTCTCTTTCCCTTTCTCTGACACTGTGTGTGTGTCTCTCTCTCTCTTTCTCTCTGATACTCTTTGAAACTCTCTCTCTCTCTCTGGCACTATCTTTCCCTTTCTCTCTGACACTCTTTCTCTTTCTCTGAATACTCTGACACTGTCTCTATTTTTCTCTCTAACGCCTTCTCATCCAGACTCTTTTGTCTCTCTCTCTCTCTCTCTCTCTCTCTCTCTCTCATTCTCTGTGTCTGTCTCTCTCTCCTCCCTCTGTATATCTCAGTGTCTGTCTCTCTCTCTGTATATCTCTCTCTCTATCTCTCTCTTTGCGCCTGTGTGTCTCTCTTTGTCTGTGCCTCTCTTTCCTTCCCTGTCTCTCTCTCTCTCCTTTTTTTTCCCGTCTGTGTCTCTCTTCACTCACTCACACACACATAGACACCCACCTTATATAAGTATATAAAATGTTTGTGTTTATTTTTTTTTGTTGTTTTTTTTTTTTCTACTTTTTTTTAAACACCTGTTTAAGCTGTTAAATGGTGCAATATCTAAGTTGTGTCCTCCGGAAAGCTGAACCCAAAATGTTCTCGTTAGTCTATCTCGGTGCAGACGGCCTTAAAAGACGAGGGTGGTTTCTTTCGTCCCTCTAACTTTTTAGTCTATAAACTTATTAGCCAATAACATTTTCGATACTTTTTCCAGCGCCTCGCGTCTTCGTTATTCGCCTGCAAGTGCACAACTAACAACAAAACTTCAATTCTACGATAGGGGCGCGGTCGAAAAATACGACTTTTGCGTGTGTACAAATGGAACCACGATTCTTTAATTCGAACCAGAAATTACTTTCGAGTTGGCAGTTTAAAGGCTTCAAAGTCACTTTTGAATTTCGCACGCCTACGGAGTGAAATCGATTTCGCCTATAAATGTTATAGTATTGATAACTGATTGATTAATAATAATAATAATAATAATAATAATAATAATAATAATAATAATAATAATAATAATAATAATAATAGAAAGTTTGAGGAACTAATTCTTGAGGTGAAGAAACGCAGTTTTCGCATTGTTTGGACAATGGAGACTTTAACGTGATTCTGATGATGTAATAATGATTGAACGATGTTGATGATAGTAATATTTTGGGCCAATAATCATCATCATCATCATCATAATCATCATCATCAGGTCTAATCTCTTGTTGTGGTTCCTTTTCGCGTTGATCTTCGTGCTTTTCGGCGATTCTGCTAAGGTGATGTCTTTAAGGAGGTTACAACGCCCCGGGAGTACCCCGGTTGCCCGAAGGAGATCTTTCTATTTGGACAAAGCAAAAACAAACGCGAAAGGTAAAATAAAAACATTTATCTTTTAATTAGCATTTCTTACTCGGTGTTGTTCGGGAGTAATTTTATACTTTCACCTTTGTTTAGCTTTTTTTTTTCTTTTTTTTTTTCTTATTCATTTTTGTTTTTTCTTTTTCTTTTTTACTTAATATATTTTTGTACTTCTGCAGTTTACAGATCGTGCTGATTTTAGAAAAAGATGTTCAAATTAAATTCAAGGCGAGTTTCCAGAATAGCTAACGAAAAGAGTGAAAATAAAAAATAAAAAAAATAATCACAAATAAATGTTACCAAAGTGTAAGTTACTCTTCTACTTATCTGGATAAGTTTCTTTGCGGTTTAACTTATTTTAAAGTGTTTTTTTTTAATTAAAAATAAAGGCAGTGTAAAACCTGTAGAGTTGAAAGGAAAAATAAAACGGTGGTCTAATTGGAACCTCGATAATCGCTCATAAATCGAAATTAAACAAAGTACTGATAGAAACACAAATGTCATCAATCATGCGAAAATGTAGTTTTGTCAGTATTTTGTTTAATTTCCGATTTTTGAGCGATTAATACTGGACGGATTAGGTCACCATTTTGTTTTTCGTTTTAACTCTACAGGTTTTACACTATTTTATTTTTAACTAAAAATACAAAATAAGTTAAAACTACTAAAAGCTTCATCAGTTAGGTAGAAGAGTAACTTATCTTGCCTTTGGTAACATTTTTATTTTTTCATCCCTTTTTGTTAGCTGTTCTGGCAAATCACTCATTTTTACGGTATCTTTTGTTCATTAAATTGTTAGGTAAAAGTACAGAACAGTTAACAGAGCCCCCCTCCCCTCCCTATGTTAAGAATGAATTTCTAAATGTTATTTCAGCACTGTCCGTAAACTGCAGACGTACCATTTTATTTAAGATTTTGAGTTAAATTATTACAACATCATTTGGTCATTAAATTGAACCAAATGTTTAACTAATTTTATTTCAGTAATGTTTTAATTTTTATTTATAAAATGATGGGATAACTTAAGAGCTTCATTTTTTTTTAATACGTGAAGGTTTGCTAAGAATGTTGAAAGCGAGAAATAGCTTTTTGTCAACAGTTTAAACACTTTTAAATTCTTTTCAAATTTCGAAGTGTCGCAAAGTATTTTAATTTTCTATTTTTTTTTTTTCAATTATTAACAAAATTAAAATAACTTATTTGTTTACAAATAAAGAAAATGCATTCGGATGGATTTTATTTTATCAAGGGATTAAAAAATGTTTAATTTGCACCATTGCATTGTTTTAAATAAATATTCAGTTAATAGTAAAAACAAGAATTCAATGTGTAATTATCAAGGTTACATTAATGCGAGAAATACATGCACACGAGTTGTGATCATACAGGCACCACTTATCAAGGCCCAAAAGCCACTCGAGGATAAGGGTTGATGAATGTAAGGTGGTAGTGTAATAATCATTAATGGTGTAAATTAGGTAGAATTTTGTTATTTATGAGGAGTTATTTACATTGGATTTGAAGGCTACCATGTTGTATTTGATGAGGAAGCAGGACAGCCGAACAGGCGGGCAGTTTTGGGAAAGAAGCTCTTTTTCATGGAATCTACGTTTCGATTTAGGCATAGTTAGGGTTGTAGCTAGTCGAGTGTTTTTTTGTGTTTTTTTTTTTTGTGAAAGTTTGGCAAGGGGAGGATGATAGATTGGAGTTCAGTCACATTTCTCTCTCACTGCGAAGAATGTGACACCAGGGTTGTAAAGTAGGATTCAGAAGTCAGCGTCCCCTGAGAAACAGCACTCTGCCCTGCAAAAAGTGCCTGGGCAGCCCTGTCGGCATTTCCTAGTAGGGCCGCCTCAGGCAACGAGCAATAAACTAACCTCTTTTAAAGAGAGAAAGCAAAGCCCTGGAGGATGGACTTTCTAGAATTGCACGAAACCCAATCAACAAGGAACAGGTCATTACAGGAACGGTCTAGACTCTGTTGATTTTGGTTTCTGGGGGTTCACGGGTAAAATATAAAAAATTGGGGGTCTACAATATTTTAGTGTCCATGAATAAAACTCATGGTTTTTATTCTTAAAAAATTAATTTCTACTGTAATTTTGTTTTGACAAGTAGACCTTCAAACGAATTTGAATGTATTTTCTAGATTGCGAAAAAAAAAAAATCCATAAAATTGCATTGAAAGCAATAAAATGAAAAAAAGTGATAGGCAGTCGGTTCTTTTCTTATTATATTGTCTGTCTAACCTTTACTCTCTTATACTATGACCGATAGTTATGAGGCGGGGGGGGGGGGGTCCATGGGTAAAAAAGGTTGAGAACCACTAATATAGAGAGAATCAGTATTTATTTATTTTGTATATGTTAGCAAAGTAAATTTTTTTATTTTTTTATTTGTAATCATACCCCCCCCCCCGGTCCTTCTCACTTAAAAAAAGTTGTTTTAAAATGCACCCAATTGGATTTTAAAGCTTTTGGAGTCACGCTTCGTTGCCCGGTTGAAAATAGGACAAGAATTACACATATATCAACACTCATATCAATGTCAGAAATTGATATGAAATTTAAAAATTGTATTTCTAGTACTATTTGCATCTTGCTTGTTGTAGCTATAACGTTTTGGCCGATGTAATCTCTTATTTTCTCTGCATGCATTGTTTCGGACTTTGGAATCTATATGGATTAATCATTAACAATTTCATGGACAAAAAACTTTTTAATAATTTTTCTAAGGTCTATAATAGTATGGATTTGTCTGGCACTATGTAAGCCAGACATTTCTGCCGTCGAGAGCACATGCATAGTTTAATTGCTCGCAGTAAACACCAGAACTCTTTCATTTCAATATTAAGACTCCCTAAACAGGACCACAACAATAATTTACCTAAAAATTAATTTCAAGAGAATTTGAATGCCTAGACACCACCCTTGAGTTTCTTCGGTCCCTCTCTCTCTCTCTCTCTCTGTATAGCGGTTTATCAGACCATGACATGACGATACTTCTCATTTGAAGTAAACCCTGACCAAATATTCTTAAAATAAAATTTAAAAAAGATGGTTTACGATCTCCTCAAGCCATACAGCAGGTCCCCTAGGTTGTAAACTAGGGACACTTCCTGTGTTAATAGAGGGCAACTTTAAAAAAAAAAAAAAAAAAAAACGTAGACAATGAGGGACTCAGAAATATGAATAAACAAAGCTTTCTAGCTGATTGGCACTCAAAAAGGGCATCTCAACCGGTTTATATACCAGCCAGGAAAAAGTAAACAATGTTGTAAAACTTTCTATATCTGGAAATGGCACTCCAGCCATGACAGGCCAACCAAGGTCAGTCATCAGACCTTGATGGAAAAGTCCTGGCCCCCTATCTCCATTATTTGTAGCAAAAAAAAACCCAAAAAACAAAACTAAGAGGCTTTAAAGGCCTGGCCTTGTTCATTTGCTCAAAAGAAGGTACGACTGTTTTGCTACTACTACTACTACTACTACTACTACTACTCAGTTTGAAAAGTGGCGCAAGACATCAAATGAAATACTTGCTGAGGAGATAAAAAAAGAAACGACAGCTAAGAGATTAAAAATTTATTTGATTTAAATTTAAACATCGACAAAAAATCATGATTTTAAAAATGAAAATGAAAACAGATTATTCACAAGTTTTCAAGTCCAATGTAGAAAACTTTTTATTCGTTCATCATCTTAATCAATTCTGACCAGTTTACAGCCATTGTTACTAATCTGTTCGATGTTTCACTGCCTAACAAATTTGAATAATGCTTGTCCTCGAATAGCCTTTTGGTCTTGATAAGAGATTGTTCGTTGTTTGTACAAAAAAGAAAAAAAAAATACTATTCTCACCTTTGGTGTTATCTTCACAAGTTTGGCGTTTGGTTGATGTAATCTTCAGTCTTCAAATATTTTTTGAATTCCTGGAATTCATACGAAATTTAGAACTAAACCCTTTATTTAATTCACTGGGGTAAATTGTTCTTGTTCCGTCAGTCATAACTGAGTAGAAATGTTAAGTTATTTTCTTTTATTATTAATTTCACCTTTAGTGATGATTGGAACTTCAACCTCAAGAAAATTTACTTAGAATTGATCCTCACTCGACACCTTTATCCATTGCACCATGGATCCATTAAAACAAAAGCTAAAATACTTGGAGACTTCTGCCCTGTCATGGCTGACAGAACAAGAACAATCTATACTGACGGGTTAAATGATAGGTTCAGTTCAAAATTTTGTATAAATTCTAGAGTTTTTATAAAAAATTAAACCTGGAGATCGGAAGTTATATTGGCTGAAACCTTGTGAGATTAACAATCAATGAGATTAGTAGTCTGAATAATCCAAATAATCCTTATCTAAAAAATTCTGAAAGAAAATGATTGAGTAATCAATCGATTATCGATGCTCAATAGAGTATTGTCCGATTTCTATATTTTGTGTAGCAGATGTTCAGCTTGTTTTATCAGGAAACAATAGAATATATATATTTGTAATCGCAGGTGATTTTAATACATCTATAAAAAATGACATAATTGTTGCTACCAGATCAGACTGAAGATATTAGCTTTCTGACCTAAAATGCACCAAAACATTGTTTTTTTTTGTTTTTTTTTCCCCTTTGCAAAACTCAATCATGTTCTGCAAAGTTAAAAACAATAATTTCCCTATACAAAAGGGAAAAAAAAACAGTATAGATAAATATATGAATATATAAAAAAAAAACTTGAAGCATAAAATCTTTTTCTAAAATTATTGGATGTTTTACAAATGCTTGATATGCCGTAAAACAAAACAACCAAAAAAAAAAAAAAAATTATACTTCGCCAGTATTCGCACCAATTTTTTTTCTATTTATATAAAAGTCAACGTTTATTTATGTGTTTCTATTAACTTACCTCCTCACTAGGGGAGACTTAGACACCATGTCTGTTAATGTGGAGAAAATCCAAGGGGGCATTTTGGAGTGGAACAAAAATAAAACTGAAGGATTTTTCCTTTGTTGACTGAGATAAGATGAAGTTATCAGAACAGATACTACACATTGCTTCTAGCCAAAAAGCCAAATGTCTGTTATAAGAAATTTTTATGATTTCGGAAAAAGTTAAGTCGCATGTTTAAAGGTTAAAAAATTAAGTCATGAAGTAAAATGTTCTGTGAATTTCGGTTTTCGAAGCAATAAGTGAATCTTTTTGAGTCCGTATAATCGACACAATGTTATATAGGTCCTCATACTTTCTAAAATACGAGGTGTAAATGAAATTGTCAATAGCATTTCACACTGTGTTTTTTAAGAATTGACTCTATAATAATAATTTTTGGTTTTCTACTCACCTTCAATCCAAACAAGGCATACTACCACTTGGACGTAAGGGGCTACTAATTGGGACCATGCCTAAGAAAGATTAACATGATGTTGGTTTATGTTGCATTTGAATTTCTGCATATCAGTACAGTTTGGGAAGCGGGCAGCAAGAATTCCCAAATCAAGCTGTCCAGGGAAGAAGCTATTGAGTAAAATACTTTCTGACATTAGAAACCTCAACAGTGAAAGGGTTTGATTTTGTTGCTAAGCAGGTTTGTCGAGGATATGTACATCAAGGGGGCACAAGTGCGATGAGTTCATCAGAGCACATTCTATTAAAATACTTGTAAAGTAAGCACAAGGGTGCAACATTGCGGTGATGGGACGGGTTGGAGCCTTATTGACAAAGTGGGATCTATTAGATTGGAGACCCTTTTTTTTTATATCCTATTCAAGAGGGAGAGACTAGTGGTAGATGCACCAGCTCAGATGTGGCAACAATACTCCATGCATGTACAAATGGTGGCCTTGTAAAGGTACAAGATACTCTCAAGTGTGAGCAGTTTTCTAGCTCTATAGAGGGAACCCACCTTCTTTGCAACAGCCTTTGCAATGACCTCAATCTATTTATTTCAATTCATATTTCCTGTGAATGTTAAGCCAAGGAGTTTGAGGGAAGAATTCTTAGGTAGGGAGTTATGTCATGAATATCAGTGGTTGAAGAGGCGTAATTGTTAAAGGAGAGCAGTTTAGTCTTACTAGCATTAAATGTTACCATCCATTTATGTCCCCATTCCATTAAAGTCTGCAGGTCATTTTCTGTCTCAGATTTTTGTACATTCGTTCTTCCCTCGTGCATGTTATAGAGCGTTGTATCATCAGCAAATATACCCATCTCGGACTCGATATTCTGCATAAATTAAAATATATTTAAGCATATTTTACAACCGAGCAATGCTGGGCAGCCTGCTAATCTAACATAGCACAAATTACATGCTAAACTATGCTAATCCTTTTAATTAGCAGTAATTTGTAATTAACTGAACAAGTCGGCCATATCTCATTTAACCATGTATTGTTATCGCCCTCTTTCAGTGTGTTGATTCAGTCACTCATTAATGTGTCTGAGAATTTAAAGAGTGACTTTTTTAGTGTTACTTGATAAATTTATTTACCATCTAATTTACATATTGTGTTCATAAACATGTAGATGGCAAAATTAGAAATCTCTTTACTTCTAAATTACCCATGACAATAAAATATACTTTTTTTTCTTTCTTTTTTTTAACTCGCATTCACTCCCAATAAGGCAGATCACCACTTGGATATAAGGGGCTATTATTTGGAACCATGCCTGGGAGAGATTAACAAGATATTGTTTTACGTTACCTTTAAACTTCTGTATATCAGTACAGTCAGGGAATCAGGCAGCAGGAAAGGAATTCCAAAAAAGTAAAATTTTAGTAGTGGATGTGACCCATAGATAATTTTATGTAAAAAAAAATATATATTTATGGGTATATATATACAATTCAGTTAGGTATTGATTGATACCAAACATTAGAAATCTGACTTGTTGGGTTAGAAATTACTTGACAGTTTCATCTTTTGCAAACTGAGATTGGAACTATAAAGTAATTTCTAGCCTAAAGGGTTGGATTCCCCATACTTTGTAAAATTACTGGCATCACTCGATGCTTAATCGGATTTTTATTGAATGATAAATGATGCTTTTGAAAATGATATTGTCTCTATTCTTCGTAAATTAAATAAGTAATGAAATATTTTTATTTATACAATATATATGGTAAGAAAGAACACACCCAAGATTCCATTGTTTCAATAAACATCATCTCTAGATTTGTAGTCAAAGCAAAGTGGGTGATTCCTCCAATGTTTGTCTACTCTGGCTTTGAAGATATTGAGTGACTTTGCAGATAACACTTCTTCCGGCAGCTGGTTTCACACGTTCATTGCACGTTGGGAGAAGAATTGTGCTCGAACAGACCCAGCTGCTTCCTTCCAATGTCGCTGCTTATCCAAACACAAGGTTGTCTTGCATTTGGTCCAAAGTGAGTTTAACTTTTCCTACAATGTTTACGGAATGTTATCGATAATAGTTAACCTTAAACATCACAATCAGTTAAAATGGTTAAACTAATCTATCTTTTCCTTTCAGGTCCATTTATATCACTTCCTCCCATGTTTTCCTTAGAACTTCCCCTGTGAACTGAACCCACTATCTTAATTGAATTGCATCTAACCCAGGAACCCTCATCCATTTTTTTTTTCAACATGGCTATACAAAAGTTTCCTGTTCTGTATCTTTCTATACTGTCCCGATTTAACCTTCTGAGGTCATCAAAACTAAGTTTTCTTTAAAACTCACATTACACAACCATTGTATCATTTTCATCTCCTTTCTCTCCATGCAACACATATCCTCAACCCTCACTTCCTCTGTGGTTATCAGATCTAAGCATATTTTAAGACTTGCAATACACAACCATTGTATCATTCTCATATCATTTTTTCCATTGATTATCACTGGCCCGCTTTCACTCTCATGCATTATCACCCTGCGTTCACATTCTGATACTCTTCTCTTGGTGGACACTGGTAATGCTCTGCTGGTTAGTAATGACTGAAGATTTCTGAATTAATCCAATCCAATCGTAACTCTCACAATCACACTAGCACCTGCGATGGAGCTCCATTTTTTTTTTTTTTTTTTTTTTTTTTTTCACCAAGATAACAAAACTTCTCAACAACTATAATCATGTAGAAGTCTTAAGTAATTTGCAGGTATACTTTTTGTATCACGATTGCGAATTACTATAGATTTTTACCCGTTCATGGCTGACAGAATGAGAGCATCATACCTCCATGGATTAAATAATGATTTCTGTTTGAAATTCCTGAATTCGACAAGATGCATGTGAAGATAATCGCAGGTTACAGGAGTGAAAACGTGCAAATAACACTCAAGATGAATAATCCAACTTGCGGTGATTATTCTGTTTAGCTTATGAACCACAATTTGCATTTTTCTATGCTATGATTACTTAGTCAAGCAAATCCATTCCTTTCACACTTGTAAAAGGAGCTTGATTTATTAACACCTTTTAATCTTGATCTATAGACTTGATCAACCAATGTGGAGTTGGTGCACTCAGTGACCTTTGAAATGATCAATCCGCATTTTTCTACATGCATTAGTCAAAAATAATTGTATTTTATTTGGCCACTCCTGGAATGTTAGCGACCTTTTTTAATTAATTTTTTCCAAAATGGTTGTTTTAACTATTCTACTTAAGTTATTCAGAAATATACAGGTAGCCTCTCTGTCAACAAACCCGCTGTGTAGTGTGACAATGCTGTCAGTAAGCCTATTATGTTTGACTCAAGACCTTTGATGAGATTTGTATGTAAAGATACTGATAACCTCCAATTTTAATTTTAAATGTCAATGTGGTGCTGATTACATTGGTAGGACTAGTCAATGTTTGCAGGATTAAATTGCTCAGCATATGCCTTTCAACCTCACTGTTCCACCCTTTTAATGCATCACCTACTATGGACAGGTATATCAAATAGTTGTAAATCATCTTTCATGTTAGATTTTTTTTTTATTCATTTTTATTTTTATTTTGTCTTTAAAGAAAAGAAGTGTGTCTTCTTTGGGATGGGCTTTGAATGAATATGTAAATAAATGTAATTTCGGATTCACTTCATTTTTTTTTTTTTTTATCTAAAAAATTATTCTGGAAAAATTATGATTTATGGCTTTTGGATTTGGGTCAGCCAACAAGTATCAATTTTTTTTTTTTTTTTTTGTCTTTGGTTCTAATATGAATCAGCTTGAATCACTTTAGCTGTGTCCTTACATCATGACAAGGGGTTTTAGTGATAGATTGGTCTATCACACATGTTTTCTTTGCTTCATCAAATTTTAGTTCAAAATTGCATTTTTATCACTTAATGATTTGAGTAGACGAATCTTAAAAGGTATTATCTTTTGGTTCTTCAGAATACTGTTCTCATCTTTATTTTTTTTTTTTTTTTTTATTTTTTTTTTTTCAATAATTTGGTCAATGTAACATCCGACCTTCTTAAGGTATATCTTGTTGAACCTGGGTGAATCTTTGTCAAACTCTAAAAAAAAAAGAAATGAAGAAAAATATTTGTTTGAACTCTTGCTTTCCCATAACTAAATTCAACTGTAATTTCCACCATCCTTTTTCTCTCTCTCTCAGCTGTGCCCGTCGTGCTTCCAACTTATCCTTTTCATAGCAGTTTCTGTCCTTTTATGCAAATTAATGCCATATGTATATTACTGAGCCTTTTATAAACGAAGATCTTTTTTTCTCTTTCCTTCCCTCATTTAATAACTCGACAGGGAAGAGAAAGGTGAACCTGTTTTTGTAAGTCACTTTCTTTATTCTTTTCATCACGTAATCACTTTCTCTAATGTTGTTCAATTCCACTACAAATATGGACAGAATTTCGAAGGGTACCTTTTAATCCATGGAGGTAGCATATTCTCGTTCCATCAACCATAACTGAGAAGATATCTTAAGTAATTCACAGTTGTATTCTTTATATTGTTCACACTGAGGATTGAACTGATAACTTACAACTGTATAACCTAGTACTTTATCCGTTACGCCACAAGTCTTTATGGACAATTTTAGTATGAATTTTGGGAGCCTTAAACCTTTTTTTTTTTTTTTTTTTTTTTTTAAATATGCACAATCTTTACTTCCTAGTGTTGGGACGATTAATCAAAATCTGAAGAATTTGTGACTATTATCCAATGCCAAAAACGATTCTTTTGTCTTTTTTTTTTTTTTTTAACAAAATCTTTCACTGATGGTATTAATGTTAAAATAATAAATATTTATTAATTTTAAACTACCAGTAAAAATAAAATCCATAGACTAACCCTCACAAGCTTGTTTTATCGTTTGAGAAAATATCTACGCATTTAACACCTGTTTTTATGGCAATTAGGGGGAAAATAAAGACTCTATTAAATATTTAGAGATTTATAAATCATCAGAATCGGTAATTGTAACAGAACTGGGAATTGTATCGGAATTAGGAATTTACTATAGAATCGGTAATTGTATTGGAAAAATATTAGAATTATCCCATCACTATAAATAACTATACATTTCTACTTATTAATGTATAACAATTTTTTTCAATTTTGAATCCTTTTTAACTCCTTAAGATCTATTTTAACCGGCTAGACCCATAAAAGAACGATCCATAAAAAATGCAGGTTCCTATCGCTACCCTGCGATTTTTAGTTTCAGAAGAGATAGTTTGAAAATATGGAGAGACATAGTTTTATAAATTAGACTCGAGGGATGGGGGGGCTTTGCCTGTTCGTAAAAATATGCTTAAATATGATATTTTAATTCGTCCAGATTTTATATATATATGCATATTATCATTATAGTCGTGATTTCAAAAGTAAAAAGGTATTTGTTTGTCATCAGTTAGAATCGAAACCAAAAGCAAAACTGTTGCATTCCAAGCTGGTGACGTTACCATTGTAACAACTTGACACACGTATGAACTGATTAAAAATAAACTAAGATGAATGTACAAAATTTATATCGATTTTTTTTTTTTTTTTTTTTTTTTTTTTTTTTTTAAATTTTGACCTCTTTTTTGACCTTTAAAAATTATTTTAATCAGTTAAAGATTCATAAAAGAACGGTCCATAAAAGATCCAATCATTTGAGGCCGCAAGCACTGTTCTGTGACTTTTAGTTTCGGAAGAGATAGTTTGAAAATATGGAGACAAACACAGACATAGTGAGTTTTATATATTAGACTTTAGTTTTCTACTTAGATTTTTTTTTTTTTTTTTTTTTTTTTTTTCATAGGAAATTTAAATAGTCAGGATTATTTTTATTTTTTATGTTTTAGAGTAATTTTTGTAATAGACAAAAAATTTCTTAGTAATAAAATGTAATTATTTCGACAATAAGGTAACACTTTTAATCATTTTTTTTAATTAACATGCACGTTGAGAAGCATCAATCCACAATGAGTGAGTTTCCGTCATCCAAGTAATTGCTTAGTTGCACACACGGCAGATTTTTTATTTTTTTATTTTTTTTTTATTACATTTTCACCCCAAACAAGGCACAATGCCACTTTGTTGTAGGGGGCTACTAGCAGGGACATAGGCATCAGAAGTACTGTGTATGGAGTTGGGCAGCAAGATGTCGGTTCAGGTTGCACTTGAACTTCTGCATGTCAGTACAGTTGGGGAAGCAGGAACCCAGAAGGGAATTCCCAAGTCTAGCTGTCCTGGGGAAAAAACTACTGGAGTAGAAGGCTTTCTTACATCTAGAGATCTCTGTGAAGGGGTGGGATTTAGCTGCTTGTCGTTTTTTCGGGGGTATTTACGTCGAGGAGTATAAGTGCTTGCAGTTCGTCAGAGCATTCACCATTAAAGTACTTGTAGAACAAGCAGAGGGATGCAACATTTCGTCGATGGGACAGAGGCTGAAGTGTAGATGATAGTTCAGGACCTATCAAATTGGCGACTCTCTTTTGAACCTTGTCTAAGAGCGAGACACTAGTGGCAGATGCACCAGCCCAAATATTACAACAATACTCCATACATGGGCGAATGGTGGCCTTATAGAGGCATAGGATACTTTTGGGCGGTAGTAGCTTTCTAGCACGGTAGAGAGAACCTACCTTCTTCACAGCGGTCCTGGCGATACTCTCAATGTAATTGTTCCAACTCATGTTTCCTGAGAGCGTTAGGCCAGGAGTTTAAAAGATGTACTTTCAGATAAAGAGTCATTGGCCATTGCTATTGGTGGTAGAGAAGGTTTCTTGTAATTATTGAAGGAAATGAGTTTAGT
Source organism: Euprymna scolopes (assembly GCF_053919585.1). Taxonomy (NCBI): domain Eukaryota; kingdom Metazoa; phylum Mollusca; class Cephalopoda; order Sepiida; family Sepiolidae; genus Euprymna; species Euprymna scolopes. Next base: position 5,372,255 of record NC_136496.1, on the reverse strand, counting down.
CTTGGCAGGATTGAATATGACCATCCATTTATGTCCCCATTTCACTACAGATCGGAGGTCATCCTCTAGTGTTTCTGCCATTTCTTTAGATATGTGTTCATTTGTTTTCCTGTTGTGTCTGTTATAGAGCATGGTGTCGTCAGCATATATACACATCTCACAGGCAATTTTGTCAGGGAGGTCATTTATGAATATTAGGAATAACAGACGTCCTAGGATAGACCTCTCAGGCACTCCCGCATTTATATTGTATTGTTTAGATGTACGACCGTCGAGGAAAACCTGGATTTTTTTATTATCTAAGAAGGATTTAATTATGTCATGTATTCTTCCAGTGATACCATATGATCTGATTTTCCTGAGAGCATCTTCATGCCATACCCTGTCAAAAGCTTTAGATATATCTAGAGCTACCGCTCTACCCTCCTCCGCTTTGTCCAGTGACCGGTATATACGTTCTGAGATTACAGTTAGGATGTCTCCGTAAATAAACAAAATGTTTTCTGGAATGTTTATTTGAAGCAAAAGTTTATGGAGGATACACTTACACGCCTTCTTTTTTTTTCTTTTTTTGTAATCAACCGTGCGCTACCAAGATCAACAGCCCGCATCTAACAAGTCGGTCAACAGCTTTTATGGTGGCAGATACCCGCCAAGTCTAAACTTTACATCAGGCATCTGTATGCATTTCAGAGCTACACCTGACTAGAGTATATTTTGCGTACACTCTCAGTCGACAGTTATTTGGTTTGAGACTGTTTATTGGTTATTCGCAGCTGACGTCTTCCATACCTGAATAGCATTTCCTTTTCCACCACCTGAAGAACCCGGTGAATGGGAGATAGTCACTCTGCACTATAAATCTTGATATTAAATCCAGTTGTTTTTTAGGCAGGCAACATTTTAATGATTTATTCTTCGTCAAGAAATGTTTTATTTTTATTGTCGAGGTGTAAAATTCAATAGTTTATATAGTTAAGGAATGTTGGTTTTGCTATTTTGATTGTCTATAAATACTTTGCTATGAAAACAATCAGCAAAGAAATCAAAGTGAACAAACATTGCAACAATTTCTTTACTAACTCTACCTTCTTGGTTTTGCTCTGGTGTTTTTTTTTGTTTTTCTCCATATTTTCTTTTACTAAATGGTCAATAAATGATTGATCCAACCGGAAGACAAATTCATTGAGTGTAAACAAAGAAATAAAAAACTGTCAATGATTGCCACAATTTTTTATTGGAAATTGAAAGAAAAACTAAAAATGAATATCTTTTGTGACAAAACTCAAGTTCTAAAATCTGAAGGTGGCCATTAATACCATATTTTTTGAGAAACTTTGAATCTTAAAACAGATTTCATTTTGAATGCCCTCCATTTCATTGTTCGTCATGGAGTTTACTTTCTTTTCTAATCTAACAATTTCTACGTTTTCTAATTTTATATGAAATTTTTTTTTTTTTTTTACACTACTTCCTCTAATGAGAAAAGTATAAATTTTTGAAACTCCATGGAATAAGGAATAATCTTTGTGTCCTGTCTTTGAACATCTGTTGATTCAATAAGTATAAATTTTTGTATCTATCATCAATTAATTTTCTTTGTGCTTCATTCTCCTTTAGTCGAAGTTGTCAGAAATCAAGGGGGGGCCCCCCTACATTTGGCTAAACACTTGAACTCTGAGATACATAGATATTCGAATGTTCCATTAAAGTTCTTTATCTCTCAAACACTGAGTTAGTAAAGAAGTTGAGAACATATTTTTCCTCTCCCCAATTAACCATTTAAATATGCTATAGTATATCTTTCTTTTTTGTCTCTTGATCTTACTAGATTCCAGGACAAGAATATCTAGTCTGGTGGAGTATCCAGCTTTGTATGGTTACTTGAAATAATATCATTTCAAGAAGTTGCACTATTCTTTCCTTGTAAAAACTGTGGGTTAGCCATACTGAGGAGATCCTATTTTGGCTGTGAATACAAAATGTGATTTTGAATATTTAATCAAGGTTTACTTCCAGGGAAAAGTGTCCTCATACCAGGTTGTCCTGACAAACCCCTGTACAGAGAGACCTTAGACACTCGAGGATAGTGTATAGATAGGTGTGTGTGTGTTACAAAAGATCAGAAAAGCATTGGAAATACAGGTTGAAGAGAGTCTGAAATGGGTGATCATATATTGGTCCCTTTTGTTTTAGATTTAAAACTGACGGTACCAATGTTTTTTGCTAGAATAGATTAGGGACAAGCACCAGAAAACCTCAGCCGGTGTTGAGTCAGAAAGAAACCCTTAAGCCAAAAGAGCCGGCAAAGGGAGATAAATTCTATGTAATCTATTCTCTGCTAAACAAAACAATTCCAAATAATCTATACTGAAGTCTTTAATTTCATGTGGCGTCATAAACTCCTATCTGCCAGGCCAATAATGAATTCATTATAAAACGTATGTTGTTTGATTTATGTAGAAACTCATGTTAAAACGTATGCAAAGTAGAAATCTGAATGTTGTGACATTATGTAAACTGATTAATACAATTTTTAAATTATGCATCTGCGTATCTCTTGGAGATTCCATCCAATCTGTCGGCCAGTCTGTCACAAATTTTATGCTCAGATTGTAGACACACAAAATATCATAAGTTGATTGAATTTTTTTTTCTCAAGAGAGGATGCTGGTATTGACTAGCAAAAATAACAAATATGAACTGTACAACATGTGACTAGAAGTTTCTTTTAAACAAATAAAGACATTTAAAAACAGTTTCCAAACAATATTGAGAGAGAAGTTCATTTTATCGCCTCTTTGTTTTTAAAAGCCGTTGTATGTCTGTCATGATGCATTTTTTTTTTCTCAACAATTGTGAAAGATGGAATTGAATAATTCTTTCTGCGTTTTCCTTTTACCATGTTCATGTGTAACTTGATGTTGCCTTATAACCTATGAGTTTTCTTTCATATGGAAGGGGGTGGGTTAGTTGTCTGAAACATTACTCCTCTCTTTCAATGTTCAGAAAAAAGATTTTATGAGCTTATCCATTTTGTATCATTGGAAATTTCTGTGATGCAGAATCCTGAACACCTAACTCTAGTTCTAATCTTTAACTTCTAATGAAATTTTTCGATTTCTCCTTACTCTATCCTTATGTGTAAAATTCCATTTCCAACATTTTCACACACCCAAATCAACCTTACTACAGACAGACTTTCTCAACAGTCCAATGTTATTGTCCGATTTCACAACTTAATGGGAGATTTTCTGTTATTCTTTTGCATATAAGTTTGAAGTAGCATTTTTGTCACTAAAATTGCAAATTCAATGGATGTATGTTAGATGCGTCCGATTGTTACACTTATCCCTGAAATGGCATTTTCATTTTTTAAAATACTGATTAAATGAACATATTTTAAAAGTGGATTTGTTGTTTCAAGGATTCAAAAATATCCGGTTCCTAGCATTCTTTAAGACTTCAATTCTGACTACGTTCCAAATTCAGTGATTCAGTTCCTTATTTCAAAGTCTTCCATTAATCAAACAGTTAATTCTTTAGAAATCAAAAATAAATCTGACCCCAGTTCCTAGCATTCTTTGTTCAGTTCAACTCTTTTTTTCAAAACCTTTGACTCTGCCAACTTGGTTCCAAGTTTAGTGAAAACTGTTAATTCTTCCAACTTTGCATGCCAATGAGATTCTTAGCATTCTTATGAGTTCAGCTCCAAACTCTAGAATAATATCACGTGATCTAAGTTTTCTGAGGTCAGAAATTTGGTACCACTCAAATACACCGGTACTGAAAATTCAAATATTTCATATTTGCATTGAATTTGATCCACAGTAAAATGACGGATCGCCTTTCTAGTCCTTAGACACCGATTAAATAAGATTCCCTTGTGCCCTTTTTTTTTTTCTTTTTGCAGACTGTTATCCTCATCTTCATTGTTGTTGTTGTTTTACCATGTTTCGGCATCTTATCCTCTGGCCTTCTTCAGGTGGTTAACCGCGATGAAATAGGAATGCTGAGTTTTGTAACTGTATCCCCATTTAATATTGCCTTCCGTAGTTTTTATTGTCTCACCATGTATTGGCCTGCTTTGGGTAGGGTTGAAACCGCTATCTTCAGACAATGCTTCCCTAGAACTGTAGAGACTCAACGCCTCTATCCACTGTGCCATGGGCCCCAAAATTCATTTTTGTGTTATCTGGTCTTCCACTGTCAGGTCCATACTGAATGGTATTTTTTTTTCTCTCTTTTGAGATAAGGTTTCATAATTTGAGTATTGATTTTTTTTTTTTGCAGACTGTTATCCTATGAAGATAACAGTCCACAAAAAAAAAAATCAATACTCAAATTATGTAGCCTCATCTCAAAGAAATCCAAAAATTATATATAAGATCCCTTTGATTTCAATTTCTTAAGGCTCCTCAAGCCTTAAATTCTAGACATTTTCTAGAATAAAAAAATTGTGTTGGTTTTCCAGAAACTAAAGACTCCACTCAGATTCTTAATATTCTGAATAGTTCAACTCTGATTCCTCCCGAAAGCTCTGCTTCTGCAAACCTGGTTTTTAGTTCAGTGAACATCCTATTAGTTCTCCCAAACTTTCCTCTTGCAGATGTAAAGGTGCTTTTGTTACTTCCAAATTTATTCTTGTATTTCTGATTGTGTTTTGAAAGTCATATCTGACTTGTTCACTGGTTCTTGCGATTAGATAGATTGCCTCCACTCACCCCCAGGTACAAGAAGCAGGTGGTCTTCTCTCCAAGTAGAAGTCAAGTAGACAGGAACAGCCATTCCTCCTCCTCCTTCTCCTCCTCCTCTTGGCATATTTGATGCTCTATGCACGATCATCATACCCACTTAAACATTATATAAAGTTTCACAAATATATTTGTTGATTTTAAATGGAATTAGTCATCTTCCACTTCATAATAAAGACCAACGTGTGTGTGTGTGTGTGTGTGTGTGTGTATATATATATATATATATATATATATATATATATATACTAGCAAAAGTACCCGTCGTTGACTGGGTTCAAAAACAGCCTACAGAAAAAGGACTCTGATTTATGAAAGTAAGATAGGTTATGAAAAGGAACGGTTGTAAAGAGATAGCTTCGAATTTGGGGGTATCAAAACCAAAGCAAAATATGATGAAAGTAAAAATAAAATAGATCACCCCCATAATTTATTATACCATACCTCTTCGCACTGGAACACTTATCACAATATTCTGTGGATCTATATTAAAAAACCTTGTTAAACTTTGTGACATATTTCCATTCTATGGAGGTCAAGTGCGAACGGACACCCCATAATTTTATTATACCATATTTATTCAAACTGAAATATAATTATCAAAGTATACTTACGCAGATAGATATGAAAAGTCTTTATTAAAGTTTGTGCTTATTTCCATTCTATGGAGGCCAGGGGCGAACACAGACCCCCACAATTTTATTATACCATCCCTATTTAAGTTAAAACATACTTATCAAAGTATTCAGACCCCACAATTTTAATGAACCACCGTTCTGCCAGATCAAACATGCCCATTCCTGTGTCTCGATACATCTATCATTATATGTAATCAGTTTTTTAAAATAGTCAACCATATAGGAGCCTATTCATGACCAGACACACACACACAGCTTTATATTATAGATATATACTAGTAGGTCACCTGGTCATAAAATATATTTTAATTCATACAGAAACTAAGACGTGCATGCAAGTATTGTTTTTCTTTTTTTTTTTTTCTAAACAGTTTACTTCTTGTAAAAAAAAAAAAAAAAAAAATGCTCTAGCTAAGACCAAAACCTAAAGACAATACGATAACCATTAGGCCAGCTTGGCATGATGTTTAAAGTGTTTTAAAACCTATTTATTCTTAACATAAGAAATCTGTCGTGTGAACAATTCACGCATGGGCATTCGTGAAACAGTTAATAGAAAAATCCGATGACCCGCAAATACCAATTTTTCAATTTTGACCTCTTAGCAACCCCCACCTCTCGGGTGAAAACGGATTAAAACGTTTTCCACTTGTCTGAATACCCTATATACCAAATTTCAAGTGTGTAGATCAAAAATTTACTGAGTATATATGTTGAAGTATCCTCACGCACACACACACAGATATATTAGGTACATAAAAATTATCCCTCGGCAAGGATCTACTCCACAACTACATTGTTGTCTGCCGTTTTACCTCTTCGCTATGAAGCCTTGCCTGAAATATGTGCAGTTTTTATCATTTTCGATATTAAGTTAATTTCTTGCCGCTTTTATTAGTGATAGTAGCAGCACGAGAACACTACTTCTGTATTTCAAGTATTTCTAAAATAGATGCACAAAAGTGACAAAAACAGTGACTCGTAAAAATGCATTTTGGAGCAATTTAAAAAAAAAAAAAAAATCCTAATCCGTGAAATGATACTAATCTCTTCTGACGCGTCAACATCTTAAGTAGATAAAAAAGAGGATTTTATTTAGTAATTAACGTATTTTTTAAATTCGTGTTAACAACAAGAGGTGATGTGCATGTAATTAGGCATTTGTGAAACATTTTTTATGATCAATTCCGAGCATTTAACCAGATTGCAGACTGATGCTACCAGATCAGGCTGTCTGAAGATATTGGCTTCCTGGCTTTTCCTTTTGTAAAACTCAGACGCCTACCATTCTTACGAACACAACTCCAATGCCTTCCAAAACAGCTGATTCCAACTCCTGCTTTTTTGGTCCTCTGACGAAAGGAAGGTGGACCTGTAAATTCATCTCCGTCTGTTCGCAATTTTCTCAATAACTATGCCTTGGAATTTTTGTAAATTTTGCACAAACATTAAACATTATATGAGTAAAAAAAGTAACAACGAATTTTCCGAGAAAAACTCCAGTTGCCCCCCTAGGGGTGCTTTTCAGGTTAAAATGGCTAAAATTGACTTTTATAAAACTTTCTGAAAAGTTGTAACTGACTGATTTCTATATAATTTTGTTTGTCTGTACTTCGCGATAACTTTTGGGTGTACCCCAGGGGCTCTTTTAGGGCTAATAAAAACACTCCATTAGTCATTTTTTTTTTTTTTTTTTTTTTTTTGCATGGTGCAGGATTCAAATTTAAATATGTTAAGGCCTAAAACTGCACTGTTTGTTCATTTTCACCAGGATTTGATGTCCCCTGGGGACTTTTGGGGCCAAATGGGGGGGGGGTGCAAATGCTGATTGTAGTCATTTTTTTTTTTTCATCCCTCGTTCACTGTACACTCACGGGGGACCATGCATGCTTCACTTGTTTAATCAGACTTTATTTGCAAATACATAAATGCCAAGGCTAGAAAAAAGGTATGGTAAGCTCACACCCTGCCCATGGTGAGGAGTCCGAAATAGTTTTTTAGTTTCCGTTAGATAACCTTTACTTTATATATCATTTTAAACCACGTTTTTCGGTCTTTCTAATTATTTAAATTACAATCGTTTTAAAACAATTATATCTTCTTTTCAGAACGTTAAATACAAGATGGAAAACAGAAAATTTGCACAATTTTCTGATTTAAATTCAAGCTAGGCCGAAAAGCTGCTGAAACAGCTCGCAATATCAACAAAGCATTTGGCTCAGGAACCACTACTGAACGCACAGTACAATAGTGGTTTAAGAAATTTTGTGGCGGCAACAAGAGTCTTGAAGATGATGAGTGAAGTGGTTGGCCATCAGATGTTGACAACGGTCAATTAAGAGCCTTAGCTGAAGCCAATCCACACACAATTGTTCGAGAACTTGCTTCTGAATTAGACGTAATGTATATGATGATTTCCAACCATCTGAAAGATTGAAAAGACAAAAAAACTTGATAAATTGGTGCCTCACGTATTGAACGACAACCAAAAGATAAGCCATCATGAAGTGTCATCTTCCCTTTTTTTATGCAACAACAATGACCAGTTTCTCGACCAGGTTGTAACTTGCAATGAAAAGTAGGCTCTTTACGACAAGCGGCAATGCTTAACTCAGTGGTTAGATGCTGACAAAGCTCTACGAAACCCCCCGAAAGAGTTGCACCAAAAGAAGGTTATTCTAAGTGTTTGGTGGTCTGCGACTGGTCTCCTCCATTGTAGGTTTTTGACTGGTCTCCTCCATTATAGGTTTTTGACAACGGTCAATTAAGAGCCTTAGCTGAAGCCAATCCACACACAATTGTTCGAGAACTTGCTTCTGAATTAGACGTAATGTATATGATGATTTCCAACCATCTGAAAGATTGAAAAGACAAAAAAACTTGATAAATTGGTGCCTCACGTATTGAACGACAACCAAAAGATAAGCCATCATGAAGTGTCATCTTCCCTTTTTTTATGCAACAACAATGACCAGTTTCTCGACCAGGTTGTAACTTGCAATGAAAAGTAGGCTCTTTACGACAAGCGGCAATGCTTAACTCAGTGGTTAGATGCTGACAAAGCTCTACGAAACCCCCCGAAAGAGTTGCACCAAAAGAAGGTTATTCTAAGTGTTTGGTGGTCTGCGACTGGTCTCCTCCATTGTAGGTTTTTGACTGGTCTCCTCCATTATAGGTTTTTGACAACGGTCAATTAAGAGCCTTAGCTGAAGCCAATCCACACACAATTGTTCGAGAACTTGCTTCTGAATTAGACGTAATGTATATGATGATTTCCAACCATCTGAAAGATTGAAAAGACAAAAAAACTTGATAAATTGGTGCCTCACGTATTGAACGACAACCAAAAGATAAGCCATCATGAAGTGTCATCTTCCCTTTTTTTATGCAACAACAATGACCAGTTTCTCGACCAGGTTGTAACTTGCAATGAAAAGTAGGCTCTTTACGACAAGCGGCAATGCTTAACTCAGTGGTTAGATGCTGACAAAGCTCTACGAAACCCCCCGAAAGAGTTGCACCAAAAGAAGGTTATTCTAAGTGTTTGGTGGTCTGCGACTGGTCTCCTCCATTGTAGGTTTTTGACTGGTCTCCTCCATTATAGGTTTTTGACAACGGTCAATTAAGAGCCTTAGCTGAAGCCAATCCACACACAATTGTTCGAGAACTTGCTTCTGAATTAGACGTAATGTATATGATGATTTCCAACCATCTGAAAGATTGAAAAGACAAAAAAACTTGATAAATTGGTGCCTCACGTATTGAACGACAACCAAAAGATAAGCCATCATGAAGTGTCATCTTCCCTTTTTTTATGCAACAACAATGACCAGTTTCTCGACCAGGTTGTAACTTGCAATGAAAAGTAGGCTCTTTACGACAAGCGGCAATGCTTAACTCAGTGGTTAGATGCTGACAAAGCTCTACGAAACCCCCCGAAAGAGTTGCACCAAAAGAAGGTTATTCTAAGTGTTTGGTGGTCTGCGACTGGTCTCCTCCATTGTAGGTTTTTGACTGGTCTCCTCCATTATAGGTTTTTGACTGATCTCCTCCATTGTAGGTTTTTGGATAGAGACAAAACCATTACGGCAGGGAAGTACTATCGACAAATTGATGAAACGCATCAAAAACTTTGACAACATCCAGCATTAGTCAACAGAAAAGGCTCAATTCTCCTCCACCACATTGCCCGACACTGACTCTGCAGAAGTTGAATGAATTGGGCTACAAAAATCTGCCTTATCCGCCATGCTCTCCAGACCTCTCACCTACTGACTCCCACTTTTTCAAACATCTCAACAACTTTCTGCGTGAGAAATTCTTTAAAAACCTAAGCGATATCAAAAACGCCTTTGGTGACTTCATCGCCACCTGAACACAAGATTTTTACGTTACTGGCATAAATGAAGTTTAACTCATTAGCTCATTAAAAATAAAACTCCAAATAATTTTCTTTTTAAAATGAATAAGGTAACATAGAAACGTAATGCTTACTACATAATAAATTCTGAAGAAAGGATAAAATTTTTCTATATTCATCAACTTTTCTCAGTTTTTGGAACCTTCATAACAATTCTTGTGAAATTTGCTAAAAATTCTATTTGTTTGATGATGTATGAATTTATGAGTCTTGCAATAGTAAACCACTAAATTATTGCCAAAATTGCAATAGTAAACCACTAAATTATTGCCAAAATTGCAATAGTAAACCACTAAATTATTGCCAAAATTGCAATAGTAAACCACTAAATTATTGCCAAAAATTGCATTAGTAAACCACTAAATTATTGCCAAAAATTGCAATAGTAAACCACTAAATTATTGCCAAAAATTGCAATGTAATTCTTTGTGAACTGCTTTGCTATTCACCATGAAGTGTAAATTTCATCATGAATGTATGCAACATTGCAGGAACAAACAGACATAAAATAAATAAATCCGACTCAGCCTTTCTGTTTTAACACAAGCCGTTTATTACCGTTTTTCTTTCTCCTCATCTCAATAACAGCTTAAAAAGTCTCTTGATGCTACTGCGGGGCCACATGTCCATCTCCCCTGGCTATGTTTTTTTTTTTTTTTTTTTTTTTCCTCCACTACACGCCGGCCACAGACATTTTCGACTTTACACATCCGTCTTTTTCAACTGCACTTTTTCTTCTGACCATGTGGTGTCTTTTCATCTCACACACTTCCTAATTTGCATATGTACTTTTTTTCAGCAAGCCAGTTATCTTACGGTTGCTGCTGATATTTTCCGAAACGCTTATATGCGCATTGTTACATGTAAAGCCTCTTGATTTCTAAAATATTTCACATGTACCCAGTGTCATATATATATATATATACTCGGGTTTTTTTATATTCAAAAGTAATGGACTAATGAATTCAACGAGGTTGTTAGATAGTGCTCAATAAAAAGAGCTGATAATACTTGTTTATTGTTATATAAACATGCTCACATCCCGCTGCTACAAATAGCCACTTGTTTCAATCAAACAACAGATATCATCAGGCAGCGACTTGACTATTCAAAAGTTCAATGAATAGGATATTCAAAAGTTCAATGAATATCCTATTCATTGAACTTTTGAATAGTCAAGTCGCTGCCTGATGATATCTGTTGTTTGATTGAAACAAGTGGCTATTTGTAGCAGCGGGATGTGAGCATGTTTATATAACAATAAACAAGTATATATATATATATATATATATATATATATATATATATAGGAGAGTTGATATTTCACTTTCCAACTAAAATAACTGTTTCCTTTCAATTTGTGTTCTAAATAAATTGGCAACACTCCTTTTCACGAATGCTGTAATTCACACCACCTCTTAATTTCAATGTGTTCACTCGGTTCCAAATAATATATCGTGCCTCAACGTAACACCTATGCACAACTCGCCTTCCTCAAAAATAAACTCTCTTGTTCTTCAAATTTACTCGTTACACAAAGTTTGAATTCAAATAGTAAAAAAAAAAAAAATGAATTAATAGTAATTTACTACCTCCCCGATGAGGACTGGATGTGACAAAAGGTTGATTTAATGTGCATGTGTGGGAAGGGGAGATATATCTAACTCACCAAAACAGAATAGTTTTCCTCACTTAAGGATTTTTCCTTTTTGATTACTACTACTGAAGTGGCACTCGCTTCATGTTGAACTAGCTCCTTCCAAACAATGAAGGCAAATTATTTTTATTTATTATTGAAGAATTACGGTTTGTATTACTATATACATAGATTCGAAAAAAAATGTCATAAAAACAAATATATAACAAATAAATGTTATTAAAGGTAAGATAAGTTACTTTTCTACCTAACTGGATACGTTTTTAGTGTTTTTATTTAATGTAACATGTTTATTCAGCTCAAAAAACAGTGTTTACCGATGTATTGGAAAATTTAAAATGGCGCCCGACTCTCTATTGAACACGGTTAGTTTGAGAAAATGACTTAAAAATAAAAAATACTATACAAAATACTGTTAGAAACTCGCTCAATATGTTACCGCGACATGGGCTGACATATATTTGGTGGGTTTCTAACAGTATTTTGTATAGTTTCATATTTTTAACTTGTTTTCCCAAACTTACCATGTTCAAGAGTCGGGCGCCATTTTAAATTTTCCAATATATCGGTAAACACTGTATGTTTTTCGAGCTGAATAAACATGTTACATTAAATAAAAACACTAAAGAAGTATCCAGTTAGGTAGAAAAGTAACTTATCTTGCCTTTGATAACATTTATTTATATATTTGTTTTTTGACAACTTTTTTGAATCTGTGTACAGTAAAACAAACCCAAGAATTATTGTGGACAGTTGTATGTATAATGTTTAGAACGCAATTTTAGATTTTTGTTTTTTATCAATCAAGCGACACCAAGTATCTCTGCTAATACTGAGTTTTTTTAATATTTCATAAAACTAATTTTGGAACTTTCAATGACATTTTTAGTTGCGAATAGCATATCTTTATCACTGGCTATATGAATCGGAAAGGAGGGATAGAGGATGACATTTAACCTTGCCTTTTAACCTTGAAAAGCTAATGGATTAGCTAAGGCTGCTGTTGCTTAAAAAGAGAACTGACGGACAGTAACAATTAGATTGATCGTGTTACTGAACGAAGTCATTTTTATCAATGAAGTTAAGTATTACTATTTCTGAACAACCTGCATCTCTTTAGTACTAGTGCTACCAGATCAGGCTGTCTGAAAATACTGGTTTCCTGACCTGATTAAAATGCATCAAACATTGATGTTATTTTTTTATTCTATTGCAAAACTCAATCATGTTCTGCAAAATAAAATGGAAAATTTCTTCTACAAAATATCTAAACCAAACATCAATAAATTTGTATTATTTGGATTCATCAGACTATTGTTCTCCTTGAGTGCCAGTTTTACATTTCGGTCAATGTAACCACTGACCTTCTTCAGCTCATTAGCTTTCTAATCGATAGCTGTAGTTATCATGTGACCAGTCACAGTACACCAAACACTTAGAATGACCTTTTTTTTTGTGCAGCTCTGGCTTCGGGAAGTTTTGTGGCGCTTTATTGACATCTAACCACTGAGTTAAGCATCGCCGCTTGTCATAAAGAGCCTACTTTTCATTGCAAGTTACAACCTGGTCGAGAAACTGGTCATTCTTGTTGCATAAAAAAAGGGAAGATGACACTTCATAATGGCTTATCTTTTGGTTGTCGTTCAATACGTGAGGCACCAATTTATCAAGTTTTTTTGTCTTTTCAATCTTTCAGATGGTTGGAAATCATCATATACATTACGTCTAATTCAGAAGCAAGTTCTCAAACAATTGTGTGTGGATTGGCTTCAGCTAAGGCTCTTAATTGACCGTTGTCAACATCTGATGGCCAACCACTTCACTCATCGTCTTTAAGACTCTTGTTGCCACCATAAAATTTCTTAAACCACTGTTGTACTGTGCGTTCAGTAGTAGTTCCTGGGCCAAATGCTTCGTTGATATTGCGAGCTGTTTCAGAAGCTTTTTGGCCTAGCTTGAATTTAAATCAGAAAATTGTTCAAATTTTCTTTTTTCCATCTTGTATTTAACGTTCTGGAGGATAGCCGCAATAAACAGGCTCGAACCTGTATTTCGAAAGAGAAAAAGGTGAAAAAAAAATTAACATGCTAGCTGTCACGGCCATGGTGACTTATGGCGTCATGTGCCTTTGAAATAATTTTTTTTTTTAAACGTACATTGAGATTGCTAGCGTATGACTTGCAAAAATCTTGACGCAAAAATGGACTCCTCCTTGCAAAAAACTGCCCAGTTCACCCAGACAGAATTAATCTTTTTGGACAATTTTTACATATTTTTCATCTGAGAGATTGATCTTTCTAACGATACCAATTTTGTCACAGTCCAATGCGTATGTCAAAAGTTTTTGACAGACATACAAACACACACAGACTAAGAATAGCTTAAACTTTAGCACTTACTTTTTGAACACTTTCATAAGAAAAAGCAACTCTTAGCCAAGTCCAATTATTGCACATATTTTAAGTAATTATATTTCTCCCAAACCTCTGGCCTTGATAGGAGGGGGAGACTAAAACTTGCTGCTATGGTTTCAAATGATCTGAAATAACAGCACGGAGAGACCCTATTCCAAATATTTCTTATATGTTATATTTCCCCTCTTTTGGAAATAGGGTCCGATTATTAATATCTTCAGTATCAAATAATATTGAGGCAGATGAGATAGATATGTGACAGTGAGACTTAAGTTGGTGTCAAGACTGGCAAAAAGAAAACCGGTAATAAACGACTTATTTTAAAAAAAAGAAGAAAAACCGAGTCGGATTTATTTTTCTTTGTTTGTTCTGGTGCAAGTCTATTATTGGGCCGAAAATGAAGTCGGTTACATGGAAAATCTGCAAAAAAACAGTATAACGTACGTACTTGTCATTGCATGTACATGTCATATTCCAAAAATCACGTAAATCGATCAAGTAGTTTTTTTTTTATTTAAGAAAATCAAATATTAAAGCACAGTTAATCGAGAATAAGTCGAGCGCCATGTTGGATCGACACTATGTCAGCTAACGCCACCTAACAGCCAAATGCGATCCATGGATCAATTCAATTTGGGGGAGATAATCGCCCTTTTTTTTTTTCATGTCCGCTTAAAGTCTATTTAAAAAAAAACTGATTCGGACATGAAATCAGTATTTGAAATTATTAATTTGTTGACTCTTAGGAAAAGAAGTCGTTGTCTTATTTTATCAGTTTATATTTTTTTTTCATTCCAAATAAATAACTGATTCGGACATTTTATTCCAAATAAATAACTGAATCGGACATTCCTAAAAAGGAAAAGAAGTCGTTATTGTTACTTTATTAATTTGTATTTGTAATAGGAAAAAGTTTGTTTTCGGCATTTCAGGAAAAAAAAATAAAAATAAAAAAATAAATAGATATGTCAATTATCTCCCCCTTCTTTGATCCGTGGATCGCATTTGGCTGTTAGGTGGCGTTAGCTGACATAGTGTCGATCCAACATGGCGCTCGACTTATTCTCGATTAACTGTGCTTTAATATTTGATTTTCTTAAATAAAAAAAAAAACTACTTGATCGATTTACGTGATTTTTGGAATATGACATGTACATGCAATGACAAATACGTACGTTATACTGTTTTTTTGCAGATTTTCCATGTAACCGACTTCATTTTCGGCCCAATAATAGACTTGCACCTTTGTTCTTTTTCAATGTGCTAGACGGTGTTGGGGTCCGAGAGAGAATTGTAACAAGCACGGTTCGAGCATAACGGCACTTTGTGCAATGAATGTCGCTTCATTTCGTTTTGTTTCAGCAATCTGCAGTGGCAACGTTACCAAAAGAGTTTTTATTAGACACCTGCCTGATAAAAACTCTTTTGGTATACAAACTGTTGCTGTTATTTCACTCGAGTGGATAAAAACATTGTTAACCTACACTAGAAGTGTTTTAATGGGTCCAGAAATTACGATTTAACATTTTATCGCTTCCTTGTTTGTCTGCCACCCATTGCAGGTTTCCTTCCCCACTTTGCATCAGATGGGTGGCAGGGATGAAGCGAAAAGTGAAGAAAAGGCAGAGGCTTAACATGCCAGTAATTTCATTTTCTCTAGTCGTGTACAGAATCCACTAATATCGTTTACACGTTTTGAAAAGGATTTAATAGAAAAATCAAAATGTTACCTTTTTGCACAAATTATTGATGTTTCGAAGTCCTGGTATCTTTCACTGGAAATTTGAAATATAAAAGTAAATATGTATGTTTGGCACTCGGACAGTAATTACTTATGTATGAAGAAAACAAAATGCTATTTGCGCATTCGTACTTGGTGGTGTGGCATGGCTTGTTTTGGATCACTATTACTGATGTTAATTCATCTTTTCTTTAAATCTACACGATAGCATGCATTGGGATACTAAAAAGAGCTCTCGGTTGGTTTCAATAAAAAGCATTGGCTGCCCCATACTCGGCATTACAATCTTCAAAGGAAGAAAATTTAAAAAAAAAAAAAAAAAAAACAAAGAACCAGAAAATTATATATGCGGCCTCTGGTATCTTTTTGCAAGGCTGTTGGATTTTTAATATAAGGGGGTATTTTTCATAATTATGATACAAGCAGGACCTGTTTCCAGGCGTTGCCTGGGTAAATATAAAAGAATGCTTACCAAAAATGTTCTTTTTAATGAATATATGCTTAAGAGTAATGTATTTGTGTTTACATGTAAATGTGAACATTAAAAAATATTATTTATGACCCTTATTTTCATGTGTTGACACAAAAGCTAATTATTTGAATCCTGTAAATTATTGTAATTGAATTTTGTATGATGTGATCAGTAGGGACCTCCCATATTCACCATAGGATTGCTCACGTAATCATTTTGTGCATACTTTACAAAGCTGATTATAGGCACCGGTTATGGATGTTGCAAAAAGCATAAAATACTAATTTAAATAATGTATAATAATTAGAAACAAAAATAGGAACCCTATTCTGAAAATTCCGTTTTTAAACAGAATATTTCTGAAGAATAGGATGTAAAATTATTTGAATCTTTTAATTATATCAAAGCTAGAATTACTGGTGCCACATATCAAAAATACGGTGCAAAGTTCATCATTAGTTCACAATTCTTGTAATTCAAAATTAAACGGTTTAAAAAAACAGGAAAAATATATATTTTTTTTTCCTTTTTTGTAATTTATTTATTAAAATTAAATTTAAATCTTCAACCCATCGGACATTATTTAAAACCTCCATCTTCAATATCGGAGGACATGCAAGGCACAACTACTTGCATGGGATGTAAAAGAAGAAAAAAATTTTATCTGGAATTTTATTTTAAAGAAAACTCTTTTCTGGATTGAAAATGCTAATTTATTTTTAATATATTTAGAAAAAAACTGCACTTGTCTGGTCTTTTAAACCGTTAACTTTTGACTTTGTGAATTTCAATATCAACGCTTTTTTAAACAGATTTTTTATTAATAAATGAATATATTTAGAAAAAAAACTGTTTAATGTGTTCAGTTCATTCTTAGTGTTGTTAGACTGTTAACACGATTGCCATTTTGTAGCTTTGCTGACTCACTTGTTCACTGTCTTTTCTGTTCAGTGGAGAAAATTTGTTACTGTGATACGAAGAATCGATCGAAGAACTCGTTTTCACTTAACTTGAATTAATCTTTCATTTCAACCTGACGTTCATTACACTTAATTTTATTCATCTTTCCACTCGGGCAACAACAGGTAACCCTGCGAACAATTCATAAATTTATATATTTTTTTTTTTTTATTTCACTTCACGGAAATTTCAACTGGTCAAAATTGAGTTGATGCGTTTAAATATTTCAATTCAAATGTATCTCAATATCTGCGCCCCCCCCCCTTTCCGTCTCTACCCCCTCCCCCTACGTTACCCCTTCTCCGCTTCTTTCTCCTCACTGTCTGTTTCTATCTTTCCCCACTGTCTCCCTCTCGTTCCCCCTATTTTGCCCGCTGTCTCCCTCTCGTTCTCCGTCTTTCTGCCCGCTGTCTCCCTCTCGTTCCCCGTCATTCTGCCCGCTGTCTCCCTCTCGTTCCCCGTCATTCTGCCCGCTGTCTCCCTCTCGTTCCCCGTCATTCTGCCCGCTGTCTCCCTCTCGTTCCCCGTCATTCTGCCCGCTGTCTCCCTCTCGTTCCCCGTCATTCTGCCCGCTGTCTCCCTCTCGTTCCCCGTCATTCTGCCCGCTGTCTCCCTCTCGGTCTCTCTACCTCTCCCCCGTCTTGGTCTACTTGTGCCTCTCTCCCCTTTTAAAAACAAAAGCAAAGCAAGAAAAAACCTTTATATTTCTGGCCATTTTGTTTTAGTAAGTACCTGCCAAGCTCGTTATGCTGATGTCGGGAAGAAAACGAAAGATGGAAAGCTCGAATGAAGGACGTAAATATTTTGGTAAGAATAACCCGACTTTGAACAAATGCTCGACTTATTTCACAATATTTTAGACTAATTGGCCTTTCTGTTTGTTTGTTTTTTTTCTTGTTTTCTAAATAACCTGCTTTTAAACTATTAAAATAACCCACGACCATGGAGGCGGCACATAACTTTTTTTCTTCAGAGATGCCTCTGTGGTTATGCTTTTTTTCTTTTTTTTTTTTAAAATAGATAATTTTTCAATAGAAAACATACGGACTGATGTCATCTCCTGCCATATTACTAATCCTTAGAATCAGCTCTTTGTTCTTCAGTACATTTATTATAAAACATGCTGCGTTAGATTCAGTCTAGTTTGGTACAGAGCCATTCTATATTTCACAGTGCATGTGCATTAAGTGTACGAATGCACCTGATGTTATTATCTTCATGATGGGTAAAGTAGGATTTCTCACGTATTCTTAGATACGAGTTTTATGTTTCAACAAATTTTCTTGTTTTGTATTCAAGGTTTGCAGTCAAAAATTTTGTATTCAAGGTTTGCAGGTAAAAATTATTGCCACTGCAGTAATCAAAGAATTATCTTTGACCAAAACTGACCCAACCAAAGCGACACTCGTCCTAGGCGGGTTAAGCAGCCTCCTCTAGTGGAGGAAGTTTCATAGGAATATCAAATTCACAGGCATTCCCTATTTTTGCAGTTCTTGATGGGTGATATCGACGTCCTCCCACGTACAACACCTGATATTTCCAAATGGTCACCAGTACTCTCAACTTTGATTTAATAAGAACTGGTGTGTCAACCTGATTATGCCATCCCAGAGTAAAACTGAATCGATGAAAAATTTGCTTTGTTGATGCTTTAAAGCATTACAAAACCAGCAAACCTACCTACTTACAGGCAACTTTTTTCTTTTTTTTTTTTTTAATCGGTTTTGTTTGCAGGTAATATGCAAGGTGGGTGCAAATACGTTTATTAATTTCCAACAGATGAATCGAATCAAACAACCCGTGGAAATTCCATGGTGATTTTATTTTTTCATTACAAATCCTACAAAATGTACAAGCTTCTTGAACTGCTTGCCTTTGGAATTTCATCCCTTCTTCCTATTTCCTTGACAGTACCAACATGCAGAAATTTAAAAGTAATGTGAACAAACATCTTACTCTACACTAAGGATAAATCTGGTCTCTAATTCGCAGCAGTCATTTAAATGTAATGTGAACAAATATGCTGCACAGCTTCTCACTTAGGATATCTCTGTAAATTTGACCCCCTAATCACAATCGATTCTTATATCTCGGTGCCAGTATACCTTCTTTGGGATAGATAAATGAAAGAAAAAATAATTTTTTTTCATTTTAGACAATAGTTTACTTTTTTAATCTAGTACTTAATGAAAACAGTTTAAACTTTTAGAGTGGTGTTCGCTTTATTTTTTAACTTTTCGAATACAAATTTTGGTTAATGATAGCTTTCTTACCTAAAGTTTTGTTCTTGAATTAACTTTGAACAAAATCACTTTTCATTTTGTTTCTTGTTTACTTTGTGTGTGTGTGTATATATATATATATATATATATATATATATCATATTTTTAACCAAGAATTTACTTGTTAAATTCCGGTATTGTTCGTATACCAATTAAACTAGTCTATATTAATTGACCCAGGTAATTAAATTCAACGATTATCAGTATTAATAATCGAGTATAGATCTAATAATTCCACAATAATCAAGATGCCCGTATATCACAACATATATTTTATTATACTCGGTAAGGAGTAAAAATAAAGGACAGATAGGTGAGTTTGTATTTTGTGCCTGAGGATTAGCTATTTTGGAATATCTTTTTAAGGAGATGCAGTTGAAGCTTCTCTGAATAGTTATGAAACAATTGTAAGACTAAAGAGACACATAGTATAATAAAATTTTACATCGTATAATATGATGATGTGATATATGATTGTTTTGGTTAATGTGGAATTATTATCTAGACTCCTATTTTTCTTTTTTTTTTCTTGTATTAATATCCATATTAAAAACGCTTTTTTTACTATTTACTTTAAAAGAAAATAACTTTGTTATATATGGGCAGTGGTATTGCATTCATCTGCAAAAGATCTAGCTAATTTGCATATTCTTTCATTTTAATTAATTCCCTATTAGTTTTTTCGGTTTTCTTATGGAATGATCATCTTTAATTAACTATTATGTGTAATTATATTCATGCAGATATTCTACATGATTTATACTTGCGTAATATTTGCGTAAAAAAGTTATAGTAAACGCAAACCTCTTTCTATATATGTTTATGTATGCGTATGTTTAAAAAAATTTTGCCTACCAAACTCCTGTCAGTTTTTGGTCTAGACATGAAACTTAATATATAGAGTATTCAAACTCGTGCAAAATTTTATATTTGGGTTTTAACTGGGGAAAATCAGTGAAAATTTAAAAAAAAAAAATGGAATTTGCCAGGTGAAGGTCAAACGACGGCATTATAAATATGCATGTGTAACGTAATAGCTATTGGTTCATGTTTTAATTTTTTAGTCTTGCAGCAAACATGTCTTCATAGATCAGGCATTAACCTTAAAGGAAAAAGTAAATCATAAGCTAAACATTTTAGTTTCAATTCTCAGTGGTGGCACACATTTCTTTTTTCTTTCTTTCTTTTTTTCTTTTTTTTCTTTTTTTTCTTTCTTTTTTTTCTTTCTTTTTTTCCTTTTTTTTCCTTTTTTTTCCTTTCTTTTTTTTCCTTTCTTTTTTTTCCTTTCTTTTTTTTCCTTTCTTTTTTTCCTTTCTTTTTTTCCTTTCTTTTTTTCCCTTTCTATTTTTCCTTTCTTTTTTTCCTTTCTTTTTTTCCTTTCTTTTTTTCCCTTTCTTTTTTTCCCTTTCTTTTTTTCCCTTTCTTTTTTTCCCTTTCTTTTTTTCCCTTTCTTTTTTTCCCTTTCTTTTTTTCCCTTTCTTTTTTCCCTTTCTTTTTTTCCCTTTCTTTTCCTTTTTTTTCCTTTCTTTTTTTTCCTTTTTTCCCTTTCTTTTTTTTCCTTTTTTTTCTTCCTTTTCCTTTTTTTCTTTCTTTTTTCTTTCTTTTTTTTCCTTTTTTTCTTTTTTTTCTTTCTTTTTTTTTCTTTTTTTTTCTTTCTTTTTTTTTCTTTCTTTTTTTTTCTGGTCCTATATAATAAATAATAAATCTGCTTTAATCAAAATATCATCTTTAAGCGTATTTTATGACGGGGCAATGCCGAGCGGCCTGCTAGTGTGTGTGTGTATATATATATATATATATATATATATATATATTGTAAAGTGGTTCAAAGAGATGAATAAAGTCCACAATCTCTTTAAGAAATATTTGGTACCAAAAATTTCAGTTGATGCCTGATTTGTCCAAGTTTCAGAATATCTAACAGCCTTTGTTTCATTGCCATTCGATGATATGCAGAGGACACTTTGATCATAGTCTCATCAGTAGATGGTATGTTCCTTAATGGGATTCACACTCGCTGGACTTTACCCATTTCCTAATTTTTATCTGGAATTATTTCAAAGATAATGTCCATGATGTGTGCATGCAAATTCTTTCGTTTCCTAGTAACACTGTAGTTTTGTGTACCGACTCACTACAAAAATGAAGAAACTTTCTTATAATTTTCTAGTATAACTGAATGGTGATAAACAAAGACTGTTGGGCATTCAAAACTGGAAGTTGGTGGACAAGTCAGGTGTAGACTGATACCGGTTTGTCTCAGATATGATTAGATTGCATTAAAGATTTCATTTTGAGAGAGGGGGAGAATAACCCTGTACGACTCTATTGACTTTGAATGAATTATGTCTCTTTGGTTGAATACATGCATATTGTTGGTGTTACAGACATGCTAAAGGAGGAACCAGCAAAATTATTATAGAATGTTGCACATTAGTTGCGTAATCTTAATGTAATTAGTATCACAAATACCTGATGCCTAAACATGCACTGGGCTGCATGTTTCAGTAGTGCATATGAATGGCAGATGTTGCACGTGATAGATATCTGACCAAAGGAAGGAGGGTGATACAGAGAATTGAAAAGAGATTTTTATTTATTTATTTTTTTTAAATAAAATTAGTATCTCATTAAAATAAAAATTAATAAAATTTATTTATTTTTTTAAAATAAAATTAGGATCTCATTAAATGGGTTCAAACTGAGAGCAACCCGCTTGAGAAAAGTAATGGCCAAGCCTTGGCAGATAAGCCCCTTTGAATGGACACTAATTGTTATCTCAAATACTCAGCTTCTGGGTGGTTGAATGATGACCACTGACAAAGATCAGAATTTAAGATTTCTGGTCAGTGGTGAAAAGATCTCTGGAGATAAGAAAAGGATGCATATAGAGCTGGCCCTCTGGGCATGACACAGGCAGTTTGTATTTTTGAGCATTGGCTGTCAGTCGGGTCAGTGTGCCCCTCTGGGTAAGATGGACCCTTGAGACTCTCAGCTGAAGAACGTGTAGATTGGTTAGGCAAAAATCGCAAGTTTGCTATTCAAACTCAGAAAACAAGTACTATTTTAATCTCCAAATAAAAATAAACTTTTTAAACTGGAGTCGTGGATTTTGTTTGGATGGTTCATTGTAGCACTGACTGAATCAAACAATTTTGGACCGGCACAAGGAGTGAGATGACCATAACCTGTGCAGTGAACGCACACATGCAACATGTTCATAGCTGTGTGTCTTCGTCGTTATTTGGAAAACATCAATTTGGTAATCTTATTCTGTTCCGACTCCACAGCATATTCAAACATAATTGAGAACCTTCGTCATATGTTTTTGATGGACCACATAGTGTCTGTGATACCAATCACCAATACCACATGAAACTTTGAGGTCTTACATCTGTAGTTACTAGTGTGTCACAATCTGTGCATTAATAAAATTGTGTGACTTATCATGTGTGTGTAATTCCCATATCAATGTTACTTTTATAATTACATTTGTTTGTTTATTTAAAATCAGACATGTACATGAAATTAAGCAGATTTAAACCCTTGCTATTTTTTAATTATGAACTTTAATCCATCAGAATGCATTTCTTCCTAAACAATTTAGCCATTAAAACCTCTTATTAAAATAATTATTTTTGTGATATTATGGAGGCACTTATATCGTTGAATTTTCTATTCTATTTAACTTGCTTTAAAATTCTTAGTAAACCCAAAGCTTGAAAGCTTTAGAAGCCACTTACATAGAAAATCATTTTATAAAGATTTAAAAAATTCATAATTAAACATTTTTTTATTTACTAACAAAAATGTGATGTAAAGTAAATTTGAAAACGGACTTAAATCTACCTTTAAGTGCATGTTGTCAAACTCTTGAGAATCTTTCTGTTGAACTTGGGAATCTGCATGAAATTATCAAAGAAAGAAGCGTCCTCAAGAAGAGAGCCATTCATTTCAACTGAAGTAAAATAAGAATCCATGCTCTAGATCACAAGAATGGGAATCAGCCAAAGTTTGTTCATCAATGCTCTTTTGGGTGCTGCCATAGACAATACTTTTTTTTTTTTTTTTAAGATTAACCTATCACTCACTTACAGTTATTGGAATCACATTTGAAATCTAATATATAAAGTTATTTTGTCAGTTTCAAAGTCGAACCCAAATAGCTTTTAAGCCAACAAGTGAAACTTCTCATTAATTCAATTTTTATTAGTCACTGTTGTACCATGTTATTAAATTTAATATGCATATTTGAAGTTTTAAGGGTATTCTGTCTCTATGGCTCACTTAGAGGTTGGGGCACGTAGATACTCAACATATAGAATAATGTAGAAATTCAAGAACATTTCCATTGTTTTCCTCGTAAAATTTTATGCACATGATGATAAAAATTTCATAAAAGTAGGGTATATTGTGAAGTTTTAAGATTATGGCATCATAGCTATCCTTAGCAATGTACTTAGAGAATTTGGGAATATTTTCATTGTCTTCCCCAATAAATTTTACATAAGAATTCAAGTTTAGATTTTATGTAAAGTGTCTAACCTTTCTTTCTACAATCATTAAACACATAAACGCAGATAGCGAGTTTTATAGAGATTTATTTGCAAGACTGATACCTCACTCTAAAGTCTAAAATTTATTATTTAAAAAATTTTTTTTTTTTTTTTTTTTTTTTTTTTTTTACAGCAAAACTGACAGCCTGCAAAACTATCATTTAAAAATAAGAATTTCACATATTGTTGACTAATAATAGATTGTTATTTAAATGTCTTAATTTAAACTAGCAGAACCCGTGGAAATTCCATGGTAGTTGAAAATTTTTAAAACATTAATATAATGAATAAAAAAAGATAATTCGAATAACGATGAATTTAAAATAATTTTCTTAGCAAATTCGTTTTTTAGCCTTTTTTAAAGAATTGATTTAACAAATTTAGATGTTTTTCAATGAAAATTTAATATAGCACATTTTTGTTTGTTTTTTTCTGAATTTTTTAATATAAATTATAAAAGAACAGATGTCAATTCACTTGCACATTTGGCGGGGGTGGGGGTGTAAAAAAAACCATGACAAAAAAAACAAAAACTTAGTCTTCTCAATGACTTTTTTTAATTATAAAATAAAATAGCCAATTTGAAACCGTAAACAGACGGCAATTCTTTTTTTATTTGTTTTAAAAATTTTTGAAGAAGAAATGGTTTTAATGATTAACCGAAAAAGAGTAAGTATAAAGGGAGATAATTCGTTTCTTGGTTAATTTTTTTTTTTTTTTTTTTTTTTTGACGTTGGACAAGTAAATTAATAATTAGATTAATGGTATTTTAATCAACTCTATAAAAAGGAGAATGAATTTCATTTGTAGGTGAGGAAATTGGCTTAGGATGTGAAGAAGCTACAATTTTAACCATTTATTAATTAATTAATACCATTATTAAACCATTATTAATTAATGATTTTATTGTCCTCATCGATGCGTTCATTTGAATTGATCGCATTAAAAAAATGTTATAAATAGTATTACTGTTCTTTTGTGCTTCCATAACAAAATAATGAAAAAATATATTTTAGAACGTGCACCTGTTGAAAGACAAAAACATGAAAGTATGAATTGAATATGCACCTGTTGCTTCAAGATGCTGTAATAATAAAATTAGGTCAAACTTTGACAAATTCCAAAAACGAAAGTCAAGTTTAAATTTCTACCGACTTTGTTCTGTCAATTATGTCCAGTTTCATTTAAGATTCTGTTGGATTCTCAACATTTGAGAGATAGTTTTAAATCCGGCAAAGCAATATTTACATACATGATTGTTAAGAAATAAACCGATTTACAAAATAAGAGTGAAACAAAAACAAAAGTATACATACTCTTTTGCAACACAGTCAGGATATTGTGTGTTAAAAAAAAAAAGAGTTACTTGAAGACTATGACAATGCAATTTAGAAGAAAATTGCTATTGAATATGAGATGGTAAACAGAAAAAATAAAAATATAGAAAGTTTGCGATAGTTTTCAATTATTAAATGTTTATTTACCAATGTAGTGTATCAGAAAAGAAAAAAAAATCATAAAAACATAAGATAGGGAAGTAGCTATAAGAGTACAATACAACTTCAGATCAAAGCGAAAACTAAGACCAATAAACAACCGCCAAGTTAAAAGAATAACACCTCCCCACTGCGATAGCATAACCACGCGAAATCATACTTCCCTACACTCCTTCCTCACCCCTACTCCCTTCCTTCATCACACCTCTCTCCAAAACCCCTATTGCTCACATTCAGAAAGTATACACCCCACTCTCTTTCAGAATGTAAACCACACCCAAATATTTTATAAAAACTAATGAAATTTTGACTCCCGTCCCAATATCGATTTTTTTTTTTTTTTTTTTTTTTTTTTTTTAGTCTGAAGTGTTATCCTTGAATTGGGATTCCACTGAAACATGTATGCACATATGTAACCAATAATGTTTGTATAATAAACAAACTATATATATTTTTTATTTATATAATGTATATGTGTGTGTAAAACAATATAGTGATTTCCTAAATAGCACTCTTCTAATGTCACTTATATATATTGTAAACATTTGCTCAATGAAAAACTCTTACCCCAATTTATAAACAGATTTTCTTTCTTACAATAAACACTTTGTTAAAAACAAAAACAAACTAAGCTATCGAGTATTTTTGTTATCTCAATCTCGTCAGAAAGTTGTTTCTTCTTAGAACGGTTTGAAATAACATCCAATCTCTGCAAAGGTCAAATAGTTGAAGTTAATATCAAGTGAACATTGGCTCTCGAACGCATACACTTACTGCTAAATAAATGCATCTGTAATACTAGATAAATCTGTCAATCTGTTTCCTATCAGGGCAGAACGGTATCGCATCACAGAAATTTCATACAAAAACACATGATGAGCTAGTGATCATGTTACCTGTTAATTGTTAGTTGATTACTATTTATAACTAGCTGACCCGACCCGGAATTACCTGGGGTCTTGTTTACATAAAAAAAATGGTGACTTTAATTTTATGATAAAATTATTTTGTGAAATATTATCTGTCCCTGTGTCTGAATAATTATTGTGGCGTCAAAGATGATTAATCAACCAGTTTTCTTAGCCCTCTATTTTCTGCTAGGTGTTAGGTTTATGTGTGTAAACGTGTTACGTTATAATTATCAAACATGCAATAACATGAGGAAACACATACGGGAGAGTTGCAACCTTGGTTGAAGGGAATGTTCCTAATGATGGAGGCCTGAACAGAACTGAAAGAGAAAAATATCAACGTCTCACGTATGATATGAAAAGAAATTGGAATCTTAGGGAGATATCAATCATACCAGTTATTATAGGTGCCGCAGGGCTTATGAAGAAGAACCTTAAGTCCTACCTAACTAATATTCCTGGTGAACCAAATGCAAAAGAGATCCAGACAATTGCACTTACGGGGACAGCAAGGAGACTAAAAAGAGCTCTCGGTTGGTTTCAATAAAAAGCAGGGCAATGTTGGCAACTGGTTTGGCTGCCCCATACCCAGCGTTAAAATCTTCAAAGGAAGAAAATTAAAAAAAAAATAATAAATAAAAATGTAAACACACATACGAATGTAATCATATAATTTTATTAATGCAAAGATTCTTACACTCTAGTAACTACAGATGCAGAATCTCAAAAGTTCCGTGTGATGTTGGTGATCGGCATCACATACACTCTGAGGATATTATTCTGTGCCAATCTTGTTCACTCTTGGATGGTGTCTTCCTCCTTCCACATTTTCTTCGTGTGCCTCTCCTATCTCCCTGTACCGTTCCTTGCAAGATTGTCTTTTTGAGACTCGAGCATAATGACATGGCTATATCACTCCATCGTAAAGTATCTTTAAAGAGTTTTGTATTTAACGCTAATCAATTGAAAATAAACAAATAATAAAAAATAAATATGTAATCAATGTGAAGGTGAGAAATCCACTAATAGTTGCATAATTAATTTTTGAGCATTCAAGGAAGAGAACGGTGTATAATTGCACATAACTTCCCTTTAATGTTTATCTGAGTGACTGAAATGTCTCCACATTAACAGCTAGAATAAGTATTTTCAGAAAAAAATCATTGTGGAATAAAATATTTTCATCCCAATGACAGAAGGAAAAAACGAAATTCAAATATTAATATGTCAGACGAATTGCTATTTGAGTGGGACTTCAAACATCCAAAATAACTTGGGCATTTTGCAATATAGACAAAGCAAAAAAGTAGTAAAAAAAACCTATAAATAAATGATATCAAGGTAAGGTAAGTTACTTTTCCACTTAGCTGGACAAGTTTTATTGTTTTTAACTTATTTTAAGGCGTTTATTTAGTTTGAAACAAAAGCAGTGGCGAATCTCATGTTAGAACAAGAAAAAAATGGCTGACATTAGTCTGTCATCTGAAGAGTCTCAATCACTCAAAACTCAAAAAACAAAATGTTGATAAAGACTCGCCTAATAAATTTCACACTGATATTTACTGGGCAGGTTTCTACCAATATTTTTTTTTTAAACCATGTTCTTTTGTTTTCTATACTACAAAATACCTGATACTTTTATATTTTTTTGAATGTTTGAGATGCAAATTACTTCAGACGTCTAACCAGTTGACAAAACGATAGTATGCTCTTTCATGGATTAAATAAGTTTTGTTTGAAATTCTGTGCAGATTCTCAAGTTCGACAGGATATACTTGAAGAAGGTCAGAGGTTACATTGACTACTGAAACGTTATGAGAATTACGCTCGAGAACAGTGATCCGAATAATCCAAATAACTTTGTTTGAATCTGTTCTACCTTTTTTTTTTAGTTAAACATTTTTGTTATTTTTTTAACTTCATTTACAATCAAAATAATTGTTTTCTAGTCAAATATATCAATTTTATAATTTTTTGTTTGAAAATAAAATGTTTCTATACCTAAGAAAAAAAAAATTAATAAAACCAAAAAAAATCTAAAAAAAAAACATGAAACAATTAAAATACTGACATCAGAGCAACCACAAACCAGTCAATTGTTTTGGCTTTGCAAGACCAATAATAATCAAAACAAAACACGGTGGTATAATTAACAAAGCCAGTAATTGAAATATTTACTTTTCCACCGCAGGAAGATGTGACACAAGGTCGGAATGTGGCAAGAGTCGATCCAGTGCCCCTAAAGGAGGTAGACTCTGGCCTTTTATAAATTGCTTGTGCATCCCCGTCAGCATCCCCCCAATCGAGGCACCTCAGGCAGTGAACAATAAACTTGCTCCACCTGAGGCCTACCCAGAACAAATGCCAGATAAAAGGCCACTGAAATGACCCAGATTTTGCCTGACTGATTGTTAAGATTAGAAATTGTTGAAAGTGATCACAAGCTCAACTCTATGCCAAATGAATGGTGCTGATTATTATGTGTGTGTGTGTGTGTTAGATGTAATTATATTTGTAGTCTCTGGGTAAGTCTGTTATTCCTAAAAATGAGTAGATTAGTTTGCCTCATAACATAAAGCAAAACGATGGTAGTCATTGGGGAAGTAGGTTTGCAAATGAATTTAATTTGTCAAGTTTGTCAGATCTAAAGTTCTCGGCATTTAAAAAGTAGATATTTTCTCAATAAAAAAAGAACTTATTCGATTCACATTGAATTAAATGGTTCAGTATAAAGTTCCTAAAAAAAGTCTCCTGAAGAATCGAATATATGAAACATTGTGATGGAATAATATCACTTTCTCTCAAATGTTGTCCAAAAATGTTCTATTCATGAGAATCTCAATTTCCTTTATTTTATAAATTAAAAAAAATTTCTGCTTTTTTTTTTTTTTCTTTGCTTTCCTTTTTTTCTTTTTTTTTTTGCTCTTCTTTGATATTTTTCTCTTGTCTGCTTTTTTTTTTTTTTGCTCTTTTCTATTTTTTGCTCTTTTGTGTTTTCTTGCTTTTTGTTTTCTTGCTTTTTTTTGTTGCTTTTTTTATTCTCTTAAAAAAACTTAAAATATAATTTTATTTATCAAACGTCTTCCCTCCCCCCTTCCATCTAAAAAAAAAAAAAAAAAAAATGTAGTGATACGTGATTGGCTTAGGAAATTTGCTAGTTAGTTCAAATCTAATCTATTGTGGTAGGGCACATGCTAATATTGTTTAAAATAAAAACACTTTAGATTTGGCAAAAATAGCAACTTGTGTTCAATGAAGTGCTTCTGTTAGGTTGTGCTTAGGCAATAAATAAGTGTAGATATGCTGTTAAATAAAAATCATTGGTTCTTTTTAACGTGTAGGTTGAGGGACATCATCCACACTGGTGGGTCCCTGTCATCCAGGTCATTAATTTGTAAGCATGAAAATATTCATAAAGGTTTATTTGAAGCAAAAAGTTTTAAAGAGGATGTTCTTCGTTGCTCAATGTTTTTTCATAATCAAAGTGTGTCACCAATCAAGGTCAACAGCACTGGACCAAGTCGGTCAACTTTTGTAGCAGCCAACAACCGCCAAATCGAAAATCTACATTGAAAACTTGTACTCATCACATGAAGATATACTTGAGCATATTCCACATCTACCCTCTGAGTAGCCTGCCACTTGGTCTCAAACTGCTCATTGGGTATTTGCAGCTGACCTCCATATTTGAAGACTGTTCACCTATCTGCCACCCAGAGGCCAGGTGGATGGGAAAAAGTCATTCCACAGCACAAATAATGATCGTTATATTATTTACTAGTTCTACTTATTTGGCATACTTTACACTTTATTAATGTTATTTAAATAAATTCTTTTTTAAATAAAAATGTGTAAATTATGAACAGATTAAAATAAATAAAAATGTAAGGCAGTTGACTCACATTTTTATAAGTCACAAAGAAATCATCTCCATTACTGTTGTGGTCCTGTTTAGGGGGTCACAATATTAAGATGAAATAGTCCTGGTGTTCACTGCGAGCGGTTAAGCTGTGTGTGTGTGTGTGTGTGTGTGTGTGTGTGTGTGTGTGTGCGCTCTCTGCTCGACGGCAGAAATGTCTGGCTTACATAATGCCAGACAAATCTATACTATCATAGATGTAGAGGTGTTAACTACTCCAGAACACCCCACTCCAAAGATTTATTTCCACAAAATATGGCTTTTCTGTCTCAGGTTGGCCTCCAAGGGGTCTGTCAGTTTCCTTTTTCTGCCAGAACAATATATTTTGGTACTAGTTTGAGGAGGTTTCAAGTCAAATGTGCCATACAGTAGGTCCAGCGTCTCTTCTTCTGGCAGAGTTTCACTTAACTCGTTTGAAGTGTGTTTGCATATCTGGTTCAAGTGTTTCTTATGCGAGGAATGTGGTCCTTCCACCATGTAGAACATACAACCAATCTTGTTCTTGATTGTTCCTTGCTCCCAGAAAGTATAATTATCTTTGTGCATCTGGAAGAATATTTCTTCTACCGGCACCTAATTCTTCTTGGGAACAGTTGCTTTGTCGATTTTACCTGTTTTGGCAATAACTTGTCAAAGACTAGCCATATTTTTCTCCCAAACATCACTTCTGCCGGAGACATCTGGGATGGTATATTCTTGTTAGGCGTCATGTGATACACCTGAAGAAATTGTTGCAATATTTTTTCAGATGGAGTGTACTTTGCTTTCTTCAAAGCCCTCCTGTGTCCACAAATCTTTTGGCCTGTCCATTTGACCGAGGGCTGAGTCGGAGTTGTGATGTGATCCACTTGGAAATCCTCCATGAATTCTTTAAAGTCCCCAAATGTTATCTGACACTAAATAGTCGACCACTCTAAACCATACAAATAACTCATGAATGGGTTTTATAATGAAGTCAGTAGTTGGGCTTTTGCACCTAAAGACTTTAGGCCACTTAGAGAAGCTGTCCACTACTATGTGGTCCTGCAGAGTGTATGTGTATCTGTGACTATGGCTAGTCAACTTTGGGCCATGGGCTAAATTGAATTGGTGGTGCTTTAGCAGCTTGTGCACATCCTCTGCATGCTTTTACCTTTTCTTCAATATCCTTGTCCATGTTTTTTCAGTACACGTATGAACGCATTAAACTTTTCAGGGTGTCCTGTGTGAAAATCCTTCAAGATTTTATTTTTGGGGGTTGCTGGAACAACTACTCTCTCCCGATATACCTGGTCGCCTGTTGAGAAAACCTCTGCTACTTGTTAATCAGTCTGCAGTTTTTCTTGAAATGAAATTGTCGCTTTCAGCTTCTTTCCTTATATCATTCAGAGGAACAGGAAGTTCTTTCAGTGTTGCATAGGATCAAACTATAATCTTTCTCTGATCATAGTGATGCAATCACCAAGTCTTCAAGTGGTCTGTCATTCCTTGGTATTAACCAGGATAGTCTGTCTGCATGTCCTAACTTTGATGGAAGGAACTGCATATCAGTAGTAATTTAGTAGGATTATTCCCCATCTTTGAAGCCTGTTTGCGATATGTGTAAGCAACTCTTTCTCTGAGCCAAAGCTAAAGATCTACAGCTTGTCAGTTTGAGATGTCGTCCATGGAGAAATCTGTGAAATCTTGTTACCACAAAAATAAAATAATGCTTAAGGATTCTTTCTCTATCTGAGAATAATTCCTTTCTGCAGGTAGTAGGGTTCTCGACATGTGCGCTGTCAGTTTCATACAACCATTGAGTATTTTATGCAGGATGCACGCGCCAATTCCATATATGCTAACGTCACTTGTGACAACAATGTCTAAATCTGTGTTGTAATGGGTCAGGAATAGTTCTGATGTGAGCACCTATTTTACCTTTTCAAACACCATATTGCATTCCGTGGTCCAATTCCAAACCTTGTCCTTCCAAATTGTTCATTTAAAGGTGCATCAATATGTGCATATTAGGAATGAAGGCTTGATGGTAATTAGCTAAGCCTAAAAAACTTGATGGTAATTAGCTAAGCCTAAAAAACTTGATGGTAATTAGCTAAGCCTAAAAAACTTGATGGTAATTAGCTAAGCCTAAAAAACTTGATGGTAATTAGCTAAGCCTAAAAAACTTGATGGTAATTAGCTAAGCCTAAAAAACTTGATGGTAATTAGCTAAGCCTAAAAAACTTTGCAGTTTTGTTGTTGTGTGGCTCGGGCATATTTTTTATTGCTATGGACCTTTCTGGATCGGGCAGTCTTCCATTCCTATCTATTATCTGTCCTAGGTATTTTATTTGGTCGAGGAAAAATTCACATTTGGTGTCATTAAGTGTGAAGCATACTCATCTTTTCGAACACCTGAAAAGCGTGATTTCTATTTTGCTCTATAGATTCGCTTTTCATTCGAACATCATCTAGGTATCCAATGGAAAAATCAAGGTTGCTCAACATTGTGTTGATTATCTGTTGAAAGATAGCTGGTGCAGCTTTGATCTCAAAAGTTAACTTATTGAACTTAAATAGTCCGTTGTGAATGCTAATGCACAAAACTTTTGAGCGTTCTTCCTCAACAGGAATCTGTAGGTATGCTTCGCTCAGGTTTATTTTTGAGAATATTTTCCCTCCATTTAGTTTCATAAAAACTTCCTCAATGATGATCCTTAAGTGCTGCATTCAACTCTGTCAAGAAGTCTGTGCAGACTCTGATATCCTTCGATATTTTTTTTTTACCTACACGATGTCTATCCAGTTCTACGTCCATCTTTTGTATAGAGACAAATGGTATGTGACGTTTCTTTTTTGAAGACTGGGGTGGCATTGTCTTGTCACCTCCATTTTTGTACAGCGGCCTAGTTTGTCAGAGAAAACATTGGGGAACGACTTGTTCAGGTCTTTTAGTTTTACAGTTTCAGCTATAAGATTGTCCACCTTTTTGACAAAAATCGCTAATGAGTTCAAATTTTTTTCATCCAGTCTGTTCCAAAAAAGTTATTAGTGTTTTTGAATACGAACATCTTGAGATTCAGTGTTTTTTCCCTTTAACGTTACGTTAGTGATAAACTCACCTTCAAATCTTATTCTTTCTTCAGTTATTGAACGAGTAACTTTATCGGTTCTCATAATCTTCGGTTTTCTGATTTTACACCAAGTATGGTGATTTATGATGGACAAATCCGAATCACTTCAGTTGAAGTCTAACATTCTTGTCCCTCACTTTTACTGTCACATACTTTCGTACATTTTCGTCCTCCGTTTGAGTCCTCGTTTTTACATGGCTCCTTTGGGGTCCTTTTGCTCTGCAATGTGAAGCTTTGTGCTTGTTGCGTTTGCACCAATCACATTTCCGGGACCGGTTTGGACAATCCTTCTGCCAGTGGAGTTCTCCACATCCTTGGCATGGATAACGGGGTAACTCCAGCTTGTTTGGGGATTTTTCCCTAGAGTTAGGTTTGCCTTTAGTTTGACTTTTTGGTGTTTGTAAGATTTTTTGTTACTTCGTACCTTTCTAATGTGTACTGCACCTGCATTTTTATATTTTTGGAGTTTTGCTTCTCTGAGATGATTCTTTGGCATTTCTTCTTTGATTCCTTTTCTAATTTGTTTAGTACCCGTTATCGGAGTTCAGTGTCCTTGGTCGACACTAAGCCTTGATTGAAAAATCAGAAGCTTAAAGTTGTTGGATGTCAATGAGGATAGTCTAAAGTCGTCACGGTGTCAATTTATGACTGAAGCAAATGTGGTGCAGTCTTGGTCTTCTTTGCAGGTCAGGTAGATACATCTTCATCATTCATGGAATAAGCTGATTTTTGGACAGTATGATTCCATCAAAGATTTCACTGTCTCGTTGAAGGACAATTTGCTTGTCTGTTTAGGGATGATGTAGTTCATGAACTTATGTTCTGCAGCTCCTAATTTTTGTAATAAAAGACGAACCTTCATCTGCTCGCTCCAAGACTTACAATCAATCCTGAATGTGTCACCAAATCTGTGAAAATAGGCTTCAAAAGTCCACTCCTTTTCAGGACGATAGTGAAATGTTTCTAATGCTGACCAGATCGCGGTTTGGAAAAAACATTCTGGTCTGACTCATTGCTGTCTTTCTTCGCTATTACTTTAGTAATTCCATTTTTTTCTTTGCCTGTGTCTGCATTTCCAATATTTTTTTCACTGAATTTCCTTCTCTTTCTTTTCTCTTTCTTTTCTCTTCTCTTTCTCTTTCTCTTTCTCTTCTCTTTCTCTTCTCTTTCTTTTCTTTCTCTTTCTCTTCTCTTTAATTCCAAAGTCTGAGTCTGCTGTAAACGTATCCTTTCAATTAGTTGCCTTGAAAGTTCTTCCATTTTGAAAAATAGATTCCCAAGACAAATCTGGGTTGAAGAAATGCTAAACAGAAAACCACGACTTTACAAAGAAGATATACCAAATTAATATTCAAGAAGAAAAAAAAAAGTCCCGTACATGTGGTTATAACGGAAAAAAGTTCAATTTTCCACAGAACAAAAGACAATTGAGAATTTATTTTAACTCTCTCGAAAGAAGAAAAAAAATACAAAGAATTTTGAGTCCAGAAGAATTTGGAATAATAAAACGAATTGAAATCCCTTTTCATAGCAAAAATCCAGTCGAGTATTCATATTGTCCTGACTTCTCATAATAGTGAATGCGGTTTCAATCCTTCATAGAGTTGATTTTTTTTTTTTTTTTTTTTTTTTTTTTTTTTTTCTTTTCTCATTGTTTTACCGAGAAAACAAAAATCATGCAGATTATCGATGGAGAAATTTTTAGGTCACAGTAATACTTTTTTTTTCAAATAGACAGTAAAACGAAAATGACTTCTTGCAAAGAGGAAAAATTAAGATATTTGTACAAGCGAAAGTCTGTCAGCCAGCCAGCCAGCCAGCCAGCAAGAAAAGGCTACTTTTTTTTTCTTTTTTTTTTCCGTTTGTGTGTTTAAAATCAAAAATGTTCACTTTCAACAAACAGTCCAAAAATAAAGGCTTTTGAATAAAGAAAAAAAATTCTAATAAAAATATCTACAAATTTGAAAACTTTGCATGACTTGCACAAACCAAAAGTTAGAAATGAATTAGGTCAATTCTTTAGCAGTAGACAGCGTTGTAGATTTTTTTCTACTCACGGCTTTTGGAAAAATAAACTTTTCTGAGGTGACTGGAGCCACTCTTTACTTTTCCAAAAAAGGTAGAAAAATACGAGTTTGTTGAACAGAAGTTGGTCGTTTACCCAAAGGAGATCCTTGTGCATCCTTTTTCGAATCCATATGTTGCCAATGTTGTGGTCCTTTTTAGGAGATCACAATATTAAGGTGAAAGAGTCCTATTGTTCACTACGAGCGGTTAAACTATGCATGTGCTCTCTGCTCGACAGCAGAAATGTCTGGCTTACATAGTACCAGACGAATCCATACTATCATAGATTAGGGGTGTTAACTACCCCAGAACTATTACACTTTGAGCTTTTTAGATTATTATTTAGAAATTGTCTCCATTGTAAGAAATTTTCTTACCAGAACTGAAATAGTGCAGTCATTTTCGATGAAATTTTTCAATTAAAAACAAAAAAAAAAATGTGACTGACAAAGATTTGCAAAAAACAAGCTCGAAATGAAATAATTCATTTTATATTTGAAGTTAAAAAAATAAATTATCTCCGCTTTCATTTTAAACTTTTTCGATCATTTAAAATTGTTTTCATTGTAATAATAATCTTCCTTATACCGTAATTATTTTGGAAAAAGCAACTAAAGTGAATTACATTTTTTTTTCTTTTAGTGTAAAGAATCTAAGAATCTCTAATCAAAATCAAATATCATTTTGCCAGATCTGTTGCTATTTAGGTCCAACATAGAAAATCTAACAAGATAACTTAGAATACTCTATTTATGGAAACGGGTATTTTATAGATTACGAGCAGGCCACCCGGTATTGCCTGGTCATAAAATATGCATAAATATTACATTTTAATTAATAAAGAAATTGAGACGTGCATGCAAGTGTTTTTTTTTCTAAACCGTTCACTTCTTGTAAGTAAAAATAAAATATTCAAGCTGAGATCAAAACAGTGAGTCAAGTATGATAACCATTAAACTCGCTGGACACAATATTTAAAAATAGTTTTCAAACTATTTATTCTTAACATAAGTAATCTGTCAGGTGAGCCATTCACGCATACACATTCGTGAAATCGTTAGCAAACGGATAAAAATCCGATCACTCCCACATACCAGTTTTTCATTTTTGACTCCTTAGCAGCCCTTTTTTCGGATGAAGATGGATTAAAGTTTTCCACATGTCTGAATATCCTATATGCCAAATTTCAAGTCTGTAGATCAAAAATTTGTTGAGTATATAGGTTGAGAAGTACCCTCTCACACACACATTCTCACTTTTATAGATATAGATCACTTTTCTCTTTTTTTTTTTTTACTTCTACAGAGTGACTCCAAAAAAAAAACGGGCCCCAACTCCAATTAGGCCCTGTTTCTTAGTGTTTTGTCCGAATGAAATGAAACTTTGGTCATAACTAGTTTATTATATTCAAAACATTGCATCAAAACACTAGGGTCTTTGGCCTTTTTTTCTCTGTTCTACAGCATATGTTCTAGATGGCCTCCATTTAGCTTTTGTTTTTTTGGGGTCACCCTGTACTTTATTTTTATTTTAGTTTAAATTCCTTGCAATGAACTTTCTTGCCAATTCTCTATCCAGAAGAGTAAGTGGCAGTATTTATTTCTCTCACACCGTGAGAGATGTGATCCTATGGTCAGAAAGTGGGATTGAAAAGTCAGTGTACCAGAGAAGCACTCTGACTCTGCAAAGATGCCTGTGCTGCCCTATTGGCATTCCCCAGCACAGGCGCCTTCAGCGATTAACAATAAACTGAGTGAGTGGCAATCTTGTCAGCACAATATGAAATCGTTTATGTGGCAATAACTGCACATTAGATGTTAGGGTTGATGATTTAATGAGGAATAAACCCACCTGTTATGCTATTCTCTACTTCCCCCCTCCCCATGCCCTGCTTCTTTCTGCCCTGCGGTGAAGTTATAAAATAGTACATTCTTTCGTGTGTACACGTTTGGTTTTGCTACAGTTCTCTCTTGGTGCTCTCTTGTATGAAAACCACTGCCAGCAATTTTGTTTCCTTTTTTTTTTTCTCCCCTTCCTTCCTACCAGCACCGCCTTCCTGTGTAAATTGTAGCAGAGTTAGAAAGGCAACGTCTTGGAAATTAGGCTAGTACATTGGGGTAGGCGGCGTATTGTTGGAGACTGAATGCGTTCAATGGCAAATTAGGTAATTGGGTGACTGGAAGCATGAATTTTCAAAAATGTTGAAAATTCTCACAAGATTTCTACCCCCCCCTCTTAACACGTTGAATAAAAAAAAAAAAAAAAAACGTGAGTTGAAGGTGAATCTCCGATAAATATTATTTACTTGCCACACTAAGTTTGATATGAGGTCAGTTTATAGTGAATTTTCCCCCTCTCGTAATTGAGCTAGATGGTCATCTTAGGCTACCAGAATCAGACTGTCTAAAAATACTGGCTTTCTGACCTAAAATGCAACAAATATTCATGCTATTGTTTTTTCTTTTTTTTTTTTTTCCTTTTGTTTACATTGTTTTCTTTTGCAAATCTCAATCATGTTCTGCAAAGTCAAAAATAAAAACACTTTACAAAACAAAAAAATTGATCCGAACACCATGAATAAATTGATACTTGGAGGTTATCGGATTTTTATCTGTTTGTTAACTGTTTCATTAAATGTAGTCAGGAAACGTGACAGCTTCTGTATATTAAGAATAAGTAGGTTTGAAAATACTTTTAAATCGTGGCAAGCTGGTCTAATGGTTATTATACTTGACTTGCTGTCTTTAGGTTATGGTTTCAATCTCAGTTCAAGTATTTGGGGTTTTTTTTTTTGTTTTTTGTTTTTCTTATACTTCCAAGTAAACTGTTTAGAAAAAACAATACAGAAACTGAGACCTGTGCATGCAAGTATTATTTCAAGTATAATATTATGTGTATTTTCTGACCGGGCAACGCCGGGCAGCCTGCTAGCATATCTATAAAAGTACAAGCGATAACGATTCCACATAAGGTAACAATCCAATTCATTAACTCCCACTCTAAAAATGGTTGATCCACAACCATCCAAATATCGTCATAAAAAAGCAGACAAAACATATTTATAGTATAAACTTCAAACAATTCTTGACTACTACACAAAAGAGAATTAACACCGATCCTACTAATATATTAAAGACAAGTTTACAGACTCATCACTGCCAATAATGTACAAACCAGTAATTACCAACTTTGCAAAATAAATTACTACTCCAATCTATTCCTCAACAAAAACCCTAAATGAACTTTTCAGCCTATATCTAACTTAAGAAAAAAAAACATAATATGCGGCTGCAGCTGCAGCTGAGATTGAACTCACTTACACGAGTTTGTAATAATTCAAATCTTGTCCGGAACTGAATACTTGATGCTTCACTAGGGCTATCAAGGGTATTTTTTAGTGACTCCATCACTAGATGGGTTGACTACCATGGTTTAAGATATGCCCATCTATCCTCGAGAGAAGGATAGTAATGCATCTAGTACTGGCCAGGCTTGACGTTGCTTGACTTCGGTGATCTGGCGAAAACAGGTGTGTCAATGTGATTGTATACACTATGTCTACGCAGTAGATATAGTGTTAACTGTATACAATAATTATTACAAATACATGGTTGTACATTTTTTTTTTTTTCTGAAGATGAAGTCTACCTAAAAAATTCGAAGAAAACCACAGGATCATCCTTGTTCAAATTACATTGGTAAATAAATAATTAATAATTGAAAAATTATAAAAATCTTTCAATATTGTCATTTATTCTGTTTACCCTTTATCTAACGGCATTGTCATAACCTTCAAACACAACTCCTTGCACATCATGCCCAATGCTTCAAGCAGACTAAAGCATCTTCCTCATGTGTGTGTGTGTGTGTGTGTTTATGTATGTATATATATATATATATATATATATATAAGGAGTGTACCGATTAATCAGCCGACGAATTACTTTTCTCTTTCCTATTAAACTTAACCATTTCATCACTGCCAAGTGACTCATCCAATGGCTTTGACACATTAACATAGTAACTGCTAATTTAACTTAACATTTAATCAGGTGTTTGGCCACTATTATGGCTTTTTGTTTTTATTAAATAAAATTTTAAAAAAATACAAATTCAATTTCCAATTCGTAAATGAATATAATTAATTAATTAGAGAAGAAAAAAGAAATTACAAACCAACTACAAAATATGAATTGTAATTCTTTCAGTGAATAACTATAAGCTGAAGTTCTGCACCTGCTGCTGCTCTATTTCATCTTCTATTCTTGCTGCCTGCTTCATCTCCTCAAAGTCTGTATTTAAAGTTGAATACTTTTAAGTTAGGTTGGTGCAAAAATAATACCGTTTTTATCAGATATATATGTATATAAACATGTAAAAAAAAGAACATTTTTGCACCAACCTAATAGAAAGTTTCTCTATTTTCAAGACAGCCTGTTCCTCATAGGTTCATACACATTACCACCTGTACTTAAGAACCCCTCACTCTCCACAGATGGTGGTGCGCTTAAATATTTTGAAGCCAGTTTACTCAGCAGTGGTAAGGTCTCCTGTGTCTTCTTCCACCACTGAAATGGACCGGTTGAATGTTTGTTTTACTTGTGTAAATGTTCAAATTACATCATTCCATCAAAAAAGTACTTCACTGTCAAATAATTTGACAGTTTTGCAATAAGCCTATTAAATCCAATGTCAGATGTTTACAAAATATGGTTGAATATCAACAGCAATAATTTCTCTTATCAGATAATGGATCTCTTGTGACCTGTAGTCATTAATGTTTCAAACTGTTTTTGGCCAATATTGATTCTATAGTAGTTTGGTGATTCACTCGTGAGGCTCATAGTTGCTGCCAATTGTTCCTGGAATATCTGTCCCTGAATATTCATTGTGTTTCTATTATCTGCAATTTTGCTTATTTTGAATGAACATTTCTAAAATGGTTTAACATATTGTCAAAAGTTTTTGCTGATTTGCCTCCCTTTGATGTGATAGATTGATATAACTTTCAAGCAGCTGTATTCTTATTCTTATTATTCTTCTTATTATTTTTATTCTTATTTTTATTCTTATTATTTTTATTCTTATTATTTTTATTCTTATTCTTATTTTTATTCTTATTCTTCTTATTCTTATTATTCTTCTTATTCTTATTATTATTTTTATTCTTATTATTTTTATTCTTATTATTTTTATTCTTCTTATTATTTTTATTCTTATTATTTTTATTCTTATTATTTTTATTATTATTTTTATTTTTATTCTTATTATTTTTATTATTATTTTTATTATTTTTATTCTTATTATTCTTATTCTTCTTAGTCTTATTCTTCTTCGTCTTATTCTTCTTAGTCTTATTCTTATTCTTCTTAGTCTTATTCTTCTTAGTCTTATTCTTATTCTTCTTAGTCTTATTCTTCTTATTCTTCTTAGTCTTATTCTTCTTATTCTTCTTAGTCTTATTCTTCTTAGTCTTATTCTTCTTAGTCTTATTCTTCTTATTCTTCTTAGTCTTATTCTTCTTAGTCTTATTCTTCTTAGTCTTATTCTTCTTAGTCTTATTCTTCTTAGTCTTATTCTTCTTAGTCTTATTCTTCTTATTCTTCTTAGTCTTATTCTTCTTAGTCTTCTTCTTAGTCTTATTCTTCTTAGTCTTATTCTTCTTATTCTTCTTAGTCTTATTCTTCTTAGTCTTATTCTTCTTATTCTTCTTAGTCTTATTCTTCTTATTCTTATTCTTCTTATTCTTCTTAGTCTTATTCTTCTTAGTCTTATTCTTCTTAGTCTTATTCTTCTTAGTCTTATTCTTCTTAGTCTTCTTAGTCTTATTCTTCTTAGTCTTATTCTTCTTAGTCTTATTCTTCTTAGTCTTATTCTTCTTATTCTTCTTAGTCTTATTCTTCTTAGTCTTATTCTTCTTATTCTTCTTAGTCTTATTCTTCTTAGTCTTATTCTTCTTAGTCTTATTCTTCTTATTCTTCTTAGTCTTATTCTTCTTAGTCTTCTTCTTAGTCTTATTCTTCTTAGTCTTATTCTTCTTATTCTTCTTAGTCTTATTCTTCTTAGTCTTATTCTTCTTATTCTTCTTAGTCTTATTCTTCTTAGTCTTATTCTTCTTATTCTTCTTAGTCTTATTCTTCTTAGTCTTATTCTTCTTAGTCTTATTCTTCTTAGTCTTATTCTTCTTATTCTTCTTAGTCTTATTCTTCTTATTCTTCTTAGTCTTATTCTTCTTATTCTTCTTAGTCTTATTCTTCTTAGTCTTATTCTTCTTATTCTTCTTAGTCTTATTCTTCTTAGTCTTATTCTTCTTATTCTTCTTAGTCTTATTCTTCTTAGTCTTATTCTTCTTAGTCTTATTCTTCTTAGTCTTATTCTTCTTATTCTTCTTAGTCTTATTCTTCTTAGTCTTCTTAGTCTTATTCTTCTTAGTCTTATTCTTCTTAGTCTTATTCTTCTTAGTCTTATTCTTCTTAGTCTTATTCTTCTTAGTCTTATTCTTCTTATTCTTCTTAGTCTTATTCTTCTTAGTCTTATTCTTCTTATTCTTCTTAGTCTTATTCTTCTTAGTCTTATTCTTCTTATTCTTCTTAGTCTTATTCTTCTTAGTCTTATTAGTCTTATTCTTCTTAGTCTTATTCTTCTTAGTCTTATTCTTCTTAGTCTTATTCTTCTTAGTCTTATTCTTCTTAGTCTTATTCTTCTTAGTCTTATTCTTCTTATTCTTCTTAGTCTTATTCTTCTTAGTCTTATTCTTCTTAGTCTTATTCTTCTTATTCTTCTTAGTCTTATTCTTCTTAGTCTTATTCTTCTTAGTCTTATTCTTCTTAGTCTTATTCTTCTTAGTCTTATTCTTCTTAGTCTTATTCTTCTTAGTCTTATTCTTCTTATTCTTCTTAGTCTTATTCTTCTTAGTCTTATTCTTCTTATTCTTCTTAGTCTTATTCTTCTTAGTCTTATTCTTCTTTGTCTTATTCTTCTTAGTCTTATTCTTCTTATTCTTCTTAGTCTTATTCTTCTTAGTCTTCTTAGTCTTATTCTTCTTAGTCTTATTCTTCTTAGTCTTATTCGTCTTAGTCTTATTCTTATTATTCTTCTTAGTCTTATTCTTCTTAGTCTTATTCTTCTTAGTCTTATTCTTCTTATTCTTCTTATTCTTATTCTTCTTATTCTTCTTAGTCTTATTCTTCTTAGTCTTCTTAGTCTTATTCTTCTTAGTCTTATTCTTCTTAGTCTTATTCTTCTTAGTCTTATTCTTCTTAGTCTTATTCTTCTTAGTCTTCTTAGTCTTATTCTTCTTAGTCTTATTCTTCTTAGTCTTATTCTTCTTAGTCTTATTCTTCTTAGTCTTATTCTTCTTAGTCTTATTCTTCTTATTCTTCTTAGTCTTATTCTTCTTAGTCTTATTCTTCTTAGTCTTATTCTTCTTAGTCTTCTTAGTCTTATTCTTCTTAGTATTATTCTTCTTAGTCTTATTCTTCTTCTTCTTCTTCTTCTTTGTCTTATTCTTCTTAGTCTTATTCTTCTTATTCTTCTTAGTCTTATTCTTCTTATTCTTCTTAGTCTTATTCTTCTTAGTCTTAGTCTTCTTATTCTTCTTAGTCTTATTCTTCTTAGTCTTATTCTTCTTATTCTTCTTAGTCTTATTCTTCTTAGTCTTATTCTTCTTATTCTTCTTAGTCTTATTCTTCTTAGTCTTATTCCTCTTAGTCTTATTCTTCTTATTCTTCTTAGTCTTATTCTTCTTAGTCTTATTCTTCTTAGTCTTATTCTTCTTATTCTTCTTAGTCTTATTCTTCTTAGTCTTATTCTTCTTATTCTTCTTAGTCTTATTCTTCTTATTCTTCTTAGTCTTATTCTTCTTAGTCTTATTCTTCTTAGTCTTATTCTTCTTATTCTTCTTAGTCTTATTCTTCTTAGTCTTATTCTTCTTAGTCTTATTCTTCTTAGTCTTATTCTTCTTAGTCTTATTCTTCTTAGTCTTATTCTTCTTAGTCTTATTCTTCTTAGTCTTATTCTTCTTAGTCTTATTCTTCTTAGTCTTATTCTTCTTAGTCTTATTCTTCTTAGTCTTATTCTACTTAGTCTTATTCTTCTTATTCTTCTTAGTCATATTCTTCTTATTCTTCTTAGTCTTATTCTTCTTAGTCTTATTCTTCTTAGTCTTATTCTTCTTAGTCTTATTCTTCTTAGTCTTATTCTTCTTATTCTTCTTAGTCTTATTCTTCTTAGTCTTCTTAGTCTTATTCTTCTTAGTCTTATTCTTCTTATTCTTCTTAGTCTTATTCTTCTTAGTCTTATTCTTCTTAGTCTTATTCTTCTTAGTCATATTCTTCTTATTCTTCTTAGTCTTATTCTTCTTAGTCTTATTCTTCTTAGTCTTATTCTTCTTAGTCTTATTCTTCTTAGTCTTATTCTTCTTAGTCATATTCTTCTTATTCTTCTTAGTCTTATTCTTCTTAATCTTATTCTTCTTATTCTTCTTAGTCTTATTCTTCTTATTCTTCTTAGTCTTATTCTTCTTATTCTTCTTAGTCTTAT
The DNA here is from genome assembly GCF_053919585.1 of Euprymna scolopes. Lineage (NCBI taxonomy): Eukaryota > Metazoa > Mollusca > Cephalopoda > Sepiida > Sepiolidae > Euprymna > Euprymna scolopes. Next base: position 5,328,332 of record NC_136496.1, on the reverse strand, counting down.
TCTTCTTAGTCTTATTCTTCTTAGTCTTCTTAGTCTTATTCTTCTTAGTCTTATTCTTCTTATTCTTCTTAGTCTTATTCTTCTTATTCTTCTTAGTCTTATTCTTCTTATTCTTCTTAGTCTTATTCTTCTTATTCTTCTTCTTATTATTATTCCTATTATTCTTAGTCTTCTTATTATTATTCTTGGGATTGACATCAAAATATTTCCAGCAGAAACTGGTTACCATAATGGTTGAAAGTTGTTGTAAATATTTAGTTCATTTTTTTACATATTGAAATTACATATGTCTGATATCTAATAAGTAATTTATCTCAATAAAATATACATTATCTAAACCAGAAAAATAAAAATATATGTAATTATAGCAAGAGTCCAAAAATGAGGAACAAGGGTATGACTGATGAAGAAGGCTTTATTTTTGGTTCGCACATCGTTGCAATTTACTGTACAATTCGTCAACATAAAAACTGGAAGATGAAATAATAATTTTATTTGACAGTGATTTAAAGTAAAAAAAAATCTTTTACCTCAAATTCAGTTGTAAAAGTCTACATGTTAACATGTTATTTGACAATATGGTGTAGACGATGCATGTCTCTTTGATAAATTTTCAATGGCAAGCAAAAATGGAAATTAACTTATCTTCGTTTACAATATAATTAAATTCATATTACTATCATACGGTGTAGACGGTGCATGTCTCTTTGGCAAGCAAATAAGAAAATTAACTTGTTTTTGCTAATTCGACCTTCAACCTTGCTGACTTGTGACGTAACAGATGAAGTACAATTGTTAAATGTGAAACGTCCTCCCCGGGTGTTTGAAGGTGTGTGTGTGTTGAGCAAAAAAAAAAAAAGTGGTAGTAGCAGGCAGTCTTGAACCCGTACTACGAAGGAGGAATTGGTAAAATTCAGTTCTGAATGACTATTTGACCAATTTCTCTAGCAACCACTCTGTATAAAGGTGTAGTTCCTGTTTGCTTGTTCAAACTCCTCCAAGGGTTTTAGAGATAGAACCCCTATAACCATACTGTTGGAGTAACATCCCTACAGATTCTGACGATGGACCATTCCTGACAAGCAGGTTCTGCTTTTTAGCCTGTCTGGATCCAAGACTCAGAGGGAAAGTCGTATTACTTGTTTTTCAGTTGAGTGGCGTTCCCGCTCAACTAACATCATTTCTGTATTTCAGTTAATATATTATTTATTTCACTGTTTTTGAGTTTTCTCGTTATTCCATTCAACATTTACATCACGACGTATACATATTCTTAAACTGGATGCAGCATTATTGTGAGGGACATTTCTGAATTTTCTGAAAAATCAATTGTAAAAGTGACCTTCTCCTAAAAGTTGATGGTTCAATTCTTAGCGTGGGCGATTGAAAAATACAATTGCAAATTACTTAGGACCTCTATCCAGTCATGGCTGAGGGAACAAGAACATGCTACACTTGTGAAGTAAATAAAGGGTTCCATTCAAAATTCCGTCCAAATTCCTGAGTTTGACAAGATACACCTGAAAAGGTTGGAGGTTACATTGACTGAAACGTGAAAATGACACTGAAAATGAAGAGTAGTCCAATGAATCCGAATAATACAAATTATTGTGGGTCTTCATTTAAGATACGTCTTCATCATCATGGGTTGTTTTTTGTATAATCACTCCTGAAGTAGGAATCTCTCTCTGGTTACCTTTCATCTCGTTTTGTCCCTGCTAGACATGGCCACATAAGACTCTGCTCGCTCTCAAGGTTGTCTCTTCACTGGGTTTTCGGCTTTCCTCTAAAGATGCCATGCCCATCTATTTGGCCATTTGTATGATGGTGTTGACTATCTTGCGATTCCAATGTTTTTTGTTACTTTATTTTATTTATAAGATGAAAATAATAGGAATTAAAAGAGCAGGTGCTCATGTAATTGCAAGAAATAGGAGTGGATGGAATCGGTTCAAGGAACTTTAATTACTACCAGGCACATGTATGGAAGTGAAACCTGACTAATGAGGGTTGAGGTCATGCGTAGCATGGAGAGAAATGATACAATGAATGTGCAATATTAATCTTAAAACAGGCTTAGATCTGCTGACCTCAGGAAGATCAAATCCGAACAGTTTAGGGAAATGTGTACAGAAAAATAAACTTTAATGGTATGGCCACGTTGAAGGAATGGATGAAAGTTCTCAGGTTAATAGATGTAGAATAGTTGAAGTAGCAGGGTCATTTCATAGGGGAATGTCATGGAGAACCTGAAAAATTAATTTGAGAGAGTTAGAATTAGTTTAGAAGTTAAGTTTTCAAAGCCATCCAACACGTGCCAACACGTAAAAACGGACGTTAAACTGAATATGATTATAATGATGAAATTTATCAGAATGTATTTTAATAACTGCCACTTTATAAACTTCCTATTTAACTGATCCTGAGTGTATTTAAGGTCCATCCCCAAAATTGAATAAAATAATGAAAAATGTTATGTTATGGGCTGGCTGCAACAAAAAGCGTAGAATTCCTCATGTAATGCTGGAGTCTTCTTGCTAATATATACAATATATAAAATACGTATATGCTCGTTCCTAAATGTGGGGCAATAATACATATGTAGGGGGGGAGGCTGATGCATTTGTAATGGGAGGAAACTCTCCAAGGCACAGGGGAGCTAAGTGATACCAGTAATAAAGTTATTCCTAAAAAGTAACTGCGAAAGTATTACTTATATATATATATATAAAGCTGAGGTCTACCCTGGGCTCTGTCTTGTGGCAGCTATTGCACTGAGATTAGCAGTTGTACCAAAAAGTGTGATTTGTTTTACACAAAGCCTTCACCACTATAAACAAATCACCTGTGTGGATTTCTGAAAAACTTAATTGTTGTGGAAAAGCTCATATGTCAAAATCGACGAGAGTCATATATATTTCTAAATTTTATAAAAAAATTAAGATGTCAATCTGTACTTTGTTGCGGCTATCACTCGAAGTGAGTTGAGCAGACTTCTATCAATTCAGCAAAAAGCCTCTATATAGTGAAAAGAGATGAAGAGGCAACTGAAGACTCGTGTTAAATCCCAACCGTCGTTAGCCATGAAATGATAGCGTCTAGAG
>NC_136496.1:5175228-5320228 GCF_053919585.1 Euprymna scolopes | reverse complement strand
TTTTTTCTTTTTTTCCCCCAAGACGTTGCGGGTTGAGGGAAACAGCTCCACTTGTCGAAATTGAATAGCAATTGTCTTCTGATATAAGGAAATAATATTTCCACATTGATCAAAACTGATTGCTTTCGGACATTTCCAGCAATCGAGACCGGAAAAATACAGCCAAAATTAGTGTCGCTTTTATTATAGAAAAAAGCCTAATCCACATGCGGCGAGCGACAAATGTTGAATATTTATCTTTCCGAAGTTGAGCAAATTGAATAGACAGGCGAGCTCCGTTAACTCGGAGCCCTGTCGGTGGGGCATTAGAATATTCTGACTGCCCCCTGCAGAGGGTAAAAGTCCCTCAATGGGGGTCCTGGATATGACCTTAAACTATATCCAGTGGTGAGGTCCCAGCTTGTGGGCTTTGGGGAGTGTGGAGCCACCCTTTAATTACCATTGCTCCCAGGTCCACTCTGATCCGGAGTGGTAGTACCTGTTAGGGTCCCAACTATGGGTTAAATAGAAACCGGCGTGAAAACAACAAATATACTCTATTTAAAAATTTTTCTTCAAAATCTTTGGATTCGGCATTAAATAACCCAAAAAGGGTTGATATGCTGTAAAACAACCAACCAACCACCCGTTAACTCGGAGATATTATGATTTATATGTGATATAAAAAGTTTTAAGAAGTTGTGAACCGACTGACCGCTTCTCTGAAAAAAGCTTTTTGTAGACATACAGAAAAAGTGAACATACATACATACATTTTCGCTTTTATATTTATAGATGGCGCTAGCCCAGCATATGATGCAATTGGGTTAAGAGCACCTAACTCGCGAATTTACTTACAGAACCACGAATAAATGAGAGTAAACTATCAAAATAAAATAAAAAAAATTTCTGACTATTTTCTGAGGAATATCTTTTTTTTTTTCTCTGAATTTTTTTTTTTTTAGTGGGCTTTGGCTATTCACCGGAACATGTGTAAGATATACCTTCATAAAAATATGAATATTATGAGTGAGGTTTAAATACATCTGGTTTTGGAATGTTGGTTAATGATATCTTTACTTATCTATAAAAGGCATGTTGTCTCTGTCTGCGAGTTAGATCCCTATGGACTCAGAAATGACTGGGCGGATTTTTTTAAATGTCACAAAAATGTACTTTGTGTGTCTCGGAATGTTCTTAGAATATCGGAATGCCCCCAATAAGTATCAAAAATAAAAAATGATTCAAGAAGGAACAGTCTGATTTTGTCCAAAGTTAACACCTTATACAACCTAACATCACAAATGCAGTCAGTTTTATCACCACACAAGTAGAAAAGCGCAGTGTATAAAATTAACAATAGATTCTTTGATAAGATAGGAGTGCATTCGACATGAATGTTTGTTTAGAGCACAATTGAAGCATGATACTTGACTTTTGCACCTTTTTCAATTTTAATTCAAGTCATTATATATAAAAATTTTATAAAAATCAACAATAGATTCTCTACAGTGCAATATAGATTACCATGTTTTGTTGATTAAGTTACTGCTGAGACTAGAGCAGACAATCAATTTCATTGAAAAATGGTCAATTTCACTGATTTCAATGACTAAGGTATGGGAGGGTGGAATATTTGTTGATCCTCATTCAATCCCAGGCAATGTTGGGTCTCCCTGCCAGTGATATCTACAGGGTGCAGCAATAAAATTGTCTCCCTAGAAAAGACATGATTCCATTTCTGTTATATGAAAAACTTTTTTTTTTTTTTTTTTTTTTTGTTGCAGACCATCTACTAGTTGGCCAGTTGTGTACAAATCCCAAGAGCGATAGGAGCTTTCTGTCATGTCTGAAAGTGACAGTTTAACGAGCAAGATTGGAGATGTGCTCATGCTCTTTACCAATCCAAGTTATGACAACAAAACTATTGCTAGCACCTTTGAAATGCATTGTTGGATTGCCACAAATAACAGATGTACCCAGGGTGATGAAAACAAAGTTTCCAGCCACAGCTATGGTCTTTGGTTTGGTTTCAAGTGAGGGCTACATCATGCCACTTCAAAATCAGCTTCAAAGTCAACACCAAAGTGTACCTGAATGTGCTGAAGAGTGTGGTGATCCCCTGGTGCAATCAGGTGACCGCTAACAAATCCTGAATGTGGCAGCAGAACTTGACGCTGGCTCACACATCCAAAGAGACCCAGGCTTGGTTTCAGGAGTGCTCGGACTTTGTACCCTTTCTCTCACTGCCCCTCCCCTTTCTTCCCCGACCTGAACCCGCTGGACTACTTCGTTTGGTCATACATGAAGAACATCACCAACATGACCTCCCACAACATCAAAGCCAGCCTGATTGCTGCCATTTGCCAAGCTCCTGCCAGCATTTGCAGAAAAGGCATACTCCTAGTTCCAGACGAGTATCAAGGCGGCGACATAGAATAAATGTTAGCTCTACTGCATAATCAAGTTACCTGAATTGATTTTTTTCAATAAAAGTTTTAAAATAAAGCTATAGTCATGTTTCCTTTAGGGAGACGATTTTATCGTTCAACCCTGTATAATAATATCAAAGTTATATATAATAGTTTTATCCTTTATCCCCACTTGTTCACCACCTTCGCTTGCCTTATGGTGGTTGCCATTGGAGTGCTAGAGAATTAGAGAAGAGGGTTCAGGCCTCAGAAATGAGATTGTTCAGAAGACTGCTTGGCATCTTTTACAAAGACCACATTATCAATGAGGGAGTCAAAAACAGAATAAGGCAAGGTTCGGCCACGTAATAAGAGGAGAGAGGCTTGTCAAGACAGTGCTCCAGGGAACGGTCAGAGGAGAAAGAAAGAGAGGAAGACAGAAAAGATGGGAAGACAACTTCACAGAATGGGCAGGATTGAACCTGAACGAGGTGGTCAAATGTGCGGAAGACGAGGAAGGGTTGAGAGGGCTGGTTAACAGGTCATCTTTAGAACCTCCCTCCCCAGTTGTGCAGTTCTGCATACATTATTGAAACCAATTTGGCGTCTCTGATTTTACCTCTTGAATTCATCCAAATTTCTTTCATTTCTTTATTTCTTAAATATTTGTTTTCGTAAAATTTAACATACGATGACTTTTTTTTTTTTTTTTTGCTTTAAATGTTGTTTCATTTTATTTCCTGTTTTTGATAGCGTCGTCGTCTCTCGTTGATGTTGATGCCAACTCGTTTTCATTTGGCATCTTCTGTTTTTTTAAATAAACAGCCAGACGATTTTAGCAGGGGTCACAAACTGTATCAGTACACCAAAAATGTATTCCTCCTGTGTACCTTTTTTTTTTTTTTTTTTTTTTTTTTTTTCCTCTCTTCCCTCACCAAAATAAACCGGGTCAGTTTTTTTGTGCTAAACATAAGACTCTTGGCATATAGAATGATTTTTTTTTTCTTTTTCATGGAACTTACCATTTTTAATGATGTAAGAAGAGTTCTACCGAGCCCCACCCACTAAACCATTTACGTTTGATGTTGGAGTAATGAGATTGGGGGAGGGGGCAGGAAAGTTACAGGTAATCTGTAACATCTGTGTAAAAACTTTGGCTTATCTGATACGTTAACGACCAACGTACATTTAACGCCCCAGAGATGTATTCTAAATAATATTTTGGAGGCGAATTTTGTAGTAGATTTTTTTCTTTGCCAAAAAAGTTGGCAACTTTTTATCCCTCAACAACGTTTTTATTTATAAACTTTTCTTAGTTTTCTCGATTTTATGTTGACTCGTACAAATGGCATCACTGAACCTACAGAAGATATCCCGCTCTTTTTTTTTTTTTTAATTTTGTTCTAGCTGGGGATGAGGCATCCTACCCGATGCCAGACATTCACCTACTATCTCGGACGTTACAACTGAGAGATCTTTTTAAGATTGTAACGAACCCTTTAAGTGCAATTGTATGTATCTCTTGCACTTAGCTCACCAGGTATATTTGCCAGATAGTTTCCAATATTCTTTTTTTCGAGTCCGGTTACTCCTATAACTATTGGAATTATGGAGATCTTAAGATTCCAGTTCTATGTATTTTTTTTTTTTTTTTTTTTTTTTTTTTATTACATTTTCACCCCAAACAAGGCAAATTGCCACTTTAGTGCAGGGGGCTACTATCAGCGGCAACAACTACTGGGGTACTATGTAGGGATTTGGGTAGCAAGATGTCGGTTCACGTTACACATGAACTTCTGCACGTCAGTACTGTTAGGGAAGCAGGGACCTGGAATGGAATTCCAGAGTCTAGCAGTTCTGGGGAAGAAACTATTGGACTTGGAGTAGAAAGATCTTTTACATCTAGAGATCTCTACAGCGTGGGATTGGGATTTAGCAGCCTGTCGGGTTTGTTGAGGGTGCTCACGCCGTGGGGGCACAAGTGATTGCAGTTCGTCAGAGCATTCACCACTAAAATACTTGTAGAAAAGGCAGAGGGATGCAACATTTCGTCGATGGGACAGAGGCTGAAGCTTAGATGCCAGTTCAGGGCCTATCAGGTTTGCGACTCTCTTTTGAACCTTGTCAAGGAGCGAGAAACTAGTAGCAGATGCACCAGCCCAGATGTGGCAGCAATACTCCATACATGGGCGAATGGTGGCCTTATAGAGGTACAGGATACTTTCAGGTGTTAGTAGTTTTCTAGCACGGTAGAGAGAGCTCACCTTTCTTGCAGCGGCCCTGGCAATGCCTTCAATGTAATTGTTCCAACTCATGTTTCCTGTGAACGTTAGGTCAAGGAGTTTGAAAGATGTACTCTCAGATAAAGAGTCGTTGGCCATTGCTATAGGTGGTAGAGAGGGTTTCTTGTAATTATTGAATGAAACTAGTTTAGTCTTGGCGGCATTGAACGCGACCAACCACTTTTGTCCCCATTCCACCACAGATTGGAGGTCTTCCTCTAGTGTTTCTGCCATTTCTTTAGAAATGTGTTCATTCGTCTTCCTGTCGTGCCTGCCATAGAGTGTAGTGTCATCAGCATATATACCCATCTCAGAGGCAATTTTGTTGGGGAGGTCATTTATGAATATCAGGAACAATAGAGGTCCAAGGATAGAACCCTGGGGCACCCCCGCATTTATATCATATTGTTTAGATGTACGACCGTCGTGGACAACCTGGATTTTTCTCTTATCTAAGAAGGATTTAATTATGTTAAGTATTCTACCAGTGATACCGTATGATCTAATTTTCCTGAGGAGACCCTCATGCCATACCCTGTCAAAAGCCTTAGATATATCTAGAGCTACCGCTCTACTCTCCCACGCTTTGTCCAGTGAATGGTATATACGTTCAGAGATTAGTTAGGATGTCTGCTGTGGAACGGGCTTGTCTAAATCCATATTCTTTGTCAGTCAGAAGTTTAGCATCTGTAAGGTGATGGATTAGAGCATGGTTAATTAAGGTGTCAAATATTTTGGCAAAAAGTGGGAGGAGGCTAATGGGGCGATAATTTGATGGGTCAATCCTTTCGCCAGAATTCTTGAATACTGGTACAACAGAAGCAGTTTTCCAACAGCCTGGAAAGAGGTAGCATTTTTTCATTTAAGCAAACCTTGCTAAAAATTACGAATTTCTGCTTAATTATGAGGAACCTTCAGGTTTCCAGACTTTTTTTGTATGGGCACTTTTATAGATAGTACACATATGAAACTCTAGTTCCCTCTGAAGTAATCTCCTCCGGCTGCAATGCACTTGTTATACCATTCCAACAACTTCTGGAAGTTCCCATGGAAGTGTTCTTGTGTGAGTGTATCAATGACCTTCGTCACAGACTCTTTCATATCCTCAATTGTCTCTTAACGTCAGCCTCTAAGATTTTCCTTAAGTTTAGAGAATAACCAAAAGTCACAGGGAGCAAGGTCTGACTATAGAGAGGGTGAGGGTCTTGATGCCCAAATAATCTGTGACAAGGATGAAGTTGTGGACTGCACCCTTGGGACAAACTTTGCACAAATCTTCCACATCTTCAGTTCCTCAAATAATTGTGTGTACAGTTCCCACACTGACATCAAACTGCACATAACAGTTCTTATCCATGAAATTCTTTATTGGCCAATCAACTCTGATGTTCTGACTTCCTTACTCCTCCCACACCTCATGATCCTTCAGACTTAGACTTCCCGCCTTTCTTGAATCTCTTATGCCAATCAAAAACTGATGCTCAATTCATGCAATCTGAAGCATTCCATACGTTTCTGTAATTTTTCCAAATTTAAAACAGAATTTTATTGCATATCATACTTCTAAAGTGTCCTCACGTCCAGATTGCGTTTCTGAAATTCACTAGCTGTGGCAATCGGGCTTTAGTAGGGTGTATTCCAATTCCTGCTGTAGCTGTTCATTTGACCCTGAAATCATAAAAATTGGTCAGTTATCTCATAAAGTGTATAACAATAACATTACTGAATGTTCAAATGTCTATGACAATTTTAAATGCATGTATAAAAAAAAGTCTGAAAACTAATTGAAGGTACCTTGTGTACTTTTTGATTTTTTTTTTTTTTTTTTTTTTTTTTTTGTTAAAAAAATGAATGTATTTTCCAGATGCATCACAAACGTTTTAAATTAAGAATATTCATAACTGGTAATATCTGCACGTCGTCGAAGTTCTGTATATTGATAATTGGTAATGAAGTCCTTCAGTTTGCTTTCATGTTCATCGGATTTAATGAGACTAACAGGACCTGTGGAAATTTCACAGCGGCAGTATAAACAGTTGTTGATTTTGTTTAAATAATAATTATTTCTAATTAAAGATAATTTTTATAGAATTAAGATATTTAACTTACTGAGTATATTATTTTAAAAAATATATAAATAAACCATGATACGTGCGTTAGTTAAAGTTACTAATAAATTAAATATTTCACAACTATTTTTACATAACAATTTTGAGAACAAATTTTCTATAAGAAACTGTGTCAAGGCGGCCATTAATCTAATATATAAACGGCGATATGTTTGTCTGTCTGTCTCCATATTTTCAAACTCTATCTTTTCTGAAACTAATAGTCGCAGAGTGGTGCTAGGGGCCTTAAATGATTGGGTTTTTTACGAACCATTCTTTTATAGGTCTTTAGCCGGTTAAAATAGTTTTCAAGGGATCAAAATTGAAAAATTTGTTATACACTTTGTACATTCATCTTAGTTTATTTTTAATTTTTGATTTTTAATCAGTTCATATGCATATCACCAATAACGTCACCAGCTTTGAATGCTACAGTTTTGCTTTCAGTTTCGATTCCAGCTAATGGTACCCAAATTAATAACTAGCAGGATGTGTGGAAATTCCACAGCGGTAGTAGAAATAATTGTCGATTTTGTTTCAGTAATAATTATTTCTAATTCAATATATCTTTATTGAATTAAGACATTGAACTTAATTCTGAGTCTATTATTTCTGAATAAACCATTACACATTATCAAGCATTTCACAATCATGTTTACATTACGATTTTAGGAACAAATTTTCTATGAGAAATCATGTCAAGAACGTCATTAATACAGGATAATAAAGTTTTACTAAGAAAATAAACATAAAATAGAAAAACACGTTTTCTTCAAAACATGCGGCCCAAAAGCGACATCATTTATTTATTTACTTTTTTTTTTTTACATTGCGTCTTCTGTGATCGGGAGATCCTATTTATTAAAAAGGAGGATAGGTGATAACATAGTACGATCGAATAATTTATAATCTGGAAACCATAACATGTGCATATATGTACATTAAAGGTAGATACTTATTTCAAACAAAGAAAACATCTTTTGGATGGTCTGACTCCAACCAGAGATATTTTCAATTGTCTGTGACCCCCCCCCCTCTTTTTTTTAATCTGTGGCCAAGCATCTATCACCTGCAACGTCTGCCATTCATATGCATCACTGAAGACTGCTGTAAAGATGGGCTTCCTCTACCATGCTAGAAAATTACTCACATCTGAGTGTATCCTATGTTTTTACAAAGCCACAATTCGTCCATGCAGGGATTATTGTTGCCATATCCGGGCTAGTTCATCTTTGAAAAAAGTTTTACAAAAATGTATAAATCCAAAAAACAAACAAAAAAAAAATTTGTTCTTTGTTCCTTAAAACTAAAAAAAAAATAAACGTTCATTAATTCAAAGAGAAAACTTCCAATACAAAAAAAAAGTTGATAATGAAAATAAATAAAACAGTAAAGTGCATTAAATTCTTATTTTTTTACTTCGTCTGCCGGGCGAGATCCAAGGAAAAATGGGATTTTGATCTGCAGTAGCACTGACTTGGGAATTCACTCATTGTTCTGCCTCCGTAACTGTACTAACCTACAAAAGTTTAAATGTAATGTGAATAAATATCTCGCTGTTCAACTCCCCACAGACATAATCCCAAATAGTAACCCTTATGTCCATTATGCCTTGTTTGTGGTGAAAACTAAACCAACTCGGGTTGCCGGACTCCATTCAGATATTTTCAATTATCTGTGCCCCCCCCCAACTCCTTCCTACCTGCAACGTCTGTCATTTCGAAACATTTTTTTTTTTTTTTTTTTTCAACTTTTAAGTTAATCCTCCATGGCAAAGATTATCAGATTAATCTCTTTCAATGAAAATCACGACTTTTCTCTTGTTTTAATTGTTTATGGAAATCTTAAGAGACAAGGTATGAAGCCACTTTACGTAAGGAGCTATAAAACAATTCTATTTTTAAGGTAAAAAAACATTCAACGATAAGTGTGAAATTCTCTGTGCCCCCCCTTCTTCCTTTGGTCAGATATCTAACACCTGCAACTCTGCTATTCATATGCACAACTAAAACATACAGTCAAGTTGTTGTATTGGTATCATAAAAGGGGACCGTTGTATGATCGTCTAAATGTTGCTGTCTATTTGTGATATATTCATATCTTATTGTTGATTTGCAGTTGTGTGTATGTGTGTGTGTGTGTGGTACATGTGTTTTAGACATACCTTGACTTCATGCATCGTTGATCTTGTCCACCTGGAATTCATCTTGTTCTTGGAGGGGAAACTGGAAACCTGTTTTGGACGAATATTCATTCACTCCAAGACGATGATTGGTTTTATATAATTTTTATTCACCTTCCAGGTCTCCATCGCAGAAGAATGGAAAGTGAATGTCTTTGCTTGCGTGGTTATTTCAAAGTCTTATTTTCACACACGTCAGCGTCATCCCCCCCCTCCCTCAGTGAAGGAGAGGGGACAACATGTCAAGCCGTCTGTTCTTCTCTACGTCCAAACCCAAACTCACTGACTCCAGCTAACCTGATCACGTGACTCACACGCAGATCCGATCAGCTGACCCTCACTTCCGGTAAAACGCGTCTACAATATAATTTACCATATTTCTTATGTTCGACCTATTTCCTAACAAAGTGCATGTTTCCAATGTATGACCCCAAAAAACAGCAATTCTTCCCCCTTTGTTAGAAACATTGCTCATAGAATGTGAGGACTAAAGGACAAAATAAGGAAAAGTTACAAGGCTGCCGAGTTAAAGTAAACCGTAGGTCCACTTTGAATGATTTCGGGGGCAATTTTACCCTTATAATGGCCCCTGGGGGTAGGGGCAACCAGAGTTATTCTGGAAAATCCGTTTGGGCAAAAATTTACTTTTACCATGACTAATGTTTGTGCAATATTTCAAAAAAAAAAAAAATCCAAGGCGTGGTTATTGAGAAAAATTCGAACAAAGGAACGGACGAACAGGAGTGAATTACTAGGTCCAATCCCTCTCATGTCAGGGCACCAAAAATAATCTTAAGGAAACCAACGTTTATTAACTCCTATTCTAGTAAATAACAATTCCTTTCTAAAGATTTAATGACTTATTTAAATCGAAAATTTCGATTTTAAAACGATCTAATGATTTCCTTTAAAGTACAAATATTTTCTTTTGTCAGTATTTTATTGTCTTTCTGCTTTTTTTTTTTTTCTTCACTCATCTCAACAACACGTGATATTTTAGTTCTGTTATTGACTGATGTAGTAAATGTTTTTTTTTTTTCCTCTCAAACTTTCGTGGACTTAAAGCAGAGATGGCCATCTTTTCATTTCCATGTCTTTCCACGTTTGTTTCTTGATGGATAACAACGTTTCACCTGTGGAACCATCGGCAACACATAACACCAAATATACACACCGTGCCTTGGTTTAAAGTATGCCCCCCCCCTTTTTGTTTTCTTTTTTTTTAAGCCGTTTTCTGTGTAAGCTGATATTTTCAATATTTAGAAGGTGGAGTGGGGGGGGGCTAGGACTAAATTCTCTCACAGCTGTTTCCCCTTGAAAAACGATTGCCAAACATTATTTTGACTTATTGATCAAATGAGATTTATATGTAACTTTCTCGGTTTCAGTTGATAAATTTTTGTTGCATAATATCTAAAATATATACTACTATTGTTTGTGAAAAGTGTCTTTTTAATCTAACATATAAAGTTAAATCTAACTAACATTGTTTCTAACTAGCCAATTTTCATTTATTATTGTTGTATTGTGTTATTGGTAATAAAATGACATACTCAGTGTTTTAAAAATTTAGCCAAGACGGTTGTTAATATGAAACATTTTTAAATAATCACATGAAAAAAGTCAACAAGAGAAATAACTCCTTTTAAATTGAAAACCAGTTGATTGTCAAGATTATTACTTGATTATTTTGTAACCAAGACTATTCGGCTAATTCAAACAAATATATCCTTCTCGCAGGATATATCATTTAGGGGTTCCTGAGGAAACATGAAATTTCGTGTTTTTTTTTTGGGGGGGGGGTTCTTGTTTTTGCTTCCCCCCCCCCTCCCTCATTTAAAAAATTTCGGGTTTGTATTACAATGCAGAGGTACGAAAAAGTTGTCAAAAAAAAAAAACAAACCCAGATTTATAACAAATAATTTTATCAAAGGCTAGATAAGTTACTTACCGAATAAGTTTTTAGTGTTTTTATTTGATGTAAAATGTTTATTCTGTTTGAAAAACAAGTAATATTGAGCATTATCAAAGAACAAGAAAAAATAGTCACAATGTATTTGAAGACTCGATAATCACTTCAAAAAAAGAAATAAAAGAAAATGGTGTTAGAAACCGACCAATAAATGTTACCGCGACATTTATTGGATGGGTTTCTACCACTATTTTCTTTTATTTTTATTTTTGAAGTCTTTGTCCAAATTTCAGACACTGCAACCATTTTTTTTTTTTTTTTTTTTTTTTTTACATTAAATAAAAACACTAAAAACTATTTCAGTTAGGTAGAAAAGTAACTTATCTTGCCTTTGATAACATTTATTTGTTATATATTTGTTTTTTTTTGACAACTTTTTCATACCTCCGTGGATTGTAATACCAACTCAAAATTTCTATCATTATAAGAACCTTGAAAAGGGTCTTAACTCTTTAAAACCGTGCCGGGAAATGCATCTAAGCACAAATGTATAAATCTTTAATTTCTTAAAATATTTCAATTTTTATGAATTTCAACATTTTTTTTTTTTTTTTTTTAATAGTTGTGTTGCACTAATAAGAAACAAGACCTCCATAACTTTAAAAAAAAAAAAGAAAAAAGTTCTATGTGTGTGTGTGTGTATGTATATATATATATATATATATATATATATATATATATATATATACATATGTGTGTAACAATTTTTTTTTATGAATCTCAAAATTAAAAGGAATTTTGGTGGATTTAATTTCTTGCATTGTAGTATAAGAAACGTAAGACCTTCATAAATTTGGTTTGGGTGTTTAATTGCATATCAACCCTTTTCGGGTTATTTAATGTCAATTCAGTTATTTTGAAAATAGTTTTCATGTTGCACCCAGTTATTTTGAGGGTTTTATTCTTCAAGTTTTTTGTATCTTCAATCGCTAGTTTGTAGTGTTTGGTTTGGTTGTTTTATAGTGGATTTTATCGTTTTTGTTCTCTGTCCTGCAGAACATGAATGAGTTTTGCAATGGGAGAGGGGAAAAGGATTACAATATTAATGTTTTGTAGATTTTAAGTTGGGAAACTAGTTAGAAAGTGGGGGGGGGGGATAGATAGAGGAAGGGGAAATGGGAAGAAGGAAAAGGTAAGTTGTTTTTTTGTTTTTTTTTTTGCTGAACATAATTAAGTTTTGCAAAAGAAAGTAAAAAAAAAAAAAAAAGCATCAATGTTAGGGGCATTTCATCTCGGGAGGTCAATATCTTCAGACAGCCTGATCTGGTAACACCAGCATAAATATGGACAAAATATTTTTGCATGTTTATTTGGGCAATGTTAAGTCTCCATCTATTTATTTTTAAATAGTTTTTTTTTCTTCTTCTTTAATCTATCAAAGTGACTTTAATTTTTTAATGAATTTAAAAATGGTGAAGACTTGGATTTGATTTGTGCTGTAGTACAAGAAACGCTGTAGTAGTATAAGAAATATAAGTATTACTGTGTATTTTGCGTGCAGGTAATGCTGAGTGTCCATTTGTTAATTTTTAAATTAATTCACGTGGTATTTAGTGAACCTTGAAGAATCTTGCCCGACAAGTTTAAGGAGGATTTCAGCTTTGCATTTGTTTTGTTTTAGATAAAACAGGATAAAGATAATCCGCTTAATCCTCTCTTTTCTTACACCAAAATATTATCTTGATTCTCCTTCGCACGTTTAAGTATTAACACTTATCTTGAGGTTTAAAAACTTCATGACACTTGACCTTGTGTTAAAAATAAATAATTCAAAAACTGACACGACCCCCAAGAAGACTTTTTTTCTCCCACCCTCTCTTTTCATTGAAGCAAAGATTCTCATTGCAGAAGGTTTTTTTTTTTTGTCTCCAGATTCACTGAAAAAATACTTTAAAAACAAAAAAATATATATTAATCAGATGAATTTTATTCATGCAAGAAAAAAGAAGTTTACTGTAATTAATATTTTGGAAATACTTCAAAATTAATAGTATGTATATTTTCTGGGGAGCAGGGTATCCAGGTGGTGTGGACTTCCGGCTTGTGACTCCACGGAGGACAATCTGCATAAGTAGGTGATTACTTTTACAAAATTTCATATTCCTATGTCTAATGTTGTATGTCAGTCCAGTCTAGTTAAAGGCTATCCCAAAATGCATTGTTACTTATAGGCTAACGGTAATTCGCACACATGCACATACACATATCTTTATGGTTCTGAATTTTTGACATGAGGATCGAAAATTCATGTCATTTGAATTATTTGGACTACTGTTCTCGTTTTGGGTGTTTGCACAAACGTTTTAACCTGACTTTCTTTCAGTGTATCTTGTTAAACTTGGGATTTTTTTTTGTTGTACTCAGGAACTTGTGCGGAATTTCGAATGAAACTCTTTAATCCACAGATGTAGCATGCTATCATTTTGTCAGCTATATATATGTATATATAGTGGTGTTTTTATATATATATATATATATATATATATATATTACACACACACATATATATATATATATTACACACACACATATATATATATATATATATTACACACACACATATATATATATATATATATTACACACACACATATATATATATATATATATTACACACACACATATATATATATATATATATTACACACACACATATATATATATATATATATTACACACACACATATATATATATATATATATTACACACACACATATATATATATATATATATTACACACACACATATATATATATATATATATATTACACACACACATATATATATATATATATATATTACACACACACATATATATATATATATATATATTACACACACACACATATATATATATATATATTACACACACACATATATATATATATATATATTACACACACACATATATATATATATTACACACACACATATATATATATATATATATATTACACACACACATATATATATATATTACACACACACACATATATATATATATATATTACACACACACACATATATATATATATATATATTACACACACACACATATATATATATTACACACACACACACACACATATATATATATTACACACACACACACACACATATATATATATTACACACACACACACACACATACATATATATATATATTACGCACACACGCATATATATATATTACACACATATATATATTTATATATTACACACACACATATATATATATATATATATTACACACACACATATATATATATATTACACACACATATATATATATATATATTACACATACACATATATATATATATATATTACACACACACACACATATATATATATATACACACACACATATATATATACACATATATACATACACACACACACACACACACACATATATATACACACACACATATATATATATACACACACACACACATGTGGAGGTGGTAGTAGTAGTATCGTATGGGTTAGACCTCTATACCGCTATTTTTTAGCCAGTCTGAGAAATTGTTTTCAAATAAATGGGCTATCGCATAGCCTCCTTTCAGTCGGGTGACTGGACAGTGTAGGATCAGGTGGTCTGTGTCCTGGGGGGGGGGGGCTTCCTTGCACTTTGGGCAGATTGGGGAATCTATTTGCCTCCACCTGTGTTTTGTTTACTGCAGTCCTGCAGTGTCTTGTTCTGATCCGGTTTGAAGCTTCCTACTATTTGTAGTAAAACATGGGAGGCACAAAGTTGGGTCTTTAATAATGTCCCCTCCTTTGGGAGTATTGTTTCTCCATTCCTCCTTCCATGTCTCAACTGGGTTGAATATGTAGCAATCTGGAAGTAATAAACAGTTTGAAGGTATTTAAAAAAAATAAAAATTAATTTAAGTTAATAGCTCCCAAAATTTATACCATCCTTTCTGCAAGTACTTGTGATTTAGTAGATAAAATACTTGGCAAAATTCATGTGTACGTTACAGTTGTTGGAGGTTGAAGGTTCATCCTCAGTGCAGGCTACACAATTGCAAATTACTTCAGACTGATGGAACAAGAACATGGATTAAATAAAGGGTTGTATTTGAAATTCTATGCAGATTAGAGTTTGACAAGATACATTTGAAGAAGGTCAGAGGTTACATCAACCGAAACATTGTATGGATAACACTCAAGATGAGAACAGTAGTGCGAATAATACGGATCTCATTTTGTTTCAATAATTCTTATTAAGAAGTGGTTTAGAGTTAATTTGCAATATAATGTAATAGACATTTACTTGGGTATTAACTGTGCCTACTTGATATTTAACATTTTGTGGTTTTATTTTTGTTAACAAATTTATTTCGAAATAAGATTTTAGGTTCTTAAATTAAATTTAATTATAATATTTAGTTATTAACTTAACAAAATTGTTATCTACAATAATTTCTCTTTGTCTGTCTGTTCCGTTTCTTTCTTGGAAACTACTGGACTGATCGGATTGAAATTTTATATGGACTTTTAAAGTGCAACGTACTATGTATTATGGTATCCGTTCAATACAGAGTTAGGGTTAGGGGTTAGTATTTAATGCAAAAGTGAGCACAAATTCAATCAAATTCAACCATGAATTTGGCATAAAGCATCCATTCTAAGCCAACAGTCTCTAACCTTTGTCCATTTTTAACTGACTGCAAAGTCTACTGAAACTATAATTAAGATAAAGTAGCTTTTTTTTATTGTTTTTTGTTTTTTTTTTTAAATAGCTCCAGACACTTTATTAAATATCCACACTAACGTACTGTACTTACAATAACCCTTATCCCTGAGTGGCTTCCGGGCCTTGATAAATGGTGACCACCTTGTGAAAAAAAAAAAAAAATCAAGGTGTGAAGCTACATGATAAACTAAATGCATAAAATGATTGGATGTAAATATTTCTCGAAACTTTGAATCTTTTGAGAATTTGATAAAAAAATTTTAAAGCGGATTTGTCTTATTTTGTTTATTTGAACTACTTAGCTCATCTTGGACTTTTTTCTTTTTTAGCAAGGGGGTCGCTTATCAAGGCCTAAAGGCCACTCGAGGATAAGGGTTAATAAGTGCATGGTGGTTACTGAGATATCAGCATAGTGATTGTTAGTAGTGGAAATTGAGTACAATTTGATTATTTAAGAGGACGGCTCAGCAAGAATTTGTTTACACTGGACTTGAAGACGACCGTGTTATAGTTAGTTGGAAAGCAGATCAGTGGGACAGTGTTCTACAGGTGGGTGGTTCCTGAATAGAAGTTTGTTCATGGAATTTGTTTAGATTTAGGCACAGATAGAGAGTGAGAGAAATTGTTGATAGTGGTTGTAGCTAGACGAATGCTTTTTGGGGTTTGGCCGAGATGGGGGGGTAAATTGAAGTTCGGACAAGCACTTGCAATGATATTGAAAATGTTTCTGCTGCTGTTAGCTCCAACCTTTTTCAGATACATCGGGAATCTGTACAGATTTTAAACAAAACGGTAATAGTTCTTGTTCTGTCAGACACGACTGTAGAAGTCTTAACTAATTCTTAATTTTATTCTTAGTTTCACCCACACTGAGGATTGAACCTTCAACCTCCAGAAAACTGCTAAATAATACTCAGTTCTAAGTAACACTTTTATCCATTATGCCACAGGTTCATGTTTTGAAATTCCATACTGACTGGCAAATACAACAAGACATATCTGAATAACGTTGGTGGTTACATCGGCTGAAACGTTGTTAGAATAACATTCAAGATAAGAACAGTAGTCAGAATCCTCCAATTGACACAAATCCTCATCTCAAAAATCTCGAGTGTAATTTTAAAACCATTTTTAGTGCTTGCTTATTCAGCAGTTTAAATGCTTACAAATTACTTTCAAAATTTGAAGGGTGCATGTCAGAACATGATAGAAAGCGTGTCGTTTTCTTTCCGGTATTAAAGCTTATAATTATTATTCGACATAAAATACTCCTGCAAACAATGTTATCGGACTTTACAGATTTTCTGTAAATCTGATGAAGTTACTGGATCGTTGATACGATTCGATAAATGAAAAGTGAGTTTATACCTATTTTCAATCAATTGGAAGAAAAAAAAAATAGATCTATTCACACAATGTACCTCACCCCAAGTGTATGTTCACTTTAAAAAAAAAATATATATATATATATATATATATATATATATATATATAAACACATACACATTACACTATTTTTACTGTAATCTGAAAATTTTAATTCTAACAACTGATTCAGAATTTGTAGTTGTATTTGAATCGTCCCATCATTAAATTATTATATATATATATATATATATATATATATATATATATATATGAGAGAAAGAGAGAGATATTTTGTTTTGGTTTTAGCGATATGTTTTGAATGAATTCAATCATTTACGAAATTGCAATTTTTACCTAAATGCGAGTTGGGAATAATTTTCCCTTTTAACCAATTTGGCACCCCCACATGGGGAGTAGTATATATACATTATTTTTAAAATGTAATTATCCACTGACACGTGTTTCGTCGTCTACGACTCATCAGAGTGGCTGTATCTAGCGAGATTCGAAATCGGGACCCAACGGTAATGAGCATTTTAAATTACATTTTAAAAATAATATATATATGAGAAAAGAAATTAAAGCTTATAATTTATTATTCGACATAAAATACTCCTGCAAACAATGTTATCGGACTTTACAGATTTTCTGTAAATCTGATGAAGTTACTGGATCGTTGATACGATTCGATAACCGAAACATGTATAACTAAACAGATAAAACGGTAATAAAAATATATTTGCTCTGCAATAGTATTGAGCACTCTCTTCAGGTTTTTGCTAATTACAATTTTTGCTATATATATATATATATATATGTGTGTGTGCGTATACTCAATGAATTTTTGATCCAAAGACTTGAAATTTGGTATATAAGATATTCATACATGTGGAAAACTTTAATTGGTTTTCATCCAGTAAAAAAAGGGCTGCTAAGTGTTGAAAATTGGTACTTGGGTATCATCGGATTTTTATCTGTTTGTCAACTGTTTCACGACTGCATATGTGCAAATTGTTCATATCATGTTAAGAATAAGTAGGTTGGAAAAAAATATTTTATATAGAACGTGTCAAGCTGGCCTAACAGTTATCATACTTGATTCATTGTCTTCAGGTTTTGGTTTTAATCTCAGCTTGAGTATTTTTTTTTTTTTTTTTTTTTTTTTTACTTTTAAGAAGTGAACTATTAAGAAAAAGAAATACTCACATGCACATGTGTCTGTTGCTTTCGTGTTTTTTTTTAAGGAACTTAACGTTACAACGCCGGATAC
This sequence comes from Euprymna scolopes, assembly GCF_053919585.1. Lineage (NCBI taxonomy): Eukaryota > Metazoa > Mollusca > Cephalopoda > Sepiida > Sepiolidae > Euprymna > Euprymna scolopes. Next base: position 5,301,950 of record NC_136496.1, on the reverse strand, counting down.
ATCATATATATATATATATATATATATATATAATGAAAACATGCAAGGTTCTGTTATTTGAAAAGGCATTTCTTTGGAGGGTTTTGCTGGGGAGGGGGGTTAAGAGGTGGCGAACTTTAAATTATAATAAATCACAGAAAATTATTTTTATTGCACAAGTGGTTTATTCTAAAAATTAATTTTTGGCATTTATAATTTTAAATACAATTTTGGGCATATGGTCCCTGCGTATATATGGTATAATATAAAGGTCCAGTTTTCCCAAATTCTACACATTAAATTAGACTTTATTTTATAGAAACTTTGTATTGTGAGATGTTTCAGCAGTTTTTTGGCCTAGCTTGAATTGAAATAAGAAAATTGTGCAAATTTGCTTCTTTTTTCCCATCTTGTATTCAATATCCTGAAAAGAAGGCATAATTGTTTTAAAACGGTTGTAATTTAAATGCTTAGAGCAAATAACTCTCTTTAAAATGATATATAAAGTAAAGGTATTATAACGAAAACTTATTTGAAAATACATTATTTTAAATCAAAACTAAAAATTCCACAAGAACCTTCTTGTCAACCTAATATATGGATATGTATATATCAATAAAGCGTGTCATTTTCTTTTTGTTCCAGCCATGGCTGACCAAAGTGATGCCACTGATGAGGACCCTCAGGAAATGTCCTTTTTCAGCACGCAACACTCCGAGGCCCTTCGTGCCAATGTGGAATCCTTCCGTGTCAACGGCAACTACACTGATGTGACAATTTTGATTGAGGAAAATAAATTCTCGTGTCACCGCGCCATCCTGGCTGCTGGCTCTTACTACTTCAAGTCAATGTTTTCATCGGGGATGGAGGAAACCCACAAAAGCTCTTTCACCATTAAACAAATTGACTCGTCCGTGTTTGGACACGTCCTTCACTTCATCTACACAGGGAGCATCACAATCACGTCGAGCATTGTGTTCGAACTCTTCTCCCAATCGCACATGTTTCAAATTTCCACCCTTGTCGAACTCTGCGTACAGTTCTTCAAAGAGAAGATAAACGACGCAAACTGTTTGTGCGCTCTGTCCCTTGCTGATGCACATGCTCATACTGACCTGTACGAATTCACAAAGCAGTACGCATGCGAACACTTCACTTCTCTTGTTAACGATGAAGACTTTATAAGGCTTTCAGGTGAATGCGTTGTAGATCTGTTGAAAGATAGACGACTTAATTGTACAGCGGAAAGTCAGGTATGTTACATTTTTCTTTTTCATTTTGGTTTCATTTTTATTTTCAGTCATATTTTTATTCATTTTCAGTTAAATTCATTTTTCTGCATTCAGCTCTTCCATTTTTTGTTTTTTTCCAAAAATTTTTATTTCATTTGCTTTCTTTACTTTATTTTTCCTGACATTTTTTTTTTCCTGACATTTTTTTTTTCCTGACATTTTTTTTTTCCTGACATTTTTTTTTTTTCCTGACATTTTTTTTCCTGACATTTTTTTCCTGACATTTTTTTTTCCTGACATTTTTTTTTTTCCTGACATTTTTTTTTTCCTGACATTTTTTTTTCCTGACATTTTTTTTTTTTCCTGACATTTTTTTTTCCTGACATTTTTTTTTCCTGACATTTTTTTTTCCTGACATTTTTTTTTTCCTGACATTTTTTTTTTCCTGACATTTTTTTTTCCTGACATTTTTTTTTTCCTGACATTTTTTTTTCCTGACATTTTTTTTTCCTGACATTTTTTTTTCTTGACATTTTTTTTTTCCTGACATTTTTTTTTTCCTGACATTTTTTTTTCCTGACATTTTTTTTTTTCCTGACATTTTTTTTCCTGACATTTTTTTTTCCTGACATTTTTTTTTTCCTGACATTTTTTTTTCCTGACATTTTTTTTTCCTGACATTTTTTTTTTCTTGACATTTTTTTTTCCTGACATTTTTTTTTTCCTGACATTTTTTTTTTCCTGACATTTTTTTTTTTCCTGACATTTTTTTTTTCCTGACATTTTTTTTTTCTTGACATTTTTTTTTTCCTGACATTTTTTTTTTCCTGACATTTTTTTTTCCTGACATTTTTTTTTTCCTGACATTTTTTTTTTCCTGACATTTTTTTTTCCTGACATTTTTTTTTCCTGACATTTTTTTTTCCTGACATTTTTTTTTTCCTGACATTTTTTTTTTCCTGACATTTTTTTTTTCCTGACATTTTTTTTTTCCTGACATTTTTTTTTCCTGACATTTTTTCTGACACTTTTGTTTTATTTTTCCTTGTTTTTTTTTTTTTTTCTTTTTCAGTTTCTCCTCTTCCGTTTCGTTTTTTTTTCTCTTCCGTTTCGTTTTTTTTTCTCTTCCATTTCGTTTTTTTTTCTCTTCCGTTTCGTTTTTTTTTTCTCTTCCGTTTCGTTTATTTCATTAATAGAAAGAGAAAAAAAAAAAACGAATGAAATAAATGCCACGTTGTCCATCAAAGTGCATCTTGGTTGACCTTGCTTTTTTGATCCTGGCATTTATTTCATTTATTTGAAAAATATCTTGCATAGTGTTATCTGGTTCCTTAATGGAATTCCAAATAAATATTCTATTTTTCTCTCAAATAATTGTCTACTTTAATTCTTTGAAATAAATCAATGAAAGTCACTTTTTAAATTTATTAAAAATAGTAACGGTTTGATGTAGTAGAATCAGTTTTTAAAATAAAAATATTGAATAAAAAACTAATGACAAGTGGGTGATTAAAATATAGGGAGGTGTGTGTGTGTGTGTGCAAAATAGGAAACTTTGTTGGTTTGGTCACATTGAAAGAATAGACAAGTGTGCTTGGGTTAGAAAAATGAAGTTGACTGGGAAAAACTGAGGAAAACATGGGAGGAGGTAATCTGAATAGCTTTGAAAAAAGGATAAATGCAGACCTGGCAGAAATAGATTAGTTTGGAAGTTAATTTCTAAAATCCATTCAACACATGCCAGCATGTAAAATAGATACCATAATCATGATGACAAAAATTCGTCATCATCGGCCCTGATGTTTAAAAACATTGGCAACCACTGTTCTCTATCCATAGCCCAAAACAGCTCAACTTTTGCCGAGAATCCCATCCAATTGATCAAGATTTGTCAACCTTACTTTTTCGATCACGGCATTCTACCAGTCAGCACTAAATGTTCTATGCCTCTTTCATCGTAAATGTGTCCTGAGTAGGTATACTAAAATGTTTTTGACTAATTTATAAATTATATTTATTGTAAAGTAATTGGTCAATAGTAAATAATGATTACTATTTTTTTTTTTTAATTTTTAAATATTTTTCATTTGTGCATTGTACAATTTATCATGATTTACTGCTTTTTATTAAATCATTTTATGACTAGAAAAAACATTTGTTAAAAAAAAAAAAAAATAAAAAAAAAATTTTATTTGTAAAATTTTTTTTTTAATTTTAAAAACGTGTCTGTAAATTAAAAAACAAAAAAATCTTATTTACCATTTGACGTTTCGGGACATTAATTGGATATGGCATAAAATCAGATGAAAACTGGGAAGATATGTTATTTTAACGTTATAATATAAATTATACCCTTTTTTTTTTTTTTTTTTTTTTTTTAATGAAAATCGCTAGACAAATTATGAAGCCATTTAATGTAAGGACAACATTAATTGGATATGGCATAGAATCAGATGATAGCTAGGAAGATATATTATGAAATTAAAATAATTAACATATAATTTTAATGAAAATCACTACAGATGTAAGGAGGTCAAAAACCAATGATGATAAGTTAACGGATAGATCCTGGCCTTTGTCAAGAACATTGCCCACCGAATGTGAGGACTAAAGGAAGTGAGATTTATGAGGCTGCCGAACAAGGTCCACTTTATACTCTCCTCATATTGTCCATTTATTATTCCCCTGATAAGGGAGGAATTGGACCAAGTAATTCATTCCCATCCATTGGTTTGTTCGCACTTTTCTCAATAATTACACCTTGAAATTTTTTAAATTTGCACAAACATTAGTCATGGTGAAAGTAAATTTTTTATTCAGAACCTTTCAAATCCAATTTTTCACATCAATCACAGACATAACTTGCAGTCAACACTCCCACCATACAGCTTAAAAATGATCGACATGCTTAATGTTAAAGCCATCATTTCCTTCATGGACAAAATTCGATCCAAGGATTTCACCTGCGCGTGACAAATTTTTCTTTTATCAATTCATCACAATCATAACATAAATGCTTCTTGCAGCCTCCAGTGTATCATTGCAGTGCACCACCACCCCAAACAAAAAACAAACTCTCTCTTTGCATAACATGCATCACACAAGGTATGTTTCACCTTAACAGCATAATATAATATATAATAATATAATATATATAATAATATAACAGCATAATATAATATATAATAATATAATATATATAGTAAAAATATTTTTTTTATATATTTTTTTTTTTAATTTTTTATTTGTTTTTTTTTTTTTTTTTAGTTTTTTTTTGAGGGGGGGATTGTTTTTTATTGGCACTTTTAAAAAATTTCTTTTTAATTCAAAACTCTGGTTTAAAATTTGTTTTTAAAATTGTTTGATATTTTTGTTTCTTTATTGTTGTAGGTGTTTGAAGCGGCTGTCAGGTGGCTGGAAAATGACATCGATCACAGAAAATCGTATCGTTATCAAATGATGACGTGCATCAAATTCCCTTTGATCCGCCAAAGCTACTTGTTGGACGTTGTTATCAAATCACCTCATGTGGCATGCGAAAAAGGACAAGAAATGATCGAGGAGGCGCTTTCTTTCCACACGGTGCCTTCCCGGCGCAACCTACTGCATGCCTATCAAATCACACCCCGCTACTCGTTTCCATATACCGAAGCTGCCGTTCTCCTGGGGGGTCGGGTGGCAGATGGTCTCAGCAGTGACGTCGAGTACTATCGGCCAGACACACGGGAATTTGTATCCTTGAAGCCACTACCATTTAAGAAACGAAATGAGTACGCCGCTTGTGTCATTGGCAACGAAATCTACGTGTCTGGTGGCTTAAGGAGTCCGGAGCTGTGGAAATACGATTTAGCGTTCCAGTCTTGGATACGTGGCACGAATATGTTGCAGGCTCGAAGACGCCATGCCATGGCCGTTGTTGACAGCAATATTTATGTTTTGGGGGGCTTTGATGAGGATGCGGTTCTCAGTTCGGTTGAGATGTGGGACAGTTCTTCAAACAACTGGTCAGAAGTCGGCAAGCTGCAATATGCTGTTGAGAATATGGGCTACGTTGCTTACGGCAAGCATATTTACCTGTTTGGAGGCAAGAACAATGATGAAGTTGTCACTAACACGGTGCAGTGTTTCGATACGACGACCAACACCTGCAGCATTCTGAAGAACGGACTTCCCGCAAACGACATGTGTCTCAGTGCGGTTATCTTGAATTCACAGATTTACGTGGTCGGCCTGGAAGGCGTATTTCGTTACACGCCGTTAACAGAGACGTGGGACATTCTCCCCGAAATGAGGTGTGCTCGTGATTTTGTAAGTCTGGCTGTGCTCGACGAAAAGATCTACCTTTTTGGTGGTCGATGTCGAGGGTCAAAAGAGAACCTTTACTCTGACCTGATCGAAATGTATAATGCCAAAGACAACACGTGGGAGGTTGTCGGCAAGATTCCCGTGCCAATGTACTCTTACGGTTGTGTGAAAATTTTCCTTAGTCAATCAAACCAGTAAGAAAAACTAAATCACAACAGGACCGCAACGTTTTCGGTTCTTGTCCAGACTCTTCCTCCCAATTAAAAACAAAAATAAAGAATCTTTATGATGTACGTATCCATGACAAAACGGAAATAACAACAACCGTGCAAATTAATCAAGTAGTGAAGATGAGTAACCAAAGAGCAACTGTCTAGCCTGTCATTTTGAAAACGATCTCAACAAAGGGAGATAACTCAACGAATGAAATTTACTAGATTTGTTGTGTCGCCTATAAATTCCCATTAATCGCTTAAAAATGATTTTCTCCGATAAAAATAAAGCTACTTAGTCAATTCATGTGATTTTTGGAATACATTTTCGTTTTGATATGAGTATCTACGTCATAGAAATCTTTCTTTTCTTAAATATAATGGGAATTCTGGACTTAAACCGTATTTTCTTCTACTGTATATTTGGCTCCATTTATAAAACGTGCATATGACTCACTGAAAACGGTCAAAAGTTGAAACATGTACAAAAAAAAAAGAAAGAAAGTTTGGTGCTTATTTACGATAAACCTGCCATGAAAATGTTTCATTTCTTTGTTTTTTTTTAAATAAGTTTTTGTTTTTTTTTGTTTTTGTCGAGGGTACTTCAATAATCATTGGACACTTGCAATTGTTTTTTTTTAGGTTCTTGAAAAGTATTAAATAAAAAATATTTTATCTAACTTTTCATCTACATTTCTGCATTTGGACAAAACAAAGGCATATGTGCTGTCCTCTGTGTGTGTGTGTGTGCATTATCAGTTCATTCAAGCTGGGGATGGGGTATCCTACCAGATGCCAAACATTAACCCACTATCTTATTCCAACCGAGAGATTTTTTAAGTTTCTGATTGTCCCTTTAAATGCACGGTCAAAATTATATAGTGTGTGTGTTTGTTTGTTTGTGTGTGTGTTATAAGAAGTTGTAAGTATTTTTATAGAAAAATACTGAAATAAAATTTTAAAAAGCAGTTTAAATTCTTAGAAATATTAACTTAATTCAACATGTTGCAGACAAAGAAAATTCACAATTACAAAAGCGGATTGAACTATATAAAGGTGAAAAAAAAAAAAAAAGAAACTAACTTCAATTGTTAGGTACGTGCAAAATGAATGCCGATGTTCAAAATGTATGAGCTAATTTTTTTTGTACAAAGGTGTTTTTTTTGGGGGGGGGGTTATCTTAAGACTTTACTAATTACCTTTGAAATAGACCCAGAAAACTAATATTTATCTTTCAAGGGATTTTTACAATGAAATTTAGCTGAATTTGTCAGCTTCCGAAGGTCACCATGAAAACATTTTTCATTATAACTTTTTTCATGTGTACAAATACTTTTTTCTTTTGGAAATTAACTTTTAGGCTTTAATCTTTCAAATACAATCAGAAAGTAATCGGAAACCTACAAAAAATTGATAACCCAGCTTTCAAAACTGTCCCCCTATCAAATGTCCACCATTAATGTCTGTACCTATTAATTGTTACACACACACACACAGCATATATAATGTTATAAGGAGACATACTATTTTATTTATTGATTTTCAGTATTTACTTCAACAGTGTTGAATATGCGAGTATTTAGGTCATAAGTTATGAGAATATATGGCAATTAAGCTACACAGAATCTTTCGCATTTTATCCCTGTAGAGAATCCTCAGGCTAATGATTTTCCTACAGGGATGAAATGCGAAAGATTCTGTGTAGCTTGATTGCCATATATTTTCATAACTAACGACAAATATGATGTTTGTGCACATCCATCCATAATTGCCACAAATTACTAAATCACTCATGTTAGTGAGTTGGCCTGGCAGACTAGAAGTTGCTTGATGCACGTTTTTTCATGTTATGCGGAAACAATATTATAAGTATCGTCACGGTTAAACTACAGCAGCGTGAAACTTTTGCTATTCTTACAATTTGCGTGCTTTGTGAATCTTATTTCCGATACCTTGTGCTCCAATATAGTGAGCGTTGTGGGTTGCCGAAGACTAACATGGACAGTGGGGCAACGCTCGTCATAATAAATTCTAAAATTTAATTTAAAAAAAACAAAAAAAAAACTTGAAATGCACTGATGACTATTGAAGTAGCCATGTCTAAAAATTTTACTAAAACTATTTGGTTCTTGTCCAGAATTTCTACTATATTAAAAAAACAAAAACAAAAAAAAACTGATGTACGTATTTGTGACGAAATAAAAACATATTCCGAAAATTATATAAATTGATAAAGTTTTATTTTTAAATGAGAAAATCAAATTTTGAGTAACCAATGATTTTTTTTATAAAAATACTTGATCAGTTAATGATTTTTGGAATATGATATTTTTGTTTCATTACGGGTGTGTACAACATACAGATTTTTCTTTTTCTTTTTTAATATAGGGTGAAGAACCAGATTTTTTTTTTTTTTTTTTTTTAATTACCCCTCCCCCCTCACCATGGTGGGATTATTGTATGGAAATGCCAACAGTGTTTATAATCTTGGCTGTGTATGACGGGTGAGAATCCCACAAAAGCTGAATATTACTTTACGAATTGTCTCATCTGCTCATGTAAGGATTGAAATAAAAACACAAATCAATTTATTACATGATAAAAAAAACAATTAAAATAAAAGTATTCAAAATAACTTAAATGGACAAAATTTAAAAAAAAAAAAAAGAAGAAGAATGTTGATTTCCTTTGACCTTTTAAAATTTGTAAAAAAAAAAAAAAAAGTTCAATTTTTATTTTTGTCTGAAAGTTCGTTTCTTCAAAGCTTGTTAAGGTATTAACTTCTCGACCCTACTGTCTCTATCCTTTTGCCTTCAACAGGCCATATTATTTTTTTGTAACACCACATATACTAGATTTCTTTATACCAACTGGAAAGATTGATTTTCTGTTTCCATTTTTTTTATAAATTTCATTAAATTAATCCCAATTTTTTTTTTTTTTTTCATCCTTTTTTAAAAAAACAAAAAGAAAAAAAACTAACAATTTAAGTTCTTGAGGTGTTTACATTTAAAGGGGTTGGGGGGGATAGTAACGCAAGTATTTATAAAACCAAATTTTTAGAATATAACTTCTGTCTGTTTATAATGTTGCATTTGTAATAATCAGTTATATAATTTGGAAAAAAAATGAATTTATTTTGTAAAATTTACCTAAAAAAAAGAAATTTTGTTTCATATGCTTTATCGAAAATTGTTTCTTATAATTTTTTAAAATTATTTTTTCACACACGCACATATATATATTTATTATCAAGCAATTTTTTTGTTTAAAAGAGGGGGATGGGTGTAGAGGTTTTCATAAATTTATTTCAATGTCTTAAATGCAACCAATAAATGTATGGCTGTCAATTAGGCTTCATCATGGCAACAATTTATAAATCAATTGAATTTAAATAAAAACAATATTATTTAATTTTAAGAAAGTTTTGTCCATTTTAAGAATGGAACGAAGAAAAACTTATTTCATGTTTTGCAATGAAGAACTGAGAAAATTATGGAATTAACGGTTTATGGTTACTTAGCCTCTCTCTCTCTCCTCTCCCTATTTCTCTCCTTTTCCCTTCTCACTTATGAACACTAATCATACCTAAAACATCTGACAGCTTTAGAGACAAGAACAAAAATCTGTTCAAATTCAACATTTCTTTCATAAATCCATTTAATTATGCCTTCTGACAAATGTCCGCATTTATTTGCTTGTTTAGTTTATTTAATTGCATGTCATTCTAAATAAAACCAAAAACAAAACTTCATTTTTATGGACACTACAAAAGCAACAAAAAAAATCTTTTAAAATTTTTTAAACATTTCTGAAATTTAGTCAATCATGAACCATTAAAAGATTCTTAGTTCAACAAATTTCTTTTTATTTTGAATTCAATTTTAAAGCCTTTAAACTTCTCTTCCCAAAATATGATTTCCTTGTTTGAATTTTTTTTTATGCAGTCCATCGTAAGAATTATTTCAGTTAAATTTTTATCTCGTTTATTTGCATTTTTGATGCAAACATTATTCAACTTTGACCTTATTTAGGGTAGACCACCTCAAGCCAAGTTGACCATGAAAATAGAAGTGAAGACATTTTTTTTATTTTCATCCTGTCAACTTGACCTGGGGAGGCTTAGCCTAAATAAGGCAAAAGCTGAAACATCCATGCACCAAATATTTTTGTAAAAATGACATAAAAAAATTTATACTAAATATATCGCTCTAATTTTTTTTGTGTACCATTATATAAACAGTAATAATTTATTAGATTTTTTAGCCAACTACTATGAATTAAACTTCACCTTATATATATATATATATATATATATCCCGACTGTTTATTTCAAAGGAGTACATGACTCCTAGTTGTATGGACTTCTGCTATTCAACGAAACACGTGTAAGACATACTGCATAAACATATGAATGTGAATTAAATACGTCTTTTGGTTTCCGAATGATAATTAACGCTATACGTGCTCTGAAAGTGAAAATTCATTTTATTGAACTTTATTGGGACAATTTGAAAATCTTATAGAATGTATACCTTAAAAGTTTATATTTCTGCGATCGTAAAAAAAAAATATATATAATCACCTCCTTTCTGTCTTGAGACAATGAATATCACCTGTAATTGTAAAGCAAAGGTTGCACAATCTCCAACCACACCTCTCTTAAATTGACACTGCTTGATTCCAGTAGCAATAAGAAGTCCAGGACGACTAGAAATAATGCCAGGTTAGGTGGAGATCACATACAGCACCTGGTATTCCTAAATGGTCACCTATTCAATACAGACCAGGCATAATATATAGGTTTTGTGAAAATGTACACTTTTGCAAATATTTTTCCATTCTTTATATCAGTCCTTTTTAAAACAGAAGTTCTGTTTAAGAGATAACAACAGATAATATATGAATAAAAAATAATTTTCCTATATTCCAAAATCCAAGGTTCTATTTATTTTACCAATCCTTTTTTTTTTTTTTTTTTTGTCAAAAATATAGATTTTGGTACATTCTACGGATTTGTTTTGGTCGCATTGGCTATTTCTTCCATGGACTCATCAGAAATTTCTCAAAGACAATTTAATACATAAAATTCAGAAAGAACCAAAACGACTTCCATGTGATCATTTTTCAGTGGATTGCAATCTTGTTTTTGAGAACTTTTTTTTTTTTTTTTTTTAATGAATCCACTGAAGGAAATATCGAATATTGACATACAAATATTGTTCTCTGTGAATGAAACAAATCTGTAAAATTTAAGTTTTTATTGAGGGTGGAGTATGATCGGTAAGTTGAATAAAACCTTGGACTTTGAAATACAGCAAAATTATGAAGTTGTTTAAAAAGTGCCGGCCAGTAGAAGCATCTTGAAAATAAAAAATATAGAATGAACAGATAAACTGTTTTAAAACATGCTTTTAGATGCAAATAAAAAGATTTTAATTTTTATCTTCTAATTTCAGATTTAAAAGCTTTCGTCAGAGAAAAAGTTAAGTTTTATTAGTCTTCTTCTTTCCTAGCAAGTAAAGTCTGTCATCGAGATTGCATTAGCTGGTGTTGCACGTGAAACTTTTTTTTTTTTTAATTATTAAGCCAGAGATTTGCATCTAAAAGCATGTTTAAAATAGTTTCGATGTCTTCCTTCAGTCTCAGAAGACAAAGCCCCCCCCCCCTCCGTAGGGTCAGCTGTGCATGTAATTGTGTGGCAAGGGTTGCGCAATCTCCAACCACACCTCTCCTGAATCGGCACTGGTTGAGTCCAGTGGCAAGAAGTCCAATTATATATGTGTCATAGTAAAGGCAGTTTATCTAAGAAGAAAACCTGACAAAAAAAAAAAAAAATGAACGCTCTCTGATGATGGATTCTTACTGTCATCAGTTCAGAGTTAATGGAGGCTGATAGGGCTTCTGGACTGTGTGAAGGCAATCTATCTAAAAGAGAAAAGGTAAATTTTTACTAAAAACCCAATAGCCTGGTATGGACCAATCATCTCATTCAGTGTACCATTGGATCATCCATACCTCAATTAAAAAGTGAATCGCAAGCTCAATTCCACATATTAAGAAAGTTATGGTTTCCATTAATTTTTTTTCCGCATATTCTGTCATTGATGCACAAGAGCAAAAAACAGGAAAATTTTTCAGAATGGTCACATTCGAAGCCAAGTAGACAGCCATTATATATATATATATATATATATATATATATATATATATATTCAGAAGTTTAGATAAGATAAGCCATCAGTATTGTCGGTTTAAAGCCTGATAATAGGGAAGCCTTTTCGGACCCAATATCAAGCTCTCTTCGGCTGATCTATCTATGCACAAAAGATGAGATAGATCAACAGAAGAGAGCTGATATTGGGGCCTAAAACAGTTCCCTATTATCAGGTTTGAAACCAACAGTACCGTTGGCTTATTTTATCTAAACCTCTGAAAATAAAAATATAAATATTAGGCTCTTATTTTGAAATTTTTTTTCCTTTATAATAGAGCACTTTGCTGGAATTCTTTTGTCCTAAAAACATTATATATATATATATAATTCAGAAAGAACCAAAACAACTCGCATTGGACCATTTTCAGTGGCTTGCAATCTTGTCTTTGAGAATTTTTTTTTTTTTTTCTGCTGAGTCCACTGAAGGAAATATGAAATATTGACATACAAATATTATTCTCAGTGAATTAAAAAAATTGATATGATTGATGATATATTCATGAGTATAATTTAAGCTTACATTTAAATCTATACAGTGATTGTGTTTACCGTGAAACTGCAATAACTCATTAAAATGTCTTTTTCATTCATTATTGTTATGCATACATATAAATCCTTATGATGTATCTAATTAAAGGCAAAATTATTTTTTGCTTTGTGACTTTAGAAGGTGATTTTTTTTGGGGGGGGGGTCATTTGTTGGGGTTACTTTTTTTTTTTCTTTTTTTGAAGGCTGCTTAAACATAAATATTCTCACCTTTTTTTCTTTAATTATAAAACCATAAAACGAATGCTTTTCTACATGAAAAACAATTACTTTATGAAAAATAAATAACATTTGTAACCGTTATAATTTGTGATTTTTATCTAAACTAATTATGACCAGTTTTTATTTGATTTTTTTTAAATATTTTTTTTAAATTTTTTTTTTTTAAATATTTAGAAGCTTTGATTTATTTCAAAATCCAACATCATCAGGTCACTCATCTCAAACTTGAATTGAGACTAGTGGTTTGATGACAGATTTAAAAAGGAATCACAGCTGAAACATGTATGCACATATGTAGCCAATAAATAAAACAGTAGATGTATGTATGTATGTCTGCCTGTCTGTAAACATTTAACTAATAAACTCTTAAAATACAGGTCATATAACACTAAAATTCACAAGAAATGATAATAATATACCAAGGATGATTCATGTGAAGTAAAATCTTTGTTTGGATAGATAAATAATGCATACAGACATTGGCAAGTTGAAATGTAAACTGTTCATTTCAACTTGCCGATATTTCTTACTTTTTCCTTCGCAAACTATTTAATATTAAATCTTTCTTACCTATCTCTCGATAGCTACATCGGTAGGAGATGCGACTGGAGCACTAAATGTTTTGATTTCAATTCTAGCTGATGGCACCCAAGTCTTTTTTTTTTTAACTTTTGAGATAACTATTATATATTAGGTACATTGAAAAATAATAAAAAATACTATTTCAAGGTTCAAAAGTTGCCAACCAAGACATGAAACTATTTGATGTAAGAACCAAAAAAAAAAACGTATTTCAAGGTAAAAAATTTGCCAACGATAAGTGTTAAATGGAATAAATTTTGACGTATCTATTTTGATGCTACACTTAGTCCGTTCTGTCCTCAGTTGGTGAAGGATCATGATGCCTCCGTTCAGTCTCGAAAGACAAAGGATACCCCCTGTAGGGACAGTTGCACGTGTAATTGTGAGGCAAGGGTTGCGCATTAGCCAACCAGAACTCTCCTGAATCAGCACTGTTTGAGTCCAGTGGCAAGGAAAAGTCCAGGACGACTGGAAATAATGCCGAGATAAGCGGAGAGCACATTAGCACCTGGAAGTCCCAAATGGTCACCCATTTAGTACTGACCAGGTTCAATGTTGCTTAACTTCGGTGATCCAGCGGGAACCAGTGTGTCAACATGATTATGGTGAAGGATACGTCCTTCTTGACTGAGGCATTTATTTTTATTTTTGTTTCAATCCAGAATGCACCTTTTTTGGCGATGTTGTATTTTATCCACATCAAAAACCGATCTTGTCTAATTTTGCTCTTATGTGAAGGCGAGTGAATCGGAACATAATCGTGTCATTTCTTTTCCATCACCTCTCTCTACACTGGGAGTGACAAGCACCAACACTGAGAGCCTCCACGATTCTTGATTCTCTTCATCACTGCCTCCAACTTAAAGAGAATTCTTTGGATATTTTATTGTCTTGAAAATAATCTGCATAACTTGTTAAATACGTACATCTTTTTTTAATTCAATTTTCACCCCAAACAAGGCACAGTGCCACTTTGAAGTAGGGGGCTACTATCAGGGGCATTATGAAGGGAGATGAGCAGCAAAATGTCTGTTCACATTACACTTAAACTTCTGCATGTCAGTACAGTTGGGAAAGCAGTTCTGGGGAAGAAACTATTAGAGTAGAAGGCTTTCTTACATCTTGGGATCTCTACTGTGTAGGGGTGGGATTCAGTTGCTTGTCGGGTTTGTTAGAGGTATTTACATCAGGGGGTATAAGTACTTGTAGTTCGTCAGAGCATTCACCATTAAAATACTTGTAGAACAGGCATATATATATATATATATATATATATATATATATATATATATATATATATATATATATATACACACACACACACACGTCCATTTCATTGTAAAGCAATATTCTCCCATAAAAAGAAATTGAATCATCTAGGTTAACAATATTGTAAGAAGGAAATAATTGAAAGCAAAAATTAATTTAAAAGCTATATATACTTTTTCCACAAACAGCAGGCTTGTTAACTTGCATGGTATACCATAAGACGGTACAGATGCTGAAACAGAATGATATATTCTAAGGCTGAAAACAAAACTTTTATACAAGATAAGACTTACCGGGAATTTAATTATATGAAAGAATTTTTTTTTTTTTTTTTTCAAGGAAAGTGTATAAACTTTTTTTTTAAACAAGTATTTCAAAGAAATATCTTTTTTTATGAAATGGAAACTATGAACGAAAATCAAAGGGTTTTTTTCTCTCTCATGGAAAATATCTGAGATGTTATTTATTATTATTTTTTTTTTTTTTTTTTTTTTTTTGCAAGAAAAGTTTCAATAAAAATAAGTGCTGTTTCTTTTTTTTATCATTTTTTAACGACAAATTTTTTTTCCTTTTCCATGGAAACAATTATGATTGAAAACTTTTTTTTTTTCTTTTTTTTTTTAAGAAATGTTTTTTGTACTAAATCAATTTAATTCAAATTTGTTGTATGCTGAGGGCTTGTTTCTGATTGACTAATTGCATCAGCTTTTAAGTGGTAAAACCGAACAGAGACAGTAGACTATGCATAAAGTACTTGATATCCTATTGGATAGAGTTATATCAACAAGTAATAATATGCATTGAGCTTTAATTCTTTACTACAGCTCCACAGTTTTAGCCAACCGTCATTGTTTAGTGTCATATTTGTTTTGGTCACAACAACTACAGTAAAGTGTTCAGCTCAAGTACTTTTTAGCACCTCATATATATAAACTAACGCTGAAAGCTGTGGAGAAATAGGAATGGCATAAAAGAGATGAACAAAAACCAATAATTGAAGACAATATTTATCTTATTTTTCTTTTTTTCTTCAAAAACTTATTTTTCATTCAGTAAATCTTTCACATACAGTTTCAATAAATTTTAATCGTATTAATAATAAAATCTGGGCTCGTGGAAAATATTTTGATATTTCTGGAGTAAATCTCTCCTTTACAAAATAATAAAAACATTTTTTCCCCATCTACATAAAAGAAACATACAAAGATGGCTTGAATACCTATATACATACTTACCAGCAATGCTTTAAGCAAACTATGGTACTTTATAAAGATAGAGGATTTTTTTCCTCTTTGGAAGCATTTTTTAAATTTGGATAAATCTGTAATTTTGATAGCTAGTAGAATGCAGAATTGTTTTTTTATAAACATTTTTTTATAATCCAAATTTTCGTTAATATAGCACCTTCTTCAGGGAATTTTTTTTTCTCCGCGTGAAACTATGTTGCAATAGTTAGAGAGAGTAAAGGGTGTGTATATAAATTCTTGAAGAAGGCGTATCACCAAAAATTTGGATTCTAAACAAATATTTATTTTAAAGAAATCCTGCATTGTCCTGGCTTCCTAAATTACATATACACACACACACACATATATATATATATATTATAAATGGTCTTGAAAAACATTGCCATAATGAATCATCTTATAGTGATGTAATTTTCAAATCGACATGAAATATTCCTCATATTGTACAGAAGTGTATCATGTATATAGGTATATCTTCATGTCTGTAATATACATAGACTTAAATTCTGTTGTCATTTTTAATTTGAAGTTTTTCTCGTCAAATCTTAACGTTTATCACCTTCATTAAAAAAATAAATAAATAAAAACTAGTAAATAAAAATTCCTTAGATTATTGTACCTTAGACGATTCTACCCTGATCTCAACAGTCCACCATCTTCTAAAATAACTTCTCCATATTATTTCCTGTAGTTCCTTCTTTTGTTTTTAATCTATATCCCAATTTTTAAAAAAATGTCTATAATCCTATTCTTCCTGTAGATTAGTTCTTTGTTAGAAAATTAGATTTTCTTAGTCATTGTACAATTCTGTGATACTGTTACTTATTCCATTCCAATTTTTTTTTCTGCTTATCCCCTTCCCTTGTCTACAGCAAAAATGACTGTTAACCTCCTGCCAGCTTCATATTATATATACATATGTATGTATATACATATATATATGTATATCCTGCCAAAAAATAGGGTTGAAAAACACTACTCATTCTTTTTTTCATTCACAGTCCGATTCCTTCCCTAACCCTAACCTCTGCACAAGAAATGTTAAAAAAGCTTCAATAATGTGAGTTGCAATCATAAAGTTTTTAAAAAGTAAGAAAAAAAAAATTGTGACATATCGATGATTCATTATCTGCAAAATCTTAACTCCAGCCCCAATAAGCAAATATATATGGCTTTACGATTCCATAGTTAGAAAACGTTTTTGTTTTTTTCTTAATTGTTTAAACATTTATTTTTTTTTTTTTTAATATTTACGTAATATTTCTAAAAAAAAGATCCACTTTTTGTGCTTTTAAATTTAAATAAAGTAAAAATTTGTGCATCTAAAGTTTTAAGGACATTTTTTTTTTCAGTTCGAAGAATTCCAAGGGGAGACAATTCAAGGATGTTCTTAAAATTTATAACTTTTAATGATTATTTTGATTTATCATGAAAGTTTAATTTTGTAAAATTTTGTGTTTTCTTTTAAGTTTTTATTTTCATATAATGACAACTTCGTTTTAGAATTTCCTTTTTCTTAGAGACACAGTTCATTAAAAAAGTTCTTTAAAAAGTCGTCTTATAAATGCAATAAAATGCCTGTTGTCTATCTTGAAAATCTAATTATTTTAATTCAAATGTTCAGAAAATTTTTTTTTGTTAATTTAATGTTTGTTTCGGTTTTATTAATGTTATGCAAAACGGTAGCAACTTTTTGAAGTGTCTCCCTTTGGAATTCAAAATTGAAAACCAAAAAATTATCTAAACTTAAAATACACAAATGCCAAACTTTCTCATTTTTAATTTCCATGTTATCCCCTCTTCCTTTGAAATATGAACATAAAACATATGCCATTGTAACCTTTATCCCACTATGGTATAATTTTCTTTATCAAGCAAAACGTTTCACTGCAAAACAACTCGGGACCAAGTAACTGTCATATCGTTAACTTGAGTAAATATTGACATTCGTCCATTTACGATATGTGAATAGTGATTACGGCCACAGTTGAAAAAATGCTGACAAAAAATTTGGTGTTTGTCCAGAATTTCCTCCACGATTAAACAAAAAACAAGAAAAATCTGTCTGATGTACATACTTGTGATGGAAATAAAATATCGTACACCAAATATACACATAAGTTGATCAAGTAGTTTTCTTTTTACATAACAAAATAAAATTTTGTGGCTAAACGAACAGTAACGCTATCGCCACATCATCTTGCAAATGGTCTAAATCAACAAAAGGAATAACTTCAAATCGAGGTTTTAGAAAGCTATTCGTAACGTGGTGAGAGGGTCATTGGAAAAACTCAAATATGCTTAAAAATAATTTTCTTAATAAAAAAAAAAATATTTGATCAATTGACATGATTTTTGGTGTATGATGTTATCTTTCCATCATAAAGTTTTTTTTTGTTTTTTCATTGGAAAGGAGAGTTCTGAACAATCACAATATTTTGCTGAAGTGGTATGAATATTTGCAACCGATGAAGAATTGTATATGTTTCGGTACAGCACTTGTGCCTTTTTTGAAGGACAATTTAATTATAATTATTTTATAAAAGCTAAATTATTTTACTTCAGTATATATTCAGATAATGCGTTTTTTTTTGGGGGGGGGGTTATTGTTAATTTAATGTTTGTTTTGCTTTTACCAACACGTTACGCAAAATATTAACGGTCAATTTGCAGTTGATTTCCAACTGAACACTCACCTTTTAAATTGATGATTTTTATAAGCTTTTGGATCTGCTGAAAATGAATATCACATTTAAACAAATAGTTTTCCTGATATTAAGACCTTTTTTTTTTTTTTTTTTTTTTTTTTTTCAATGTAATGTTTTATGATCTTCAATGTTTTCTTTTTCTTTTTTTTAAACTGCAGATGATAAAATGAACAAATGATCATGTGCATTAAAGTTGGGTTTTTTTTTGGGTTTTTTTTTCTTCAACTTAAATAAAGCAATGTATTACATTGGTTTTCATTGGTCGCCATTTTGTTTTAAGTTGAAAAAAATAATTTTATGCGCATGTTCATTTGTTATTTTATCATCTGAAGTTTGAAAAAAAAAACATGGCAACCACTGAAGATCCTAATGTGTTACATTGAAAAAATAAGAAACAAGGATGGAATACTGTTGCCACATTTGGGCAGGAGCTGCTAGAAAGGGCTTGTCCTGCCTTGATAGATTTCAAAATAGATTTCGTAGCCTCGTAGGAGATGTCCTTTTCTCTTCCCTGCGACCTCTTTCTCACAGAAGAGATGTTGCGAGTTTGTTTCTGATGTATCGTTATTTTCATGGAAAGTGTTCGACTGAGCTTCAGTCTATGGTCCCCCTCGGCAAACTTTCACAAGAAACACTCGTCTAGCTGAAAACACTATCAATAATTCCCCCCACTCTTTATCTGTGCCTAAACCTAAACGTAGATTCCATGAACAAAGCTTCTTTCTTAGAACTGCACGCTTGTGGAATTGTCTTCCGTTTTCCTGCTTTCCAGCTGACTACAATATGGTTGTCTTCAAGTCTAACGTAAACAAGTTTTTGATGAGCCGTTCCATATAAGTTAACAAATTTACCGAATCTCCATTACTAATGATTACTATATTGTCCAATTTCTACTGTACACTCTTTAACCCTTATCCTCGAGTGGCCTCTTGGCCTTGATAATGTGGTGATGCCTGTGTAAAAAAAGAAAAAAAAAAAATCGTCTTATTAGGAAAACTATTTGTTGTCGCCAGTTTTAAATGTGATATTTGTTTTCAGCAGACCCAAAAGCTTACAAACATTCGTCAAATTAAGTGAGTGTTCAGTTGAAAAAAGACTGCAAATTGACCATTTTAACAACTCCTTGAATTGTCTCCCCTTGGTATTCTTCATCAATTAAAAATATTGTCCTCTAAATCTCAAATTCACGAGTGCTCCATTCCATTTGCCTTTTGCCCTTCCCTTGTTTTTTGTGATAAAAAACGATACTCTTTCCCATCTCATTCACCTTTTTAGTCCGTTTTTCCTCCTATCCATTTATAAAATTACAATGATGTCACAGTGAATGGAACTTTTTTTTCTCCCCTTTTTACTGGTTGATAATTATTTGATAACGTCGAACCACATTCCTTGATTTGGAGTTTGGTTTTGCAAATACCGCACGTGACACGTAGCTTTGTATGCGCAAGTTATTCAGTTTTATTATAATGTTGGGTGTTTTTTTTTTTTTTTTCTTTTTTTTTTTGTGCAGAATGGTGAATTTTGAAACT
Organism: Euprymna scolopes; assembly: GCF_053919585.1. NCBI lineage: Eukaryota > Metazoa > Mollusca > Cephalopoda > Sepiida > Sepiolidae > Euprymna > Euprymna scolopes. The sequence continues at coordinate 5,281,901 of NC_136496.1, read as the reverse complement.
AACACATTTCAGGTGAAAACACGTAGTTACGTGTCATTTCAAAATTAATATAAATTCCAAAATATTTCTTTACGTGCGAGCTATTATCCTCATCTTCAGAGTTGCTCCACCTGAAAAAGGATAGAGGCGTTGAATCTCTACGGTTCCAGGTGAGAATTGTCTGATGATAGCTGTTTCAATCCTACCCAAAGTCGGCCAGAGGCTTACTTGGCCAAAACGTGGTGAGACGACAATAACTACGGAAGGCAGTAATTACTGAGGATACAGTTAAGACTCAGCATTCCTATCCCATTGCAGTTAACCACCTGCAGAAGGACAGAGGATGAGTTGGCAGAAACATCATCAAATAATAACTATGAAGATAAGTCCGCAAAGAAATATATATACAAATTATTCATCTCGAAGGATTCCAAAAAAAATTCCAAAATTTATGAAAAAAATGATTCAGTAGAAAATGTGCTAGATCTATTTTTTGGGGGACAAAAATTGTAATTTTCAAATTTATACTGATTTCGATATGACCTGTAACGACGTAATAGTGTTTTCACCTGAAATGCATTAGTTTCAAAATTTACTATTCTGCACAAGCATCCAATAATCTAGACAAAACTATCATGAACTTTTATTTATCATTAGTCATACCTACTCGGCATTGCCTGGTAATTTTATTATTTTCATTTAATAAGATTTTGAAAATTAAAATTTGATTATTACAGTATCGTTTGGTTATTAAATTTTTAAAATTGAACGAAACAATTGTTCTAAAACTACAATTTTTTTTTTTTTTTTTTTTTTTTTTTAAAGATGATGTCCTTTTAGTCATTATAAAATCATTAATTATAAACTTCTTCCAAAACTTTCAATTTTTTTGTTTTTTAAATTAAATGATTTTTCTGTTAAACAGTTTAAATACTTCCAAATTTTGGAAGGGTTACAAAGTAATTAATTTTTTCCCCTCAACTATTAAAAAATTAAAATGGCTGACTTATTTACAAATGAATCGAAATGCATTATGGTGGATTTCATTTTGAATTTATTATTTTTAAAACTTTATTTTGTGGATTATTTAGATTATTTGAACTACTATTCTCATGACTGACAGAACGAGAATATGCTACCCTGTGGATTAAAGAAAAGGTTCTATTTGAAATTCCATACAGGTTCTCGAGTTCAACAAGGCACACATGAAGGTTGTCTTGACTGGAACATTGTGGAAATAACTTAGTGCGGCAGATTGCTGAAACAATCTTTCACTTGGTGCTTGTACCACGAAGTGAAAGATTCTTATGGAATATTGAAATAACTTGCCTCACTAACTCCAGATAAGAATAATAGTTTGAAGAAATAAACATTTTTTTTCTCTTTTGTTTTTGCTTGTTTTTTTTTTTTGTTTCTTTGTTTTTGTTTTTTTTTTATAACAGGTCCTTGCTTTAAATTGTTTGAAATCTTTCTACAAAAATATTTTTTGTACAATTCATTTTGCAACTATTAAAAAAAAAAAAAATCATTTAAAATTCAAAATGAGAATTAAAAAGACAAACAAAAACTGTTTCATGCTCATTTTAAACATTTTTTTTCTTTCACATTTAATTTTTCAACAAACTTATACTTTAACCTTTTTTTTTTTTTTTTTTTTTGTTGAAATGTTTAAAAGATAAAAGAAAATACAATAAATTTCTCTTATAAAAAAAAAAGTGTTTTTTTTTAATTTTTTTGTTGTACTTTTTCATTTAAAACCTGAATGAGAAAAGCACCTTCCAGACTTTAGATATGCAGGGAGAGTATTGGAACTATGCCTCTCCCAGTTTGGATTAAAAAAAATAAAAATAAACACAATTGCTAGTATCAACAAGGAATCAATGATAAACGACTGTTGTGGAAAGGCAAATTTATTTGCTATGGTTGTTGAAAGAAGCAGAAAGCTTTAAATCTGGAGAGACTTGTTACTCGGATCCCTGGGAATACAATGATCACTCTAAGAACTCTTAGTAAATAATAGCATGCTATTATGTGGTCCCCCCCCCCTCCCAGCTGGGTAACAATCACTCTGACCCCAACATTGTTTCTATGGTCCTCTTCGTTTTCATCTCTTCTGGCTTTGTCCTCATCTCTCACATTGGCGGCTGCTGAGGGAGCAAGCGCAGTGTTGGGCTTTGGATGCACGTGTAACATTGTGGAAAACGAGCCTCTAAACGCTAACACCCACATTTTAGTCATCTGCCGAGGCCGCATTGTTGCCGGTTGATGTTAGCTCATCTTGATCTGCTCAAAGTCACAACCTGCCTTCAACTGCCCCAAACTAAAAACTGTCAACTATCGCAAACTAATTCTAAATGTGCTCTATGACTGGTCTTTTGTCCCAATCATTTTCACACCTTGATTAACAATCCTATTTCAATTGCCTTTGTGTGCCTTGATGAACTACCCTTCCTTCCCATTGTCTTTCTATTAACCTCACTTTTTATACTTTTAGTTTTGATGATCAGCTTATTTCCTCTTTTTATTTTAGTTTTACATTTTTTTTTTTTTTTTATTCCCAAACACATTGGGCGGATGTGAATAGGATCACAATAATTTTGGTGATTGAGCACATTAACTCTTTATGTAACGGTGTGTATGAGCACATGTGAAGATAGCAGCAGCAGCCATTGGAGCGTGTATGCAAATTGGCAATTGTGTTCACGCTTGCATCAAAAGAAAGAGAAAAAATGCACCATGTGGTGAGAAGCAGAAAGAGAAATGTATACCGGGAGAGATAGATATGTGAGCCCACGGTGAAAGCAAGTGACTTTTAAGCTGGTGTCAAGATGGCAGGGTTTTCTTAATCTCCTGAGAGACTAAATGAACAGTAAAAGAAAAAACAAGAAGTAGACATTGTTTGGAAAGTACTGGTAATGAATGCCTTTTGCTAAAACAAAGAAAAGAATTTATTTGGTTTGTTCCTTTTCGATGGTACCAGATGCCATGAAGATCCGAGAGATTTGAGCGTAATGACCATGTTACATTTATTCTTAATTGATGTGTGACTTTTGTTGAGTATACTAGCTGGTTTAGCATGTCTTGCAAAAAAGAAATCAAGAGAACTAAGGTCTGGTGAATGAGGAAACCATTCCTCATCTTTCGGAGGCTTACAGGGAAAGTCAAGGAAAACATGAGAGGAAGTAATAGATAAAAATAGACCTGAAGGGATGATTAAAGGCCTTACTAGAGAATGGAAGTCAATTTCTTAACTAACGCATGACAATGTTGTGTAAAGCAGATGTTAACCCGAACATGACCATGATTGGTGCGTGCACACATTTCACTCTTTATTTTATCTCTTATTTTAGCCCTGGCGAAGCATCAAGTATTCACCTACAGACAAGATTTGAATTACACTACAAACTCGTGGAGGGAGTTCAATCTCAGCTGCGGCCGCACGTTATGTTTTACGTTATTCTATCTCGTCAAATGTACTTGATGTGTGACTTTTGTTGAGTATACTTGCTTCTTCAGCATTACTTTAAGAAAAGGAAATCGATAAAATTATGGTGAATGATTGACTGCTCGTTATCTATATTTATTAATGTTACCAGTAAAATGAATATCTACAGATTCGTTAGTGGAAATATATGCAAATATTACTCTAGATATTTAGAGATTTTAAAAGAATCCAAAATTCAGAACAGAATCGGTAATTGTATCGGAATCTGGAAAACTATTGGAATCGTCTTACTAATAAAAAATAGTAATCTATTACTAATGGAGATTTGGTATCTGTTTGAAACTGTAGTATTACTTCTATTAATAATGCTCGATTGTATTTACTGATTTCACTAGATTAGTTCACTAAGGCACACAAAGAAAGCTGAAATTTTATTTTCATTTTTTTAGTTTGATTTTTTAATTTTCATTTTTTATTTCATTTTTTTCATTTTCATTTTTTTATTTCATTTTTTTTTTCATTTTTTTTTTTCATTTTTTTTATTTCATTTTTTTTTTTTTTTCATTTTTTTATTTTCATTCTTTTATTTTCATTTTTTAATTTTTTAAAATTTTTTTATTTTTTTATTTTCATTTTTTTTTTCATTTTTTTTTTTCATTTTTTTTTTTTTCATTTTTTTAATTTTCATTTTTTTATTTTCATTTTTGCTACTATTCAATTTCACCTCATCAATGATTTCCATCATGATTTGCAGTCTTGCTCCAACTATCATCACGATAATAGCCTTCACGCGGCCAACACCGTGCTAGTATTGTTTTATATAACAGCACCGTCATCTCCATCTTCAATAACCACAGCAACGCCATTGCAGTCATATTCCAAATATCACCACAAATGATCACTTCAAGTCCTGCTTTAAATATCATCACAAATGATAACTTCCACGCGGTCAGCATTGCCCTAACATCGTTTCACACGATAATGTCTATGCAGACAACTTCGTTTCAATTATCACCTCACTCTCCAATAACCTTTTTCTCTGACAATCTTTTCTTCACTAAAAACAACTTCCTTTAAAGTTCAATAAAAGTATTCTAAAACAATCAGTCAAAAATTTCATCCTGTGTTTTTCTCTTTTTCTTTATCGCCACCTTACGCTTTATTCATTATACAACAACAATTATGTGTAGCTTGATTGCCATAACTTATAACTATTTATATATATGGACTCGTTGATCTTTATACTCAGATTTTTAATCAACTTAGATTTTAACAGACTTTTAATCGGCTTTTAACAGACTTTTTATATACTTTTAACCTCCCACCCATCACACGATACAATTTATTGTTTTTTACATTCCTACTTTCCATTTTCGCTTCTCTTTACTTTCACCTCATCAACACCTGAAGATGTTTCACAGGTGAATCGAAAGCGTTCATGATAACTATGAAAACGGTTTAGTTTTTCTTTTTCTTTTCTTTTTTTTTTTTTTTGTTTTTACAAAAAAATAACAGTTTATAATGAATTATATTAAAATTAGTTCACAAGTTTCTTCACAACTTCACCTTTATCTGAGAGGAAAATAATCATAGGCAACCGGAACCGAATTTCCGTACCTAATCTTGAACATAACCATAATGTTTGTTACCCTGCCCCACAAACACCTCTTTTCCCCCACTTCAATAAATCCTTTTGTCCCCGCCCTATCTTTCTGACGAATACAACGTGTATTTTATTATTTGAAGTTTGTTGTCTTTTTTTTTTTTTTGCTTAATAAAATGTAAAGGGAAATAACTCCTGTTGACTTTACATATGTAGAAATTAGATTTATTTCCCTTGTTTTTAGATACTTTGGTTAGGATGATAGGATATAATCTTGAATTGGATATCCCTACCCAATTAAAGCATCCGATGCCGATATTTAAACAAGAACTCTATTTTTTTTTTAAGAAGATGCGTCAGTGCATTTAACGATGAAAATGTTATTTCACACTTAAACGTGACAAACCAAAAAAAGAAAGGAGTTTTGATAGCAGGAGCACGGTACCAAACTAAAAGGTGAATTTAGGGCGCTTCTAAGCTTCTTCGCTTATGGCAACATAAACTCTAATCTAGGGGGGGGGGGATAACGAGCATAAACATAGCATAAATAAGCTTAATATCCCAGGTATAACTTGGAACTTTAAATAATCAATGGAACAATGAAAGAATGTGAAACGAAAAAAAAAAAAATGATTACACGAATACTATGCCGAGTCTCGGAAATTGCCGAAGCAGTTTACGAAAAGGAAACAAGTTAATGAAACACCGTACAAGTTGTTTTTATTTCTTTATTTTAAAATTCAATTTTTGCGGTATCCTTTGTTTATTAAATTGCTAGGTGAAACTACAGAAAGTTAAAAAAACAAAAACAAAAAAAACACCCTCCGCATGTTAAAAATGGATTTCGAGTTTAAATACTTTAAAAGCTCCTTTAAATGGCAACGTAAACACGAGGTGTCGGTAAAATAAAATAAAAAAAAAAAATGAAAAAAAAATACCTAGATATGATGCGAATTGTTGGGTGGGTTGATTAATTTTTTACGATTCTTGGCCTTTTTGGTCAAGATCAAAGTGTAGTATCTGTTCTTCAGATGCTGCACTTCCATTTCTTGTTCTCTTTCGGTGGAGGAGAAATCCTTCACGACTGAGACAATTTTTATTTTTGTACCTTTTCTCCACGTTAAAAAACGACCCTGGTGTCTAACTCTGTCCTGTGGGGAGGCATAGTAAATAGGTACAATAAAGAAAAAAAAAATTTATTTTTTATTTTTATATGAAGATTTTTGGTCTCATGCCAAAAGACGCATCCGAAAATTCATCCCATGGAGTTTCTTTAGCGGAAAAGGGAGAAGTGTGTGATATGATTCTTGGGTTTGTATTACTGTACACATAGATTCGAAAAAGTTGCCAAAAAAACAAATATATAACAAATAAATGTTATCAAAGGCAAGATAAGTTACTTTTCTACCAAACTGGATATATTTTTCGCGTTTTTATTCAATGTAACATGTTTATTCAGCTCGAAAAACATACAGTGTTTACCGATGTATTCGAAAATTCAAGATGGCGTCTGATTCTCTCTTTAACACGGTAAGTTTGGAATAAGGTGTTATAAATAAAAAACTATAAAAAATGCTATTAAAAACCCGCCGAATATATGTCAACCTATGTCACGGTAACATATATTGAGCGAGTTTTTAACAGTATTTTATCCGGTTTTTTATTTATAACACCTTTTCCCAAACTTACCGTGTTAAAGAGAGAATCAGAAGCCATCTTGAATTTTCGAATACATCGGTAAACACTGTTTTTCGAGCTGAATAAACATGTTACATTGAATAAAAACACGAAAAATATATCCAGTTTGGTAGAAAAGTAACTTATCTTGCCTTTGATAACATTTATTTATTATATATTTGTTTTTTGACAACTTTTTCGAATCGGTAATCGTGAAGAAAGAGGGAGCCTGTTTCCTCCGTTTGACTATAGGTGGCGTTACTGTCTGTCCACCCAGTTACGGAAGCACAAAATGTATATAATGCCACCCTTGAAATAAAAATAAATGTTTTTGTTATATTTTAATTTTAAACATGGTTTGATTTTTTTGGGGTGGGGGGTGCAAACATATTTAAGTTTTGTTTTTTGTTTTTTCAAACATATTTACGTTTTTTTGTTGTTTGTTTTTGCAAGCATATTTAAGTTTTATTTTTCCAAACATTTACGTGTTGTTGCTTGTTTATTTTAAAACATTTACGTTTTTTTTTTTTGCAAGCATAAACTAAATATTTTTGAAATATTTTTCTTTTTGAAAAGTTTGCTTATGCACTTATTGATACCGCGCTATTTTTTAATAGTAGTTTCAAGTAAGATTCAGGTTTTACAATATCCTTTTTCAAATATATATATATATATATATATATATATATATATATATATATATATATATATATATATATATATATATATATACTTGCGGAAAAGGTAAAATAAGTGCAGAAAAATTAAGAAAAAAAAGGGGGGGTCCATAAAAAAGATAAAAGAAAAAACGTTGATTTTTTTTATTATTATCATAAGAGCGTAAAAAATACTCGCGGAAAAACGGTTGTACCCATAAATATGTTTAAAAGAAAAATATAGCAAAAACATTTAGTTTATGCTTGCAAAAAAAAAAAACGTAAATGTTTAAAAATAAACAAGCATCAAAACGTAAATGTTTGGAAAAATAAAACTTAAATATGTTTGCAAAAAAATAAAACTTAAATATGTTTGCACAAAAAAAAAAAAAGAAATATGTATAAAATTAAAATATAACAAAAACATTTATTTTTATTTCAAAGGTGGCATTATATACATTTTGTACTTCCGTAACTGGGTGGACAGACAGTAACGCCACCTATAGTCGAACGGAGGAAACAGGCTCTCTCTTTCTTCACGATTACCTTCGAATCTGTGTGTACAGTAATACAAACCCGGTTGTTTACATTTGTTTTGTGTAAGTTAATTAACAAGCGCCCCAAATTATACATTGCAAAATATGCTTATTTTTGCTATGTCTATGCTGGTTATCTCCCTTAGATTGGAGTTTTGTTAACATAAACACCGAATTTGGAATCCTAAAACCTACACTGTGACAATCATAAAGGGTCGCTTATGTCAACGATCATTAAATCTAAGGGAGCTAACCAGCATAGACATAGCAAAAGTAAGCATATTTTGCAAGATATAATTTGGGACGCTGAAATAATCAGTAGAACAATGAAATAATGTGATATGAAAAAAAAAAAAAATTACACGATTACTGTAGCCGAGTTCCGGAAATTGCTGAAGCAGTTTACAAAAAAGAAATTATATTTACTCTCTATCGCCTCCACAACAGCAGAGTTACTACCTTTAAAAGCATATCTGAGAAAATTGACCACGTCCTATCTGCTTATTCTTCAGCTAACATTCACGTATGTGGAGACTTCAATGTTCACAATGTGGAATGGTTAACTCCCTCAAACAAGACCGATGATGAAGGGAGGTTCTAACATGATTTCTCCATTGCTTATGACCTCACTCAGATTGTTCACGATCCCACCCGTGTGCGTAATACTGCCAGCCAGTATGCAAGTCTCCTAGACCTTTTTCTCACAATTGCCCTGAACTGTGTTCAGCTTCCATTCTGTCTCCACTTGGATCTTCTGACCACTCTGTCAATATGCAAGCCTTCTAGACCTTTTCCTCACAACTTCCCCTGAGCTATGTTCATGTTCCATTCTATCTCCTTTGGGATCCTCTGACCACTCTGTTGTATCAATTAACATAAAAATGAAATGTAATAAATCCTCAGATGTACCTCTCCATTGTACTGCATATCAATACTCTGTGACTGACTGGGATAGCTTCCGTACATTTATATCAGATCTACCTCTGCCTTCCATGTTTAAAAAGGATGTGTCCTTTATAGTATCAGACCTGATGGAATGGTTAATTGTAGGTATAGACCGTTTCATAGCCTCGGAAAAATTCCAGCAAAAACCTAACAGCCAGCTGTGGTTCTCTCCAGAATGTGCTGCTGCCATTGCACACAGAAATCACTTTTTTCATTGCTTCCAACGTAATAAATGTACTGAGACTAAAGCCACGTTCAGGACTGCCAGCAACCACTGTAAAAAAGTAATAAAGAATGCAAGAGAGTTGTATGCTCAGTCCGTCAAGAACGAAGTAGCTGAGCAGCGGCTTGGTACCCACCAGTTTTGGCAAATAGCAAACAGAATTCTGAACAGAAGCATGTGTTCTATCCTAACTATCATCAATGGACCTGAGGTAATCTCGTCAGCATCAGACAAAGCCAAACTCTTTGCCAAGAACTTTGCAGCTAATTTTACCTTTTACGACTAAAGCTGCCAACCCCCAATATTTCCTCCAGTATCAGAAAACACACTATGTGATATACAAATATCTGTACGTGATGTTGCCAAGCTAATCAAAAACCTTGATTCCTGTAAAGCAACCGGCCCTAACGGTATTCCAATAATAGTACTCAAAAGACTTCAACCAGAACTAGCGCCCATACTTACAAAACTGTTTAAACATTGTTTTAAGGAGAATAGTTTCCCATCATCCTGGAAAATCTCATCAGTATGCTCTGTATTTAAGAATTCAGGTGATCGCTCATCTCCCTCCAGTACAGGCCAATAAGTCTCCTCTGCATCATGAGTAAGTTGCTGGAATCTGTGTTAAATACAGAAGTAATCAACCATCTCAGCAAAATAACCTTCTTAGGGACATTCAATATGGTTTCCGTTCTACTAGATCTACAGCATATGTGCTTACAGCTATATTTCATAGGATTAGCGAATCTCTTGATGGAGGAAACCTTTCTAGATAAATTGCTCTTAACATATCAAAGGCCTTTGATAGAGTATGGCATAAAGGTTTACTTCACAAGATCTCCAGCTACGGTATAGCTGGAAATGTCTTCTCAATTATTAAATCATTTCTCTCTGATAGGTTCATAAGAATAGTGGTTGATGGGCAAAAATCCGAGGCCCAGAGTATTAATGCTGGAGTTCCTCAGGGGTCCATCCTGGGCCCAACTCTCTTCCTGATCTACATTAATGATCTTCCAAATCACATCCTTACATCATTCGTAGACATTTTTGCTGATGTCACTACTACCTACAGTAGCACATCTAAGACCGTAAACGATGTGGCACAATGGGGAAAGAGGTGGCTGGTTACTTTTAATGCATCTAAAACCAAGCTTTTATCTTTACATCATCAACGTTCTGATCCCCATCTGGCATTAATTGAAATGAATGGCTCTCGTCTTGAGGAGGCCTCATGTTTTGACAATCTTCTGGGCTTGACCTTTGCTCCCTCTAATTACCATTTATTCTTTCCTCAATCTCGACAATCCACAAAAACTCTCAATAAAAACCCTCTGATCTTCCAGATATATTCTTTCTTGCAATAAGCTTATAGTCTCCAAATTTTTTTCAAAAAATGTTTTTAAATATTTATGCTTCATCCTCGTTTACACTGCCCATAATCCCACCAAACCATACTCACTCATCTACTCGACTTGGCGCTCCCTTCACTGCCCTAATTATTATTTTTGCAAAGATAGATTGTCATAACAACCAGATCATCATTTTCCCTTACTTCACAACGTTAAACTGCCTTGACGTTGAGCCAAAATCTTCCTCACCTTTGAATGAACTCAATCCAATGCATGATAATATTCCACACTTATTCTTCAAATCGCTTTCTTTTTGGATAACTTCACAGACTGGACCCCTTTATCTATGTCTATCCACTATGATGTTTATTCTTTGGATCATTCATAATCTCCAACAACATGCTTTCGGAATATTATAAATATGGATATTTTATTTCTACCACTATCTCGGATCCACCTGATTTTGGACCCAGGAACACACTCTCACGTGATACCATTTTTTCATTTTACCCCATCTGTTTCATTATTGTACATTTCACCTTCACGCTAAGATGATCCTTTTCATACTTAGTTTCTTTAAATACTTTACAGGCAAAATTTCTTTATACATTTTGCTAATTCCGCCCCTCTGACGAGAAGGAAAGTATTTCTTTGAAACTCCTGAGATTAAGGACTTTCACCTCTATTTCTGTGCCCTTTCTGAAAACTAAATATGTGTTTTTCAATACACTTTATTAAACCTATGTACTTTTATATATATATATATATATATATATATATATATATATATATATATATATATATATATATATATTATTTTTTAAATGTAATTATCCACTGACACGTGTTTTGTCGTCTACAAATCATCAGAGTGGCTGTATCTAGAGAGATTCGAAATCTCACTAGATACAGCCACTCTGATGAGTCGTAGACGATGAAACACGTGTCAGTGGATAATTACATTTAAAAAATAATATATATACCGCTCCCCATGTGGGGGTACCAAATTGGTTAAAAAGGGAAAATTATTCCCAACTCGCATTTAGGTAAAAATGCACTTTCGTAAATAATTGAATTCATTCAAAACATATCGCTAAAACCAAAACAAAACAACATCTCTCTCTCTCTCTCTCTCTCTCTCTCTCTATATATATATATATATATATATATATATATATATATATATATATATATACTAGCAAAAGTACCCGTCGTTGACTGGGTTCAAAAACAGCCTACAGAAAATGGACTCTGATTTATGAAAGTATGATAGGTTATGAAAAGGAAGGGTTGTAAAGAGATAGCTTCGAATGATGAAAGTAAAAATAAAATAGATAGACCCCATAATTTATTATACCATACCTGTTCACACTGAAACACTTATCACAATATTCTATGGATCTATATTAAAAAACCTTGTTAAACTTTGTGACATATTTCCATTCTATGGAGGTCAGGTGCGAACGAACACCCCATAATTTTATGATACCATATTTCTTCAAACTGAAGCATAATTATCAAAGTATACGTACGCAAATAGATATGAAAAGTCTTTATTAAAGTGTGCGCCTATTTCCATTCTATGGAGGCCAGGCGCGAACGCAGACCCCACAATTTTATTATATCATCCCTATTTAAGTTAAAACATACTTATCAAAGTATTCTTATGTACATCTATATCAAAAACACTTGTAAACGTTTTTTTTTTTTAATTTTTAAATTTTTTATTTCCATACTTTGTGAACCAGGCGCGAACGCAGATCCCACAATTTTAATGAACCACCGTTCTGCCCGATCAAACATACCCATTCCTGTATCTCGATACATCTTCTATCATTATATGTAATCAGTTTTTCAAAATAGTAACCATATAGAAGCCTATTTGTGACCAGACACACACACACACACACACACGCACACACACACACACACATACATTCAGCTTTATATTATAGATATATAGTCAGGGTTGTGTTTTCCTTGATAGAAGCATTCATTGAATTTTAAAATAAAATATGTATGAGATACATTTGAAAGTCAAATTACAATGCAATATTTGAAAATAAACAAATATTTTTTGTTTCAAATTAATATTTACGAAATATACTCCATCCTCAGAATTTTATGCATTTTTTCTTTTTTTTTTTCTTGCCATGATGTTAAATTGAAGAAAAAAAACAGTTGGTAAAGAGCCTGCATGTCATTGTTTGCAGTGTTATTTTTAAATGCTGGAAGAATGCGTTGGTGATATATATATATATATATATATATATATATATATATATATATATATATATATATATATATATATAAAAGGCTATAGGTTTGTTTGTCTGTCTCCATATTTTCAAACTCTATCTTTTCAGAAAGAGGGTTTTAGCCGGTGAAACTAGTTCTTAAGGGGTCGAAATTGAAAAAAAATCTTTATACATTTTATACATTTATCTTAGTTTATTTTTAATTTTTAATCAGTTCATATGCGTGTCACGTTGGTACAGTGGTAACGTCACCAGCTTTGAATACTTTCGGTTTTGTTTTTGGTTTTGATTCTAGCTGATGGCACCCAAATGCTTTTTTTTTACTTTTGAAATCACGACTCTATAATAATATATACGAAATCTGGGCGAATTAAAATATCATATTTAAGTGTATTTTACGACCATGAAAAGCCGGACGTCACCCCCTCCCTCGCTAGTTATCAATGTTTCATAAGACAGTTTGTCACTTGTACAAATTAGAGCCCCACCTCACTACGGTAAAATGATTGTTAAATTAACTGAAAACAAAACGTCATGAACTTATTTAATGAAATTGTAAATAATCGATGATTTTCCATAATATTTGGTTTTAGTTTAGATTTTTTGCTACCACTCGAACTTAGTGTCAAAATTTTTTTTTTAATTGGTTAATTGATCTTAAAAGGATAACATTGCTCACAAATGGGGGGTCATTTTAGGTTAAATTTTTATACAAAACTGATCCCAAACTGTAAATTCCTAAATATTTTTTACAAAAATTGGCAAGTTCTCCTGCCACATCTGTGAACGATCATGCGAGAGTGGAGCTGGGTTGAAAAGTCACCTACGTGCACGTGGATGCTTGATATCAATCGTGAGAGATGGAAAACTTCTGTCACAAAGTTGCTATCATCATATATATATATATATATATATATATATATATATATATATATATATATATATATATATGATATAAAGGGCAAATGAACACTTTTTCGGGGTCAACGGCCAACTAGCACCGTGTGTGTTTGTGTGTATGTATGTGTGTGTTAGGGTGGAGAGGGCTCCCGTAAGCCGTGGTGAAGGCAACTTTTCTCGGAGAAGCAAATTTCTGATTTAAAAAACCATAAAGCGGGAGACCAGTATTTGCATTAAGCTTGTTGCTGGATCTCAGCATTTTGAACCGAGAGAGAGACTTAGCTGTCGTACAAAGCTAAGACTCTGTAACATCATCTGTGTATAGATACTCCCTCAAGCCTATAAAAATGTCACAAAGTTGCTATCATCATATATATATATATATATATATATATTTGTTTGTTTGTTTTTAATGATTTCCCTACAATTAACTATTCTGCACTTTTATTTGAAATAATAAATATTTCACGTAATTTTATTTCATTTACTTGTTTATTAAAAATATTTGGTAAAAACGCAGTTTAGTGGCCCGAACAGAATGCAATTAAAAAATTGTGTACAAGCGATATTGTGTTATCTTGTTTTTGTTAAATATTAGTAAATGAGGAACCATTTCGAGTTAAAGTCTATTTAGTATTACGCATGTAGTCTTAAGAAAACACTTGAAATGTGCATACATACTGAAATAATCGTTAACTTCCATTTGTATGAAGACTCCATTTTTTTCTAAAAATTATTTCAGCGTGTGTACACATTTCAAACGTGCTATTCTTATGATTACAGGCATGACCAAACAGGTTTTGGTGCTTCTATATTATAATAACGAAAAAATATTGAATTTCAAGTGAAACAAATGGTATCTACAACGCAAATAGTAACACATCCAAAAATTATGAAAAACGATAAGGTAGAAAAATAATTATTCATAAAAAAAGAAATTTGTGAAATAAAGCAAAATCACTATGTTACGGTTAGGGTTTTAGGGTTACGGTTAGGGTTTTACTAAAAATGTATGACTAAAATTATGTCCGATCCATATACGGCTCACTGCTTCTACAGTTTGTCATACAGAAACAACGTGTAAAGTTGCTTCAATCAACAGAAGCCAAATCGGACGTTTAGTCTTGCCAGATTTCAGTCGTACATAATGTGCTCTATCAAAATTGTACTATTAAATAATGTACGATTATTTGCTCCTGCTGATGATTTGCTATGAAAGCAACTTCAACACAAACTCCTGGGTTCATCAGTGTAACATAGTGTAAGAATCTGTTGGTATTATTAAAATAAACAATAAAATGAATTTTCTCACAAGTTTCAGTCGACGGATTATTTTTTGTCAAATATATTTTCAGATTCATATAAAAAGTATTTACACAAATAAATTATTTCTTTAAGAATGTTCTCTCTTAAGACAGAAAGTAAATAGATACATAAGAATTTATTTATATATTTAACTCCTTAAAAACTGAAACAATTCTGTTCATTTTTTTATTTCATTAAAAATCTTTGTAAAAAATTAAGTTTATTTTTTAGACTAATCGTGCCTTGATTTTACTAATTATGCATGACTAAAAATTAAACACGATTTTATGTCTAATTAAATTCTAAAAGAATGAAACAATTATTTGGCACATCATATTGGAAATAAATAATTAGGCTTGGTCAAAAAATGGAAGAAAAACCAAGTTGTTGTTTTTTTTTAAAACAAATTAAAATCAATTAAAATCCATTATTCTTGAGCAACTTTTTTCCCCGGAAAGATAAAAGCCTGAATTTTATCATATGGAAAGCAGAATAATATAAAATATGATATAATATAAAAAAGATTTCTCCTATTTTTAATAGAATTTTAAATTTTTTGAAAAAGCACAATTCACCACTGTTTTTGTCTTGATTTAAATATTTTTTTAAAAAGATTTTTGAATCGATTAAAATTTTTTTTTTTTTTTGTCTAAATAAGATTTAGGATGATTTGCTCTGGGAATATGCAAAAAATATTATAACATAAGTTCCTGAATTTCAAATAGTTCCATCTTTTATCTCATTTTATAGATTTTGCGTGAAATTAAAAAATCCAAAAATTAATGATACTTCGGAAGAAACTATGGTAGCCTTTACATGGCTAAATGAAGTTCATTTAGTCCTGTAAATTTCCATGTATTTTTAACGTTTGTGACAAATCAAGGTTTCATTTTTTTCATAAGCTATATATATATATATATATATATATATATATATATTGCCTACATAAGCCCCGAAGTTAAGCAATGATAAGGCTGGCCAGTATCAAATGAGTGACTATTTTGGGAATACTAGGCGCCGTATGCGTTGGAGATAACTCCTACATCTAGTATCACATTTGGTCGTCTTCTTCATTTGTGGTCACGCATACCCTTAAAATATTTTTTAATCTAGCCAAACAGGCAAAATACTCTTTTTTAAATAATTGAATAAAATTATAATTCCAAACGCCATTTATTGGGAAATACCTTCAATATTATGTTATTTTCGCTTTATATTTTTTCCTTTGCACTAATTTTTATCAAGCTTTAAATTTTTCCATTTGTCTGCATAGTATCGCCAGCTTCATGGTAAAACATTTCATTAAATAATCATTGCTGGCAACGATGTCGGTAACATTCTGTTGATTGGCGTGTTGTTCTACATGCTGGCTACATGAACGTGTTTTTGGTGATACTTGACTGCCGTCGGAGTTCAATTTGTAGGGAAATCGTGTTGTGTTTAATTTTCGATTTTTGAGCGATTATTCACAAAAATCGATAATTTTATTGAGACTAATGTCGTTATTTCGTAAGGAGGCCTGTGGATACGTGTGTCGTTGATTTACTGACGTCGTGCTACATTATTGGAAAAGAAAGATCGGTTTCGTTCCTTTTTCTTTTCTTTTTTGAGTTGAGAACCCAAAGCATAGTGTTGTCTATCCAAAAAAGCAGGACTTTAACCGATACAAGGATAGTCGACTTTGATGACACTGTGGCATTTTCCATTTTCATGCACAAGTGTTCTGCTCCGTCGCTATTATTCGGTAATTCCTTGATTGTGGTCCGTATACTGCAGAAGTTATGATTGCTGAATTCTGGTGGCGTTATGTATCCAGTAACAGTTATTCCAAAATGAGTAATCGTGTTGTGCCCAAATAGACCTCAGTTTTTGGATTTACGTGCGGATTCGAAAAGAGTTTGTGCGCGGATAAAAATGTGGGATCGTATTTCATCGGAGTGTCCATCAGATTCCGAACTCACGAGGGTTCCCACTTTGTGGAAAATGTGACTTTTTTTGTAACATTTTTTTTTAGCTCATGTGTAAAATTTTTTTTTTAAATGAAGTAATTCACTTTTTTTTTCTTTTTTTCTTTTACGAAACTCATCATGAGAAATTTTATGAAAATCATTTGGGTAGCGCCAAGGGTTAGGGTTAGCGCCGAGGTCACATGATGAATTTTTACAACAACAAAAACAAACAACAGTTATGATCGTGTTGAGAAACATAAATATTCATTGAAAAGGATTCGTTATATAAGAGGCATAGGTTCTGATTTTCATGTTGAGAGGGAACACACCTAGTTATTTTCTGGAGGGAAATAAAATCATTACTTGTTTAAGTGACATGGATGTGTGCGTGTTCAATACGTATGCAAATAGATCGAAATAATTTGTTGAAAAGAATTAATTCTCGTTTGATATGTTACTTTCCATGATGAGAATTTAGGTGTATGACGCACAAAGTCCTGTTGGTGATTTTATGTCCCATAAGAACAGAGTCGGGCAGCGACGATGTCGTTATTCATAGAACTGCATCCTAGATGGGTTTGATTTATGCGTGTAAAATCTTATATAGGAGAGTTCTAGAACGTTTCTGACTATTTGTTGTATAACTACGCGCGATGCATACGTAACATAGTCCTTTATTGCATGTGTGCAGATGGGCAAATTACAACGTTGTTTTTTCACGCGCTCTTCAAACGCGTGCGTATTGAAAACAGTGATTGAGATGAAATGTCTTTGCTGCAAATTTGTTCCAGCTGAAAATGACGTATTAACTCTGGAAGCCAATCATGTCTTCAACTACATCCACAGACCAAGGGTAAATACAGCTGATTTTGTAACAATTAGGCAGAACGGGTTAGATTGCCGAGTAGTGGGGTTCATTCCAACAACAGCTCAAGCCACAGCACCAGCACCAGCCAGCCATCGCTGACATCACCTAAGATAACATCAGCAGCAGCCCTAGCTATAGCATCAGCAGCAGCCAGCCACTGTGATCACCTAACACCAGCAGCATCGCAAGCCACTGCATCAGCAGCAGCCAACCATCATCAACCTCACCCATGGTGACACCCGTCGCAGCTATCTAATCTACCCCTCCTTCACCACCGATTCCCAGAGCTTGCCAACCGACTGCCATCCTTGTTCCAACCAGATGACCAACATCCCCATCAAAAATTTTCAATTCAAAATTTTCTTCCTCATCTAAACTTCATCGAAAACTGTTTTTCATTAATAATTATTTTCCCACCTTATCGTTTTTCCGTAATTTTTGGATATGTTACTATTCGTGACATGATAATTAATTGGGTACTATTTGTTTTACTTGAAATTCAATATTTTTTCGTTATTCAAATATAGAAGCACCCAAAATTTAATGTATTTGTTTTGATTTACCATGTCTATATTGTTTTTCGTAATTGTTGGATGTGTTACTATTTGCGACATGACAATTACGTAGGTACCATTTGTTTTACTTGAAATTCAATATTTTTTTTCATTATTATAATATAGAAGCACCGAGACTTTGACTCAAAATGGTTCTTTATTTACTGATATTAAAAAAAAGATAAAACCAATATTTACATCACAATTTTTTCATTGCATTATGTTAATTTGCGGTTATAACTAATATCCTTTTATTAGATTACGATGTCTCTCTCTCTCTCTCTTACCTGCACTCTCTCTCTCTCTCTTTCATCCCCTCATTTTCTCCCTCGCCCCCTCTCTCTTCCACCCCATCTGCAGATTTCGTTTTCTTTTCCCAAGCTTTTTTTTTTCCTCATCGTTTATATTGCTGAAATAGCATCCTTAACTGATAACAATCAGATGAAGAAAGATATTCAAAAACTGTTTCTATTTTGTTTACATACGTTGCCATGGCAACCGACGTGTTCGTTCATGCGTTGCATAATCACTTGCATTCTCTCCGCGAATTAGACTTTTACAATAACGGATGATGACCAAAATAAACGACTCTTTTTTTTAAAGTTATGGATGACCCAAAGGAACATAAATTGTTGGTCTTCTAAGTGGATGTTAACACCAACGTTTTTTTATTTATTTTTTTTTATTATTATTATTATTATTATTATTATTATTATTATTATTATTATTAGTAATAGTAGTAGTAGTAGTAGTAGTAGTAGTAGTCTCCTGTGCATCATGAGTAGGGCTGTGACAACAGTGTATTCTTTTCATTGTTTTGACTCTTGAGTATATATCCGTTGATATATGTTTTTTCATAGACAGATGTGGTTCTCGGTTGATTAAGTGTGTCTGTGTCGGATATATACCCAAGAGTTAAAAGAATGAAAAGAATATGCTGTTGTCACAGTCTTAGTCATGAGTAAGTTGCTGGAATTTGTGTTAAATAGAGAAGTAGTCAACCACCTCAGCAAAAATAACCTTCTTAGTGACATGCAATATGGTTTCTGCATCTACAGCATATGTGCTAACAGTTATATTTCATAGGATTAGCAAATTTCTCCATGGAGGCTTCCTTTCTGGGGCAATTGCTCTTGACATATCAAAGGCCTTTGATAGGGTATGGCATAACGGTTTACTTCACAAAATCTCCAGCTACAGTATAGCTGGAAATGTCTCTTCAATTATTAAATCATTTCTCTCTGACAGGTTCATAAGAGTAGTGGTTGATGGGCAGAAATCAGAAGTTCACAGTTTTAATGCTGGAGTCCCTCAGGGGTCCATCCTGGACCCAACTCTCTTCTCGATCTACATAAATGATCTCCCAAATCACATCTTAAGATCATTTGAAGACATTTATACTGACGACACTACCATCTATGGCAACACTTCAAAAGCCATAAATGACCAAGTTCTCTCTGATTCTCTCTCCTCTGATCTTCAGCATATGATGCAATGGAGAAAGAGGTGAGTGGTTAATTTTAATGCATCGAAAACCAAGTTTATATCTTTACATCATCAATACTGATCCCCGTCTGGCATCAACCAAAATGAATTGCTCTCGTCTTGTGGTGGCTCCATGTTTTGACAAGCTACTAGATCTGACCTTTACTCCTGGTGTGAGATGGAACAAATCCGTTGCCAAGGCTGCTGGAAAAATGGTGGGATCGTTCTCCCACTCCAGTAGATATTTCACTGCTGATGACATTCTCTGCCTGTATAAGAGCCAAGTACGTCCAAGGATGGAGTACTGTTACCACATTCGAGCAGGAATTGCTAGAGCAGCTTATCCTGCCTTGACAGAATTCAAAATAGACTTTGTAGCCTAGTAGGGGATTCCCTTTTCTCTTTCCTGCAACCTCTTTCCCACAGAAGAGATGCTGCGAGCCTGTCTCTGCTTTATCGCTATTTTCATGGCAAGTGCTCGTCTAAGCTCCGACCTACGGTTCCCTCTCGTCAAACTTTCACAAAAAACACTCGTCTAGCTGAAATCACTTGGGAAGATAGGCCGTATAAAAGCGGCTTCAGTTGAAAAGTAGGATTGTGACCTTTGACGATTGTTGGATTTCTAGCCACGTGTTACGGCTTCTCACAACTTGATCAACAAAGTTGCTTTACTGGAATCAAGGTTTTGATTAGCCGCGCAACATCATGCACAGATATTTGTATGCCACATAGCATGTTTTCTGATACATGAGGTAATAAAAATGACGGCATTCCTATTATAATGCTAAAAAAGCTTCAACCAGGACTAGTTCCCATACTTACAAAGCTGTTTAAGCATTGTCTTAAAGAAAATTGTTTCCTAACACCTTGGAAAACCTCGTCAGTATGCTTTGTATTTAAGAATTCAGATAATCAGTCGTCTCCCTCTCAATACAGACCTATAGGTCTCCTGTGCATCATGAGTAAGTTGCTGGAATCTGTGTTAAATAGAGAAGTAGTCAACCACCTCAGCAAAAATAACCTTCTTAGTGACATGCAATATGGTTTTCGTTCTACTAGATCTACAGCATATGTGCTTACAGTTATATCTCATAGGATTAGCAAATCTCTTGACGGAGGTTTCCTTTCTGGGGCAGTTGCTCTTGCCATATCAAAGACTTTTGATAGAGTATGGCATAAAGGTTTACTTCACAAGATCTCCAGCTACGGTATAGCTGGAAATGTCTTCTCAATTATCAAATCATTTCTCTCTGATAAGTTCATAAGAGTAGTGGTTGATGGGCAGAAATCAGAAGCTCACAGTATTAATGCTGGAGTTCCTCAGGGGTCCATCCTGGACCCAAATCTCTTCCTGATCTACATCAATGATCTTCCAAATCACATCCTAAGGTCATTTGTAGACATTTATGCTTATGACACTACCATTTATGGCAGTACATCAAAGCTGTAAACGCCCAAGTTCTTTTTGATTGATGGCGGTTAAGCTACACTGAATATTCTGTGTTTCATCCATCCATCCTGGGACTCTTCAGGCTTATGCGCATAAGCCTGAAGAGTCCTAGAGTGGTGGAGAGGTACGTCTGTAGACTTATTATATTTCATTTTTATCTTAACTGAGTGGTCGGAGGATCCCAGAGGAGATAGAACGGCACATGAGCATAGCTCATGGGAAGTGAAGAGAAAAAGGTTTAGAAGGCTTGCGTACTGACCGGTATGCCAGCAATGTAAAAATCTTGTGTTCTGGTGCCGATGAAATCACTGAAGGCGTTTTTGATATTGTTTAGATTTTTTAAGCATTTCTCATGCATAAAATTGTCGAGATGATTGAAAAAGTGGTAGTTGGTAGGTGACAGGTTTGGAGAGTATGACGGATGAGGTAGAGTTTCATAACACAATTCATTCAACTTCTGCAGGGTCAGTTTAGCAACATACGGTCAGGCATTGTCATGGACCAGAATTGGGCATTTTCTGTTGACTAATGCTGCGTGTTGTTGTCGAAGTTTCTGATGCATTTCATTAATTTGTTGACAGTACTTCACTGCCATAATCGTTTCGTCTACATTAAAAAACTGTAATAGATGAGAATTTGTGAGAAAACCATTTACAAAGTTTTTTAGCCTTTTTAATCTCTCTCAAATAGTCGGAAATCGTCATATACCATACGTCTAATTCAGAAGCAAGTTCTCGAACAGTTGTGTGTGGATTGGCTTCGACTAGGGCTCTTATGGCTGATCACTATGCTCATCATCTTAAAGATTCTCGTCGCCGCCACGAGAATTTCTTGAACCATAATTGTGATGTGTGTTCAGTAGTGGTTACTGGGCCAAATGCTTTATTGATATCGCAAGCTGTTTCCGCATCTTTTTGGCCTAGCTTGAATTGAAATAAGAAAACTGTGCGCATTTGCTTTTTTTGCATCTTGTATTTAATGTTCTGAAAAGAACACATAATTGCTTTAAAACGATCGTAACTTAAACACATAGATTCGAAAAAGTTGTCAAAAAACAAATATATAACAAATAAATGTTATCAAAGGCAAGATAAGTTACAAACATGCCGACATTTTTCTTTTTAAAATATATTGATAAACATTGTATGATTTTCGAAGCGATTACACGTTTTCAAGTGAGTAAAATCACTAAAAACCTTCCCAGATAGGTAGAAGAGTAACTTATCTTGCCTTTGATAACATTTATTTGTGATATATTTGTTTTTTGACAACTTTTTCGAATCTATGTGTACAGTAATACAAACCTAAAATTTAATTTAACCTGAAAATAATATTTAAAATGCACGTGCGTACACTGCACAAGCACCCTTATTATCATAATAATAATAGTAATAATAATAAAAAAAACTGGTGTAGATGACATCGACTGGCGCCACTCCAACTAGTTATGAAGGGTTAGGGATATGGAAAGACCGAGGTGGGTGAGTACTAACCAAATCTCCACTGGAAGTGTGCAGTTAAAATCTGGTACCTTGGGGAGGCATTTTATCACCCAACCCCCAGGAAACACCAATGGCCGATGCCAATGAGAAATCAGTGACAACGGCTGTTGCGATAACATGCAATCATCTGCACAAGTGGTCAAAAGGTGGAGAACACTGGAAATCTGGGGAGACTTGTTGTCACTTGGTCTCCAGAGAACACCACAGGTTACTGCCAGTGAGCAATCACTGATGATGGCTTGTGAGACAACTATACGCTACACATTTTGATGAAAAACATGGGGGAAAAATGGACATAGAAGAACAGAAAACTAAAACTTTAAATATAATTTCTGTATTTAAAGTAATAGTTATTTAAATATTTCAACATATAATCTTGTGGAGAAAATCCAGCTTCCCAATAAGGGGCACTCTGGATAGGAACAAAAATAATCTCAGTCATGAAAGATTTCTCCTCCACCGACCGAAGACAGAAAAGGTAAAGTGTAGCATCAAAATAGATACTACACTGATCTTGTTCCGAAGGCCAAAAAATATTTGTTTAATGTTTCTTTAATTGTTCGTCCCCTAAATTCATAATTCAGTTTTATCGGTATTAAAATGTATATTGCTTTAAAATTACTTAATTTTACATAGATAATATTTATGTTTTATATTGAATAAAGTTCAGTTTAAGTAGTAATCGAACTGTGTTCCTTTTTCTTTTTAAAAATGTTTTATTGCTCTTTTTTAAATGGCCCTCATATAGTACTGACAGTCTGACAAATCTTACCTACATTGCCTGCAGACATTTTTCAGTTAACAGGCCTTCTTTTTACTCTCGATGGCCGTGGTTTGACTCGATCTTGGTTTTTGATAGCAAGGCAAGGTTGCTCCTTGGTCTATGAAAATTGCAAGTGGCATCCATGTTGAATTTTTGCTTATTCAATGTTTACACATTTTAATCGTGTATTTCTCGAAGTTCGATGGTTAAAATAAAATCATTTTTTTTTTTTTTACACGAAATGACTCCTCATGTAATAATGTTTAAAATAAATAACATTTTAATGCATTATTTTTCTCATATCACCTGCAAACCTACCTATCTATTTTTACCAGTACTATTTTATCAGGCACAGTTTCGTACGAAAACTTCATAATTATTATTACCATATATTAAATTAAATATGGCGATGTTTTTTTTTTGTACGAAACTGTGGCTGATGGTGATGAGAGTATGGCCCGCGCGCGCTCGTGCGTCTGACAGGAAATGCCACGTCGTCGAGCGCATGCGCATTGGCCGGGCAGACACGCTGACAGACGAGCAACAAAAACATGAATTACTTCCGAAAGGTTTTGGGAAATCCACAGGGCGGTACCCAACCCTCAAGTGCCGATACGGTAAGTATGGATACCTTATTTCTTTTACTGAACACCTTCCTGGAACTCTAATCTATCCGAAGTGACCTGAAATGGCCGAGTTTCATACCGGCCCCGGTCAGAAATCAAAGTGTCGAATGGTTACATCGGCTGCTAAAAGGCCTATCCCCCCCCCAAATGAAACCTCATTTTTTTTTATATTTTTACCTTTTTTCAATCTTTTATCTCAGATTATTTAATTTTAAAATCAATATTCTTGATTTTATATTTGTAAATATATTTACAATAAATAAATAAATCTAACTTCAAAGAACATTGTTAATATTTTTAGTATATCAACACGTCCGGGTATTTCTACCGTGCTATTTTTTTTAGATAGGATTTCCAAGTTAAATCGTTTTACGCTATTTCTTGTTTATAAAATTGTTAGGTGAAAGTACAAAATAGTTATAAAATGCTAATGTTTAGAATGAGTTTTTAAATAATCACTTGATCTCGATACAGCCCTCATTCTGAATAAGTACCCACGTCTGTTTTCGTGTTTTTTTTTTGTTTTTTTTTTAATTAAAAAAAAAGATGGCGGCCATTTGGTTAATCCAAAATGAAATGGTTACCCGTTCTTTCCTATGCTGTTTGGTCTAGAATTGTATGATCAATGTCGCTTTCTGATCGAGAAATATTTGATCATTACTCGTTATAATTGTACAATAAAATGACCCCCAGTGGGGGTCATTTTATTGTACAATTATAACGAACCCCCACCCATAATCTTTTGTTTATTTACAAAGAACAAAAGATGCAATTTCTTTAATCGTTGAGTGAACCTGAACGAGAACCAACCACAACCACACATCCCCAAGAACGGCTTTTGGAATAAACACCTCCAACTTCCCTATGTTAAGAACGACTTTCGAAATAAACACTCCCATCCTTCCCATATTAAGAACGGCTTTAATTTTTTTTTTTTTTTTTTTTTTCAGTGGATTATTATTGATTGAACACTAATATATAGGGGAGTGATTTGATTCTCGTTCAGGTTTGCCAATCCTTGTTTTCTGTTTAACTGTAAATAAAACAAAGTATTATTTTGGCTTCATGTTAAGAAATAGTCGACAAATCAATTTTTTAATATAGCCTTTTAAGCAAAAAAACCAAAAAAACAAAAAAAAAAACAAAAAAAAAAACTATTACGTACTTAATTGTCATGTCGAAAATAGTAATACATCCAACAATTACGAAAATTCATCGAGTAGAACTATTGTGTTTTTAGTAAAAAAAAAAAAAAAAAAAGCCTATCGGTATATTGCGGCCATGACACAAGTAATCTAAAAATATTGTTTCAGAGTTATGTCCCCTGCGTATAGACATCTACTGCTTACTTTATAACGTTTAAGAAAAATGCGATTTTACCAAATTTTCCGTAAAAATTTAATTTTAAATAACTTTCTACTCGATGATTTTTCCTAATTTTTGGATGTATTACTATTTTCGGCAATACGTAATATTATTTTTGCTTAAAACGATATATTTAATTTTTAAAAAATCGATCTGTCGATAATATCTTAACAAGCATCATTATTTATTAATTTTTTTTTGTACTTGTGCACTTGTGCAGTTAATGGAATGTGTTCTTATGAACTCGTTACACTTGTGCCCCCTCAACGTACATATCCCCGACAAACCCACTTAGCAACAAAATCTCACCCCTTCAATGTTGAGGTCTCTAAATGCCAGAAAGCTTTCTACTTTAATAGTTTCTTCCCTCGAACAACTAGACTTTGGAATTCCCATCCTGCTACCTGCTTCCCTGGCTGTGCATCTTGTTAATCTTTCATAGACATGGTCCCAATTGTAGCTCCTTACGTTCAAGTGGTGATATGTCTTGTTAAGGGTGAACGTGAGTTAAAAAAAAAAAAAAAAAGAAAAAAAATTTTAAGTGCCGAAATAATAACGTTGTTTAGAAACCCATTCTTAACACGAGGGATTTTTATCCTTGGCCCCCGAAGTCAAAAGAGATTAGAGAATTCCTGATCCGGTCCCTGTTGATTTTGCGGTGGGAGTTTAGTTCTGTGCAGTTCAGTTCTAGGAGGTCCACATTCCCAGGCTTTGCCTTCTCTCTTTGAGAAAAGCGCCCTCGCCCGGGAATGCCGACGGGGCTTCCCAGGCACTTTTTGCAGGTCAGTAGTGTGTCCCTTCTCTGGGGCGCTGACTTCTCAATTCCACTTTCCAATCCTGTTGTAAACAGTTCTTGCAGTGAAAGAGAACTATATATATATATATATATATATATATATATATATATATATATAATTTTGATTTTTACTAGCTATTCGATTAATACTAAATAAATGTATGATTATCAAAGTTACGTTGACACGAATTTAACAAAATGATTTTATCGTGTTTTTGTTTGTTTGTGTGAATTTAATGTTTCAAAAAAGTAAAAACTAACACTGTTTTCGCTGTTAAATGTTTCACAAATTAACCTAGATAATCCGTTTTTTTTTTTTTTTTTTTTTTTTTTTTTGTTAAAACGTAAATCCAACAACTTTCTATTAATAATCTACAACCTACAAAAATCAGACATTTCTGAGTTATGGATGGCCGAAATTGATAAAATTCACTTATTTTACTTTGGAAAAATAAGTAAAAATGAATGTTTCCGAATTTAAAAAAATTACGGGTTATATATATATATATATATATATATATATATATATATATATATATATATTTAAATCAACACATTCGAACCATTGCTCCGTGACACTTAATAGGAAATAGACGGTGGCAGCCGATTTGGCATCCCCACTGAAAAAGTTCCACGAATTTTTGTTTCATTTCAACATTGTCATTAAATATAATAATATTCGTAAACTATTTATGTTTATTTACTTTTATGAATTTATTACATTTTTTTTTTTTAATAAAAATAATTGGCTTGGTTTCTTGGTGCTTGTGCACTTATAGAACCGCACTATTTTTAAATAGTATTTTCAAGTTAAAGTTTTATGGTATCTTTTTTATTACATTGTTAGGTGAAAGTACAGAATAGTTACAAAACACCCTCCTCTCCCCTATGTTAAGAATGGCTTTCTAAATGTTATTTCAGCACGGTTCAATAAGTGCACAAGTACCGAGTTTTCTACATACACAGACGCAGCTGGTAGCTTCTCTATATCTCATTCCCTATCACAGTTAATTCCGACTCGTCTCCCAGATCGACATGACCAACAAGCCTCACTTTTAGATCTATTTCTGACCACAGTTCCCGATGATTGTTTAACAAATGCCTATAGTCCACTCAGGATTGTCGATAACATTGTGACAATGATAGAAATCACATAAAACTCTACTCGAAACTAAGTCATTAGGTACTAAGGCTAACTGGAAAGCCATCAGATCATATCAGAGGCGCTCCATGGAGTAATATCTTTTCCCTTCCTGCAGAACAATGTGCAAATGAGAATACTGAATGGTTCAAAGCAGAAACTAAAAAGGCAAATCTGCTTACCCAACGTTTTGTCTCTAACTTTGCTTTAGACCCAGTAGACCACCCCCTCCCAAATTTCCCTTTGTGGACAGTAGCCACACAACCTGAAATCACCCCTTTCCTTGTTTGTGATAAATCTACACACCTCGAATGCATGTGTGCCCGATCTTATGCCTGCTATACTACAAATGTTCCACTGAGGTTGTACCGGTTGCTTCCAAGCTCTACAATAAATGCCTTAACAAATCTTGCTTTTTCAACTGTTGGAAAATTGCTTCTGTTGTACCAGTTTACAAAAATTCTGGCAAAAGAACTAACCCACTCAATTATTGCACCATTAGACCCCTCCCTCTCTTTGCCAAAATCTTTGAGTTCTTAATCAAGCACTAGTCTACTACCTCATTGACAGTATGGATTTAGACAAGCCCGTTCTACTGCAGATATCCTAACTGTAATCTCTGTATATACCAAGCACTAGATAAAGCAAGAGAAGCTAGGTCAGTAATCCTAGACATATCTAAGGCCTTTGACAGGGTTTGGCACAATGGTTTTCTCATGAAAATCAAATCGTATGGATTGGTACTGCTGGACATTTTTTTTTTTTTTTTTTTTTTTTGTACTCCCCTTCACCCCAAACAAGGTATACTGCCACTTGAGCGTAAGGGGCTACTAATTGGGACCATGCCTAAGAAAGATTAACAAGATGTTATTTACGCTACATTTAAACTTCTGCATATCAGTACAGTCAGGGAAGCCGGTAGCAAGAAAGGAATTCCAAGGTCTAGCTGTTCAAGAGAAGAAACTATTAGAGTAGAAAGCTTTCTGGCATTTAGGGACCTTAACAGTGAAAGGGTGTGATCTTGTTAAGCGGGTTTGTCGGAGATATGTACGTGAGGGGGCACAAATGCAACGAGTTCATCAGAACACATTCCATTAAAATGCTTGTAAAACAGGCACAGGGATGCGACATTGCAGCAATGGGACAGGGTTAAGCCTCGTTGACAAATTGGGTCTTATTAGATTGGAAACCTTTTTTTTTATCCTATCCAAAGGGGAGAGACTAGTGGTAGATGCACCAGCAATACTCCATACGTGGGCGAATGGTGGCCTTGTACAGGATACTTAACATAATCAAATCCTTCTTAGATGAGAGAAAAATCCAGGTTGTCTTTGATGTCATACATCAAAGCAACATGATATAAATGCGGGCGTGCCACAGGGGTCAATCTTGGACCTTTATTATTCCTGATATTCATAAATTAACTTTATCGGAGAGGGGAATATTTGCTGATGACACCACGCTCTATAACAGACATGACTGGTGCTACCAGATCAGGCTGTCTGAAGATATTGGTTTCCTGAGATAAAATGCACCTAACATTGATGCTTTTTGTTTTTCTACTTCCTTTCGCAAAACTTAATTATGTTCTGCAAAACCAAAAACAAAACAACAACCCATCTTTTCCCTCTTTTCCTTTTTCCCATTTCCCCTTTTTTCTGTCTATCTCCCCCACTTCCTGACTGGTTTCTTAACTTAAAATGTACCAAATATTAATCCTGTAACCCTTTTCCCTCTTATATAACCTGAAAAGGGTTGATATGGTGTAAAACAACCAAACCAAACTCTACAAATAAATATTTAAAGATATAAAGAACTTGAAGCAATTGTTTCCAAAAAAACTGGATTTGGCATTAAATAACCTGAAAAAGATTGATATGCCGTAAAACAAAACAACCAAACCAAACCTAACAATAGAAACTAATGAACACATATCTAAGGAAATAGCTAAAACTCTAGAGGAAAACCTCCAGTCTGTAGTGGAATGGAGCTGTAACTGATTCGTAACATTCAATGTTACCAAGACTAAGCTTATTTCCTTTAATAATTACAAGAAACGTTCTCAATCACTGATAGCCATGATGATACATTGCTTGGAAGTACTTTCCTCAAGCTCCTTAACATTCACAAACATGAATTGGAACAAAAACCTTGAGACATTTGCCAGAAAGTAGGCCTCTCTCTACCATGTTAAAAGGCTACTCGCACCTTATAGCATCCTGTATATCTTCAAGGGCACGGTTCACCCATGCATAGAACATTGTTGCCACATCTGGGCTGTGTCACTAGTCTCTTGCTCTTAGACAGGGTTTAAAAAAAAAAAAAAAGAGCCGTCAACCTAATAGGTCCTGAACTATCAATTAAACTCCAACTTCTGTCCCATCACCGAAATATGGCATCCTTTGTGCTTTACAAGTACTTCAATGGCAAATGTTCTGACAAACTCCTAGCATTAGTACCCCCCCATCAAACGGTGTCTACTCAGATTCAGTTCCTGATATTAAACTTTCATCTATGTTATAACTCCCGACGAGAGTTTCGGTTTCCCGAAGTTATAAAATTTATTAATGGTTTTCCAAATAAAATTACACTATTTCTGTGCAGAAGATTATTTAGAAAGCTGTTCTTAACATGGGGAGAGGGAACTTTGTTAATTAATCTCTACTTTCACCCAATAATTTTTATAAATTAATAAAAATTAGCACAAAACTTTGAAACACAACAATAAACGACTCGAAAAACAACAACAACAACAAAAAACAGGAAGTCTTTAATATCAGGAACTGAACCTGACCAGACACTGTTTGCTGCAGATTTTAAGTCGAGGATTCATCTCATTGGTCATTATTTATTTCACTAAATAAATACAGTTGTATTTATCAAAAGCCGATAAACGAACGTCTGGTAGTTTTATTAAGTACAGAAAATAATAGAAAACAATGACTGTCGTGTATTTACTTCACGACCTTTTGAAAATATTAGAATATAAATCTTTTTTTTTTTTTTTTTTTTTCCAAACATCAGGTATGGTTCATGTGCGTTTTTTTTTTTTTGTTTTTTAAGCTTACGCTTTTCAAAAGAAAGCTTGGATCCTCATAAGCGCCTCTTTCTCATGTCAAATAATTGTAGTACTATAGGCATCTCCAAACCGTTGTGTAAAACGTCACCATTGTACACATTAACAGCCAGCAACGTCATCATTTCGTGTTTATTATAGTCTGGATCAATTTCTATGGAAGAACATTGGTGCTACAATGGTTAAAGGAAATAATGTTTTTTTTTTTGCTGTCGGATTTAATATTATATTTAATATTAAAAAATATTAACATTTGAATAGTATTTTTATTTTACCTCAGACAAATTGTATGTTACATACAGCGGGGACTAAAACTGTGGCGCGTGTTGGAGGTACCTATAGTACTAAAAAAATAATTGTTAATCATTGTAAATTAACACCTTTCATTAAATTACTCCTTTAAAAAACGAAATTCTACTTTTTTAAGCGATTATGTGTGAACATCTTGAAAAATATGCTGGAAAAGAAAGAGAAAAGAATTTAGTGTGAGATATCAGTTTCGTATATTTAATGTGAAATGATTCATCATTTCAAGTCATTCTACAGTTTTAGGGCAGTTAACTATTTTTTCTTGCTATTCTGTACCTTTCTGTTGGGATGGAGGTCTATTTTTAGGCAATTATGTGATTTTACGACCTTTTTACTTCGACTTAGGGCTAATAATAATAATAAAAAAAAAAAAGTTAACTGTCCTAAAACGCTATTATGGTTTGGGTAATTTTACCTTAAATTTATACATGAAACAAAAATTCTAAAATATTTTTTTCTGCTAATTTTTTCACATGTAATTCCCTAAAACCATATAGAATCTTATGGAGAGATGGGTTTTAAGCTACAAATTTACTTTCCCATTAATTCATTTTAAATGTTGAGTCAATAGCGACTGTAACCATTTTTTTATATATAGACACTTGTGCCCCCACGACGTAGACACCCTCGACAAACCCGACAGGCAGCTAAATCCCACACCCACGCAGTAGAGATCCCTAGATGTAAAAGATCTTTCTACTCCAGTAGTTTCTTCCCCAGAACCGCTAGACTCTGGAATTCCATTCCAGGTCCCTGCTTCCCCAACTGTACTGACATGCAGAAGTTCAAGTGTAACGTGAACCGACATCTTGCTGCCCAAATCCCAACATAGTACCCCAGTAGTTGCTGCCCCTGATAGTAGCCCCTACACCAAAGTGGCAATGTGCCTTGTTTGGGGTGGAAATGTAAAAAAAAAAAAAAAAAAAAAAAATTCTTGTGCTTGTGTAGATTAGTGATGTTTTAAACTAACGCATTTTAGGTTAAATCATTATTACGTACTTGCCTGTCATGTCGAAATTAGTATAAATTAAATTACAAAAAATAATACAGTAGAATATGTGCCAGATGCATTAAAAAAAAAAAAATTGGCGGACCTGTCCAAGAGTGCCCACCCCCTAAAAATGCGTGCTTTGCACCCCTTTTTTTTTTTTTTTTTTTTTTTAACTTTTTTCGATTATCATAGGTTACAGACTTGTTAATCATATTAACAGAAAAAAATTTTTGAAAAAATTAATGATTTTTAAGAAGGGGGGGGGTTCACTTTCTCGTTATAACGTTCTACTTCATTGCTACCTGACTTACTGTCCATTTCTTTACCGACGTGTCACGTGATTAGAACCTCTCCTTAAAATCTTTATTTTTTTTTTTATTTTTTATTTTTTTTTTCAAAATTTTTTCCTGCTAATATGATATTCAAGTTTGTAATCTACGATAATTATCGGGGGAAAAAAAAAACATTTAGAAAAAAATATAAAACGTGAAAAACACGCATTTTTAGGGGATAGCCACTTTCGTACAGGTTCACCAAAAAATCACTTTAAATTACGTTCTGACATTTTGTGTTTAAAATGGCAAGTCAAGGGAGATAAGCCAGATTGTCATACTGAATTGGTCGCACAATTTTTCTACAGTAAAACATTTTTAAAAACTCCTGATAAACCGCCCCCTTAAGTAAGACACTATCAAAACCCCCAATACTAATGATTACTACAATACTATCTCATTGATTACTGTACACGCAATAACCCTTATCCCTGAGTGGCCTTCGGGCCTTGATAAGTGGTGACCCCCCCCCCCGTGTAAAAAAACAACATAGTAAAAACTATACAATAAAACTTGGTAATTCGATAAATTCTATTTTTTACATGTAATTGTTTTTACTGGATCATTTTTAGGAATTTAAACTAATTTTGACATGACACATAAGTACGTAATGTCATCACCTGAAATGCGTTGGTTTAAAACATCACCAATCTGCACAAGTACCAAAATATGTTTTATTTAATTTTTTCTTAATTTCAAAGTTCGGCTTCTAAAAAAATCGGTCCGAATCTTAACTCTTTTTTTTTTTTTTTTTTTTTTTTTTTTGTGTACATAACAAAAAAAGATAAGCTTTTATTTATTTTTTTATTTATCCCATCTGGAGACATGCGAATTCCTTTTTATTATTTTTATTAGAGGATTATTTTTTCACAACTCGTCAGCTGTGAACGAATCCTATTCAAAAATTGATCCAAACAACATCGCTTCAACAAGTTAAAGTGCTTCGTGGCAAGGATTAAAAAGGAACACATTCTTGTTGTAGGCAGGTGCCCGCTTCAGCCGTCGCCGGCATCCACTCTTAGCTTCCCAGTTTCCTCTCCCCCTCCCCTTTTTATTTAAGTTTATAAATCTTGTCATTATTAATATTGTATGGCAACATGTGTGTAGTTCTCGCCTCAACGTAACTTTGATAATTACATTTTAACATTTTTATTTACTATTAAGCGATGTATGCAGAATTATAATTTTTAGATATGATTTTCAAGTTAAATTCAATTTTTACGTTTTCTTTTGTTTATTAAATTGTTAGGTGAAAGTACAAAATATAGTTGACCCCTCACCCTCTTCAGGTTAAGAATGGGTTTCTAAACAATAACGTTATTTCGGCACAATCCGTATTTTGCATAAGTACCTTAATCAAATATATAATGAAAAAACAAAATAATGCGTGCGTAAAATAAAAACTTGAGAAATTGAATTCAATTACGAAATTAAATCCTCCAGAATTATGCTCACTTTCCTCGTAAACAAGTCAGCCATTTTCACATTTTATTAGTTGAGGGGAAATACATTACTTTGTGACCCGTGCTTTAGCTTAACGTAGTAGAACTTTTTTTTATTTAAAAAAGGAATAATTTAATTACGAAATGAAATCCACCCAAATGGATTTCGTTTTCTACGTAAACGAACGTCAATCTTTTATTTACCTTTAAAAAAGGGAATAAATTAATGAGTTACTCTCCGAAAGTTGAGTCTTCGAGCTGCCGAATATAAAATCCTTTAAACTGTCTTCAAAATTCTTAGCAAATCCTCACATATTAAAGGAGTGAACGATTTGAAAGCTACTTACACCATTCAATCGTTTTATAAACAGATTAAAGCAATTATGATTTCAAACAATTATGGTCTAATGATTTGATTTAAGAATTTAATCATTAAATAATACCGTAGTAATTACATTTAACTTCCTATAATCCTATTAAAAAAACTAGAGTAAAAAAAAAAAAAAGAAATGTCATTGTTAAAAAAAAAAAAAATTGAAAAACAAAATAAAAAGCAGGACTCTTGGGTAACTTCAGGATATGTACAGCTTGTTCTTTTAATATATTTTTTTTTTTCAACCCTAAACAAGGCATACTGCTACTCTGACGTAAGAAGCTACTATTTGAGATTGTTTGACAGAGGACTGAGTTGAGCAGCGAGATGTCTGTTCACATTATTTAAACCTCTGTAGGTTAATACAGTCAGAGAATCAGGAAACGGAGGCAATTCTAACATCTAGCAGTTTGAAGGAAGAAGCTACGGGGTGGAACAATAAAGTTGTCGCCCTAAAGAAAACAACACTACAGCTTTATTTTAAAACTTTTTATTGAAAAAAATCAATTCAGGTAATTTGATTATGTAGTAGAACTGACATCTATTCAATGTAGCCACCTTCAGCCTCAATCACCACCTTGATACGGTCTGGAAATAGGAGTATACCTTTTCCACAAGCGTCGACGGGAGCTCGCCGAATACTCGGATGCTGGTTTTGGTGTTGTGGGAGGTCGTGTTGGTGATGTTCTTGACGTATGACCAAATGTAGTAGTCCAGCAGGTTCAGGTTGGGGAGGAAGGGGGGCAGTGAGAGAAGGATGGAGCAGCACTCCTTCTGAAGCCAAGCCTGGGTCTCTCTGGACTTGTGGGCCGGTGCCACACCCAGGGTCTGCCAGTGATCACCTGATTGTACTAATGATCACCACACCCTTCAGCACATCCAGGTACACTTTGGTGTTGACTTTTAAGTCAACTTCGAAGATGTGAGGTGGCATGATGTGGCCCTCACTTGAAACCACACCAAAGGCCATAACCGTGGCTGGAAACTTTGTTTACATCATCCCGGGCACGTCCTTGTTATTTGTGGCAATCCAGCAATGCATTTTGAGGGTGCTGGCAATGATCCTGTGTGTCACAACTTGGATCGGTAGAGAGCATTATACAGCGCCCCATCTCTGATCTCAGGGATAAGGGTTATTAATCTATCATACATGTTGAATATTGGACGTTTTCTTAATAAAATTTTCACAAAAATTTAAGCCCAAAAGACTTTCTTACTATTTTAGTAGTAGATCTACCGGCATCTGTTTCCTTCATTTGTGATTTTAAATGATGTATATTGTTACTGAAAATGTAAAGGGCCACTGTAATGTGGGGACAGATTTATAGAAGGTGCAACTTGTTGGGTGGGGAGTTGACCAGCAACTTCATCTGCATTTGTACGGCCGGGGCAAACAGTAAGTTGAAAGGGAATTTCAATGGTAAGCGGTCTGAGGAAAGAAACTATCAAAATAGAAAATTTTCCAGTATGTGAAAGGGTGAAATTTTGCTGCTAGTTGAGCGAGTAGAGGATATTTTCATTTAGGGGTACAAGCGAAGTAAGTTCTTTGGAGCACACGTTTAAAACAGTTATGTAACACTAGTGATACGATGGGCTGGAATCTGTCAAACAATGCAAGACTTATTAGGTTTGAAATTCTTATCTGTACCTTGTCCAAGAAGTGGAGGCATGTGGTTGTTGGTACACTAGCTCAGATGTGACAACAATATTCCATGTACTGGTGAATGGTGGCTTTATAGAAATATAGGATACTAACAGATTTAAGAAATTTTCTAGCCTGGTAGGGGAAGGCTACCTTTTTTATAACAAACGTTATAACATCTGCATATTTCAACTCGTGTTGCCTGAGAATGTGAGACTCCGTGCAATTATTTTATCGCAAACTAGTTAGGATTAGATTAGGGTTAGGACTAGGGTTGAAACTTGCATGTTTTTTGTATAGATCAAGTACTGTAGTAAAAAAATCACTGAAGATGCTAGTTTAAATTGTAGTTGAATGTTGCCAAAAATGTCCAGTTACCTTTAGTGTTACTAATGTGAATCTCCTTTCTTTTCTGTTGGGATGGCACCCCTACAGATTCTGACGATGGACTATTCCTGACCAGCATTTCCTATAAACAAGTTCTTCTACTTTCCAGTCAGTCTGAACCCAAGACTCAGATGGAGAGAGTTGTAACATTACTTGTGCTTCAGTCGAGCAGAGTTCCCACTCAATTAACATACTTGTCTGTATTTCTGTTAATATATTATTCATTTCACTGTTTCCAAATTTTCTTGTTGTTCCTTGCAACATTTACATCACAATAATTTCACAATTATAATAAATCTTTCCAACCACCAGCTGCCATCATTGAAAGCACCTTGTGGCTTTAAGAGAGCCAAAAAAAAAACCCTCAAAAAACAAGACAACAATGAGGTAGAGTTAACAAGAGAATGAATTTACAGAAAGTACAGATGCAGTGGGTTGCCAGAGACTGCTATTGGCTTGGTCATATCAACTGTGTCAGTTACCACCATTGTCACTGTTCATACCTTAACAAACCAGCACTCATGGCAAGCAGACTGAACCAGCTTCCTCTAAAAGAGGAAGTTTCATAGGAATATCAAATTCACAAATGGTCCCCAATAGCTTTTTATATCCTCGTCAGGGGAGATGATGACATTAGAAGGCAAAGGTGCAGCCCCTCTTCTGGCAAGGTTATGCTCACAGTTTTCTGCGGCCAGAATAGAGTAGTGATGTCCCTGCTTCAGTTCTGAGGAAATGAAGAGGAGCCATCAAAATAAAGAGGTAGGGTAAGATTAGCAAGACTATGCTCTGGTCTACTGCCAGATTAGAGATGCAGGTATATGGCTATGAAATACACCACCATTCTCCTTACTCTCTTTATCTTGCATCTCATGACTTTGGCATCTTCCCAGCCAGGAAGTTGTTTTTGAAAGGAAAGCCTTCTCCTAAATACATGCATACATACAGCAAATTGTCACCTGTCTGGTACTGATCAAGCTCAACATTTCTCATTTTTAGTGATTAATGTATAGAACAGTTTTCACTTTGTACTTTTATAGGCTTTTGTGTCCCCTCTTCTCCGATTTTTTGATTTAGTCAGTGTTGTGGCTTTGAAGAGTTGAAAAGAAATAGTAGAGCAAGGAAGTAGAATTAACAAGAATATCCATTTACAGAAAGTATACAAGTAATGGGTTGTCAGAGATTATTTTTTACTGTTGCTATCATTATCACTCTTCGTAGTGTTGGAAAGAGTTCATGTAGTGATGCCCAAGAGTAAATCAACAGAATGGTTTTCAAATTTGACGAGAAGAAAGTCGGAAGTTTCATTGGTCGAAACAGTGTGAATATAGCAACCAAAAATAAGTACAAAAACAAACACTCCATCCCTGGCCATCATTATAGTCCATCATTTACTTTTTCTTTGATTTATTTAACATCAGTTTTCGCTGTTCAGGAGTCAAACATTTTCTGCTATAAGAGTTTGGCCACATCTTTGAAAACATTTCGTAACGTTAATTTGAAAATATTAGAAAACCAAATAATCTCATAAAATATTTTATTAAATGATTAAAATCATTTTTTTTTTTTTTTTTTTTTAATACTTTTGGTGTAATACACCTTTTTCAAAGAAACTGTTTTTGTTTTTTTATTAATTAATTTATTTTTTAAAAGTTTTTCATGACTTTTCTGGTGGTATTAACCCTGAGGGATCAGTCCCTCATGGAGAGAGAAAAAGATATGTTTGATGTTGTTGATGATTGTTTTAAGTCTGCAATGAATGTGTATGATTTGCTACAGATTTTTAAATGTGAAAATATTCGCAAGCCCACTCTCCAGTTCTCACAAACTGTCTCCAAATTCCACTTTGTCAATCATTTCCAATTTTCCCATGACTTATCAACCTTCCTGCTATTCAAGATATTTTTTGGCAATGGTTTATCCAAGAGGTTGAACGCCCCACATGACCATACCGGTGTAACCGATTCATTCTAAGGATAATCTCTATGCTGAGCAAATGTAATGCTTTCAGCAAATCCTCTAACCCAGGCTTCCCAAAGTTGGTTCTATGGAGCCGTGGGAATCTAGTGAGCACTAGGGATCTGTGAAGGGCTCCAGAAGCCGTTTCTTAAAGAGGACCAAATAAGGAAAAATTAAATGGTTGCAGATATTTAATTATTGATCTTTTTTACTGAAAAGAGATGATCCACAATTACAGGTGTAAAGAGTTTCAAGATGGTTCATGAAAAAATAAATAAATTAAAAAAAAAAATGCACCAATTTTTGATTAATCAAAACAAAATGGTTGTAAACATCATCATTGGTTACTATTAAAATTTTAAATGTTTTTCATACTTATTTTAGAAATTATCCTGTTAGTAGTGCTCAGTGAAAAACCTTTCCCCTGCTCAGGGGCTCCATGGTGTCCTGAAGTTTGGGAAACCCTGCTCTAACCTAATGTGTTGGGTTTAGTCGGATTTCACATGAAGATCCATCTAATCATTGGTTTGTCATTGTGTTCCAGCCAAGTGAGAGAGAACTGGTTCAAGGCCCAACACTCGCTACCATAATGCTTCTGACACAGCTGTTATGCAATTGTTGGCCAAAATAAGTGTAGTATCTCTCTTATAAGAGGCCATCCTCCCATGCATTACTTCTTTTTTTTGAGGTGGAGGAATTTATTGCCTGTCATCTGGGTCCCACATTAATCAATGTGTATTGCTAGTACTATATGGGTATTTTGTTCCCATCCAGAGTTAGGGTGAGGGTTAGCAAGTTTTTTTTTTTAATAGAGTACTCTGGTTTTAATTTTTATTTATTTTTTGCTGTCCAAAAAGATAAAGGAATGTATCCAGGGTCATCACTCCCCATTAGCTGGGGATCACCTAGGTCATCGACATCTGGGGTATAAGCAGGGATAAAATTGTAAATAAGAGGAATATTGATGGACAGTGATGAAAGAAGACGGCCACTGGTGTAAGAGTAGGTAGCTGTTTTTTTTGTTTTTTTTTCTGAGTGTCCCCTCCCCTGTCCAGGACACTAATTTGAATCCTTGTATTTAAAGTAATAAAATCAAAAGATGAAAATGCTTTATGGTCCATCCTCTGAGGCTTTACCTTCTTTCTTTGAGAAGGGGTTGTTTTATCACTAATTGCCTGAGACGGCCCTCCAATGTTGACAGGGCTTTTTATTTTTGTTTTTATTAGGGGGTCACCGCTTATCAGTCCAAATGCCATTCGAGGATAAAGCTAAAGCAGCACCTTTCCGCTACAAGAAAAAATTGCGTTTAACCCCAAAACTACAGACTCCCTCCCTTCACACAAGTAAATACCAATATGTCAGCAGTAATTTCCGTAATGGTCTGCACAATCAATTAAAAAATAACATCATTCATAGCATTCCAAAAACAGATTCATGAGAAACTAGCTTTATGTATCCGGCGTCGCCCAGGTGTCTTTTCACGTTTTTGTTTTACTTTTTTTTTTCTTTTTTTTTTTTTCTTTACAGATTTTTTTTCACAGGATTTCGAAAGTTAAATTAAATTATTTTGGTATTGTTTAGCCATTAGATTATTAATTTATCCAACATTATAATTCTTAACTTGTGCTACAAGCGAGTCCTGGTCCCCTCCTTTCTTTTTTGATATTAGAGATCCTCCAAGATGCCCACTGTCAGCAATAGCATTGTGGTAAAAGAAACAGTGTACGAGGTGCCTTCAATAAGTTTCCAATTTTTTTTCGAATAGGAACTTTTATTGATGGTACATACATAAAACTATAGCCCCTCTTTGAAGTAATCTCCTCCGGCCGCAATGCACTTGTTGTATGGTTCCAACAACTTCTAGAAGTTCTCTTGTGTGAGCTTGTCAATTGTTTCATAGCGAGCTTAGGGAATAACCAAAAATCACTATAAGGAATGTGCAGAACTGTCTTGATGTCCATCTTGGTCAAATAGTCTGTGACAAGGATGGAGTTGTGGACTGGTGCATTGTCCTGGTGGAAATGCCACTGACCTGATTTGTATAGTGCTGGCCTCTTCTGATGGAGTCTCTTCCTGAACTACCTTAAAACTTCAAGATCGTATTCTTTAGTGACTGTCGAGTGGGAACTCTGTCTCTTGGTCTCTTGGTCATAGCAGTAAATTCAGCTTTCATTGCAGGTCATCAGAGCATCAAGAACTGCAGGATCTGAATTGATCAGCTCCATCATCTTTCTGCTGTCATAACATCTTTCTTTCTGATCTTCTCTGAACACCCTTGAGACAAACTTTGCGCAAATCTTCCGCATCTTCAGTGTCTCGTGAATAATTGTGCATACAGTTCCTACACTGATATCAAACTGTGCACTTCTTGTCTCTATAGACACATGACGGTCCTTATTCATGAAATTCTTTATTTGACCAATCAACTATGGTGTTCTGACTTCCTTACTCCTTCCACACCTCTCATCATCTCTCAAAGACTCCCCGCCTTTCTTGAATCTCTTCTGCCACTCAAAAACTGACTCAATTCGTGCAAGATGATTCAAAAGCAATCTGAAGCATTCCATATGTTTCTGTGACATTTTTTCAAGTTTAAAACATAAATTTATTACATATCATTCTTCTAAATTGTTCTCGTGTTCAGATTACATTTTTGAAATTCACCAGCTGTGACAGACTTTAGTAGAGTGTATTCCAATTCCTGCTGTAGCTGTTCATTTGAACCTGAAAATTGGTCAGTCATCTCATAAGATGTATAGCAATAACATACTGAATTTTCAAGAGTTTATGACAATTTTAAATGTCTGTAAAAAAAAAAAAAAAAAAAAAAAAGTCTGGAAACTTATTGAAGGCATTTTGTATATATAAAAAAAAAATGAATGCAGAATCCCATTTCAACATTTTAAAAAAGATGTTTTTCTTTTTCATATTCTTTCTTTATCACATTCGCATAACTTTCTCCCCCCCCCCCCTTACTTCTGTGCATCCTAACAAAAGCATATTGCCACGTGGATGTAAAGGGTTACTATTTTGGACCATGTTTACAAAGGAATATGTGAGGAGATGAGTGAGATGTCTGTTCGCATTACATTTAAATTTCTACATATTAGTAGTCATGGAAGAAGGAGGGAGGGAATGTCAAAGTCGAGCATTTCAAGAGAAGAAGCTATTAAAGTAGAAGGCTTTTTGTCATTTAGAGATTTCTACATTGAAGGGGTGGAATTTTGCTGCTGGTCGAGGGGGCACAAGTGTTATGAATTCATCAGAGTACATTCCGTTAAAGTACTTATAAAACAGTTTCAGGGATGCAACATTGTGGTGATGGGACAGAGGATGGAGCTTGATTGATAGTGAAGAATATATAAGATTGGAGACTTTTTGGTACTTATGCAAAGAAGTTACCATGCTAAAATAATGCTATTTTTTAGAAACCCATATTTAACATGGGGAGGAGGATGTTTTGTATCTATTCTGTACTTTCACCTAAAAATTTAATAAAAAAATTTAATAAAGATTGAAAATACTATTAAAATAAATAACATGTAAATCTGCAGGAGTTTGAAAAAAAAAAAATGGCGTTGCTTTTAAACTTCCCATGAAGGTCGTTTTTAATGTGGGAGAAAAGCAGCTCCCCAAAAAAGGGAGCACTCTGGCATTATCCAAATAAATAGTAATCGTCTCCGTATGAAGAGTTTCTCCTACATTGACCAAGGAGCAATTACTGAACAGATACTACCTGACTGGAAGGCCAGGCGGTTGCGTTTGCATTCGATTAGTTTTGATTTATTTATATGAAAAAGCCAAACAAACAGCCAACACGACAGGATGGCAGGAATTTTTTTGAAACTGATCAAAAAAAAAAAAAATGAAAGAAACCATTCTGTTTGCAAATCTGAGATATTATGATCGAGGATGTATGCGAAAACTCCTGGAATCTAACTGACGTGAGAACCCTGACGCAAAAAGTCTTTCATGGATATACACAAACGTGCGCGCCCACTTTGCCTTTCACATATTAGATGATTTACGATATAGGTGAGGGAAGATAGAAGACAGTTATATCAAAGAATACCCCCCCCCCCAAAAAAAAAAACGAAACATCTGTTTGGAAAATGGAGGCGACAGGTTGGAAACTAATTTCAATGTCAGCTGTTCATACTATTGCCTACTTGTAAAAAAAAAAAAAAAAGTCATCCCAAACTTTTGTTTGGTGCTACCAGATCAGGCTGTCTGAAGATATCATCTTCCTGAGATGAAGGCCCTGTCGGTGGGGCATTAGAATACACCGACTGCCCTCC
The DNA here is from genome assembly GCF_053919585.1 of Euprymna scolopes. Taxonomy (NCBI): domain Eukaryota; kingdom Metazoa; phylum Mollusca; class Cephalopoda; order Sepiida; family Sepiolidae; genus Euprymna; species Euprymna scolopes. The sequence goes on along the minus strand of NC_136496.1, from coordinate 5,239,720 downwards.
CTGCAGAGGGTAAAAGTCCCTCAATGGGGGTCCTGGATATGACCTTAAACTATATCCAGTGGTGAGGCCTCAGCTTGTGGGCTTTGGGGAGTATGGAGCCACCCTTTAATTACTATTGCTCCCAGGTCCACTCTGACCCGGAGTGGTTCCAACTGTTAGGGTTCCAACTATGGGTTAAATAGAAACCGACTTGAAAACAACAAATATATTCTATTAAAAAAATTTTCTTCAAAATCTCTGGATTCGGCATTAAATAACCTGAAAAGGGTTGATATGCCGTAAAACAAAAACAACCAACAACCAATCCTGACTTAAAATGCACCAAACATTGATGCTATTGTTTGTTTTTTTTTTCTTTCCCTTCGCAAAACTCAATCATGTTCTGCAAAATCAAAAACAATATTTTTTTCTCTACAAAACAACCAAACCAATTTAGATATAAACAACGTGAAGACATGTTTTCTAAAATTACCATATTCAGCGTTAGATAATCCGAAAGCGGTTGATATGCCTTAAAACCAAAACAACCAAGGCATATTTTTTATGTCCATTAAAAATGTCAATAAAAAAAATCTGTCAACATTTTTGTTTTCATAATAAGATTAAATGAAATTCTTTTCTTGATTTTTAACACCACATAATCTGAAATTGGCTGACACTCATCATAAATTTGTCACAGATTTTTTTTTTTTATATGCAGTTCACACCGACATCAGTCATTGCATGTCATAAAAATTTAATTTTGTTACCTTGACATCTCTTTTGGGTCACATATGACAAAAATGTTCAGCACAATCACGTTGACACATTGGTTCTCACCAGATCGCCAGTTAAGCAACGATGAGCCTGGCCAGTATCTGATGGGTGACTATTTGGGAAGACTAGGTGCTGTATGTACCGCACTGAGTTGCAGAAATTTCCAGGTTGGTATCTGAGGGTGCATTTAACTCTCTGGGGAAGATGCATCCCCACATCAAAACCGAATGCAATGGGGAAACTGCTGTCTTTGTCTTCCCAAGATTTCTATGGCTCTTCGATTTGGGGAGCTGTGGTCACCAATGCTGTTAAAACAGCAGGTCTGTTGATGATGATGATAATAACAACAAAAATATTTAAAAAAAAAAAAAAAAAAAGTTTACACTAAAACTTCAAAACTTCAAAAAACAATGACTAAAACACAATTTATTTCAAATTATCAAACAAATTCATGTCAAATATTTTTGATTTGGAAATTCAGTTTTATTTATATTTTTTATTTATTGTTTCTTTGGTAATATCTGATAATTGGACAACCTTTGCATTCTTATAACATGCTATCAATATTTTAATGGACCTGCAGAATTAATTTTTCGAAAGAATAGAACTGGATGGGGATTTTATGAAAAAAGAAGAAATACTAAAAAATTATAAACATTGATTTTGCATTTGAAAATACTTTAATGAAACATGTTGCTACAAACAATAAAACTTTAATCCTAGGACCCCCCCCCAATGTATTTTTCAAACATTAGTTTGCAAGAATTAAGAGTGGAAAGAGTAAGCTCAGGCAATTTCTGCCATTACTAATCAGCAGAGCATTATCGCTGTCAATCAAGGAAAGAGTATATTGTTCATGTGTATACAATGTGATGATGTATAGTGTGGTTTTGGAAATGAAATGTGATTAGTGAGCGTTGAGGACATGCGTTGAAAAAGGGTTCAATGTACATGTAATGAGTCTTAAAGATGGGTTTAGTTCTGATAATCTTAGGAAGATTAAATCTGAACAGTTTAGGGAGATGTATGTAGAACAGGAGACTTTGATGGTATGGTCGCATTGAATGGATGGATGAGAGTTCCTGATTTAGATGTAGAACCATTGAGGTCGCAGTTCCAGTTTTTTTCCTCCTGAATGGATCAGAAGATAGCAAATTGCATTGTTATTATGACTGAACTTATGCATTCATGACCTGAAAGCTTCATTTCTCTTCGGATATTGGTGGTGTGAAATGTTAAGACAGCAACCTCTGTCATAGACGCATGTCAAAAGCAGAGATGCGTCGTTAAATTCGTGCAAAAAGTTCCTTAAGAATGGCGGTGACGATGTAGAAAAATAAATTCGGGAAAACAAAAGGTCACTTATTTTAATGGTACAGCTCTCGTCTTCATAGCTCTTCAATTTTGAGTTAAGAAAATAGGAGGCTTTACTTTTGGAACTACCCTTGTACATAAATCTAAGTAATCTAATTATGAGTACATATCAACTCACTTTCCCCACAAAAAATCTATACACATGCTCATAAATACACACCTGTTTCACATGGCATTCCTAGACAATGGACACATCCCCACCTCAGCACCATTCAAAATGATCAAAGAGCGTAACATGATATTCATGGGTCCGTTGACCTCTAACCTGAAATTTGACACTTCTTAATAAACTATTACTAGTTGTCTCTACCCCTTCCCTCCACTTTTGTTCTGCTTTTTGTAAACTATGCCATTCATATCTGTTACTCGAAAATCTAGAAGTTATAAGTGGTTGTAATACTACTATTTTCTGGAGAGGAAAAAAATCTTTCTTCCATCCTCATTAATCAAAATGTTGATCAGGATTATGCTTTTTGATAAAATTGATTTGTAGTCAGTTGTAGGTTGCATGAGTTTGGTTGTAAAACACAAACTCACAAATAGATTAGCTTTACTTTATATACAAGGGTCGATCCAAAGGTAAAGCCTTCTATTTTTTTTATCTCCTAAAGTTAAAGAGCTTATCAGAAGAATGTGACTCAGCAGGATAGCCAATTTGTAATCGGGATCTGTAAAATGTTGTTGACTTGTGATGGGGGGTATGAGACGAATGGATTCGCCAATCATTTTTATAACCAACGGCTGTGCTAAACAACCAATCAAAACGTCGCAAAATTATTATAAAAATCGTCAAATTTTGGATTCAATCAGTTTGCCATTTGCTACGTCACGGACCGCATTTAATTTTTCGCCGCCATCTTGGTTACTGATCTGAACTACGCCGCCATCTTGGTTACTGATCTGAACTACGCCGCCATCTTGGTTACTGATCTGCACTAAGCCGCCATCTTTGTTCAACACAAATGTCTCAAAACTTATCAATTTTTAAGACCAAGGTTGCAGGTGCAGGAATCTCTAGAAGTTTAAAGTAATAGAGTATCACTGGGAACGTCAAAGGTAAATTTGATGTGATCTCTGATTTGCAAAAGGTTTTCACCAAATCACATCCGCACCCATATAAAATAAAGACATGAACAACTTCGGAAAAATAATGACATCTGACAAAGAACCTGAGATCGCTGTATTGGGATGAAATAACATTTATGTTTAAGAAACAGTAATTTAAGTCATTCCAACATTAAGGTTTTTGCAATGAGTATTCATTAAACAGGTTCAGTTAATTCGTGTCTTGTGGAAAAAGGATGAAATTTAAGATTACTGATTTTCATGAACAGTGACACGCGTTGTTTTCTGAGGGGAAGAAAATAATCATTAAAACTTGTAAACATAATGCATGTGTGTTCATCACATATGAAAACCGCAGTTCGAAATAGCATTGTGTGAAAAGAAAAATAATTCTTGTTTGATATGGTAACTTTCCATGTTGAGAATTTAAAGTGCATGACGCACGCAAGGTCATGTTGGATTGTTTAACGTCCCACAAGGATGGAGTCTAATGTATGTGCCTTGGACAGGCAACGATGATTTTTAGTTGTAAAACTGCATCCTGAACTGATTTGATTTTCGCGGACCATGTGTGTTCTAGAACATTCCAGTCTGTTTGTGTGTATCACTATGCGTGGAACACAACATAGTTCCTTTATCGCATGTGTGCAGATGGACAAATTACGACATTGTGTGTTTGCGCGTTCTGTGGGCGTTGAAACGGTGATTGCTATGAAAATGTCCCTGCCAAAGATTTGTTCCGGTCGTGTGCAGACAGGTTATATACAAAGACAGGAGTGGAACCATTAAAACGCGCAACCTTTTGCGCTCCAGAATTTATTTTTCTATATAGTCATCACGATTCTCAATGCATTTTTGCCAGGAATTCAATGACACCTCTATTTCTGATGCATGTCCATGGCAGGGATTGCTTTCTTGGTCTCACACCATAAATATCTGCAACAGAGAGATAAAACTTTCAGATCGTGAATTCATAAGTTCAATCATCATAACAATGCAATTTGCAATCCCCTCTGATCCATTCAGGTGGAATAAAAAAATAGGAATCATTACTTCTGGAATAAAAATAAAAAAAAAATAAATAAATATAAAAATAGACTTTACGACACCCCTTGCTTATCCGTCCTTCTAACTAAGGTTGTCTGCTAAGTAGGGAAGGAGAACAATACAAAAAGATGGAAAATGAAGATTCTGATTGCTGGAGAAGAGAACGCTGTGAACAACCTCGTTCTCCTTCTACTCTCCTCTGTGAACACTCCATGGCTATTCCAACGGCTGGACTTTGCAAGTCCTGTCAAATCGAAACATCAATCGTGAAGATTGAGACTTGTGACAAAACCCGATACTCAGTCATGAGTGGGAGGTTCCACCATCGAGATAAATAATCTTGTTTCAGAAGTGTAAATCCCTATATTAATTTTATTTATTGCGGACTATTATCCGCATCTTTCTTAGTTGTTGTTTCACAACGTTTCGGCCAACTATTCCTCTGGCCTTCGTCAGATGGTAAACGTGACAAGAATTTCTTGACTGCATGACAGTAATTGCTGAGTATGCAGTTAGGAGATTCGGAGTTCCTATCCCGTTGTGTTTATCACCATACAAGTGCCAGAGGAATAGTTGGCCGAAACGTTGTGAAACAACAACTAAAAAAGATGAGAACAATAACCCACAATAAATAAATTAATGAAAAATACTCATCTCAATAATGAATTCCAATTAAATAAGATAAATCTCTATATGTTGATATTTTATGCATATTTTAAATAGTCTTAAATAAATTCGTGCCAGGCAAGAACATAAAATGAACATATTAAAAATTACTCTGGCATGGATAAAGAAAATGCATTAAAAAAAAAAAAACGGTTAATATCAATCAATAAAATGCATATTTCCAATAAAAATGAGCAGAAGAAACGAATCACTAGCAATTTATAAAGGAATCTATTAACTATTGTATATTAAGCTCTATTTTATTTATTTTTTTAGAAAATATTGAGCTTTCTCTCTTCTTTGGATTAAATTTGCATGGATTCAATCAAAATTTTTCTAAATAAGTTTTGATTGAATTATAATTTAATCACTCTTTTACACATAAGATTTATATAGATACTTCCAAGTGAATTTTTTTCTACATAAGTTTTGAATAAATTATGATTAAAATAATTCATATACACTCTATCTCTATCATGTATAATAAATTTTTAGCCATTTGAATTCTTTGCTTCTGCTTCTCTCTTTTTCACATTTAACAAATTCTTAGCTATTATGCATTATCGTTTTGAATTCTTTATGTGCATTTCAGTATTATGCAACGCCCCTTCACTATGGACGGTTGTAAATGCTGATGGTTTTAAACGTAAAAATAAATAGTTGTAAAGATTAATGATGATTTAATGGATCCAATCAAAAATACTCCTAAAAATATGAAACCTGAAATCAAATAATATACGAAATACATACTTCTCCCCCACTCTCTAGCTGTGCCTAAATCTAAACGCAGATTCCATGAATAAAGCTTCTTTCCCAAAACTGCCCGCCTGTGAAACACTGTTCTACTGGCATGCTTCCCGGCTAAATACAACATTGTTGCCTTCAAGTCCAATGTAAACAAGTTCTTGTTGAGCCGACCCTATAAATGATCAAATTCTACCCAATTTACACTATTAACGATAACTTCACTATCGCCTTACATTCATTAATCCTTATCTTTGAGTGACCTTCAGGCCTTGATAAATGACGACTCCCATGTTAAAACAAAACATCCACAAAATTATAACAAAGCGACTGGAATGATAAATCTACTAATCGGAAAATTGAATAGAAAAAAATAATTAAAAAAAACAAAACAAAACTGTTCTTTTATAACATTTGTCTTAATAAAAATATACTGCCTAAATTTGATACTTTTTTAATAAAAATATACTGCCTAAATTTGATACTTTTTTAATAAAAATATACTGCCTAAATTTGATACTTTTTTAATAAAAATATACTGCCTAAATTTGATACTTTTTTAATAAAAATATACTGCCTAAATTTGATACTTTTTTAATAAAAATATACTGCCTAAATTTGATACTTTTTTAATAAAAATATACTGCCTAAATTTGATACTTTTTTAATAAAAATATACTGCCTAAATTTTATACTTTTTTAATAAAAATATACTGCCTAAATTTTATACTTTTTTAATAAAAATATACTGCCTAAATTTGATACTTTTTTAATAAAAATATACTGCCTAAATTTGATACTTTTTTAATAAAAATATACTGCCTAAATTTGATACTTTTTTAATAAAAATATACTGCCTAAATTTGATACTTTTTTAATAAAAATATACTGCCTAAATTTGATACTTTTTTAATAAAAATATACTGCCTAAATTTGATACTTTTTAAATAAAAATATACTGCCTAAATTTGATACTTTTTAAATAAAAATATACTGCCTAAATTTGATACTTTTTAAATAAAAATATACTGCCTAAATTTGATACTTTTTTAATAAAAATATACTGCCTAAATTTGATGCTTTTTTAATAAAAATATATACTGCCTAAATTTGATACTTTTTTAATAAAAATATACTGCCTAAATTTGATACTTTTTTAATAAAAATATACTGCCTAAATTTGATACTTTTTAAATAAAAATATACTGCCTAAATTTGATACTTTTTAAATAAAAATATACTGCCTAAATTTGATACTTTTTTAATAAAAATATACTGCCTAAATTTGATACTTTTTTAATAAAAATATACTGCCTAAATTTGATACTTTTTTAATAAAAATATACTGCCTTAATTTGATACTTTTTTAATAAAAATATACTGCCTAAATTTGATGCTTTTTTAATAAAAATATACTGCCTAAATTTGATGCTTTTTTAATAAAAATATACTGCCTAAATTTGATGCTTTTTTAATAAAAATATACTGCCTAAATTTGATGCTTTTTTAATAAAAATATACTGCCTAAATTTGATACTTTTTTAATAAAAATATACTGCCTAAATTTGATACTTTTTTAATAAAAATATACTGCCTAAATTTGATACTTTTTTAATAAAAATATACTGCCTAAATTTGATACTTTTTTAATAAAAATATACTGCCTAAATTTGATGCTTTTTTAATAAAAATATACTGCCTAAATTTGATACTTTTTTAATAAAAATATACTGTCTAAATTTGATACTTTTTTAATAAAAATATACTGCCTAAATTTGATACTTTTTTAATAAAAATATACTACCTAAATGCACATGCACACCTCGTATATCGAATGTAGCAGCAATTTTTGGAAATAAGTCGTACACCATTCACTATAATTATGCAATTCTTACAGCTGTATACCTAGAAAATGGAGTCCTAAAACTTGAGATAGTTATATGGGACATGAGAAAGAAACCATCCTAGAAATTAGTGTCCAAGATGATGCTGAGCCAAACAAAACTGAGAGGAAAACGATAATAAAATACATAGGTCTTATGTACAATAAAAAAACAAAAAAAGAACTGGAATCTTAGGAAATACACATACATCCATCGTTCCAGTAATAAGTTTCAATAAGTTTCCAAACCTTTTTTTCGTATGGCCACTTTTATTGATAGTACACGCATGAAATTCTAGTCCCCTTCGAAGTAATCTCCTCCGGCTGCAATGCACTTGTACCGTTCCAACAACTTCTGGAAGGCTCCCTGGAAATCCTTGTATGGTCGTGTCAATGACCCTCATCACAGCCTCTTTCATCCCATCAATTGTCTCATAACGACAACCGCTAAGGTTTTCCTTGAGATTAGGTCATAACCAAAAGTCACAGTATGCAAGATCTGGATTATAGGGAGGTTGAGGAACTGTCTTGATGCCCATCCTGGTCAAATAGTCTGTGACAAGGATGAAGGTGTGGGCTGGTACATTCGCGCAAATCATCTGCATCTTCAATTCCTTGCGAATAATTGTGTGTACAGTTCTTATACTAACATGAAACTGCCCTTATTCTCTCTATAGACACAAGACGGTCCTTATTCATGAAATTCTTTATTTGGCCAATCAACTCTGGTGTTCTGAATTCCTTACTCCTCCCACACCTCACATCATCCCTCACAGACTCCTTACCTTTCTTGAATCTCTTATGCCACTCAAAAACTGATGCTCGATTCATGCAAGATGGTCCAAAAGAAGTTCGAAGCATTCCATTTTTTCCATTCTGTGGCATTTTTTTTTTTTTTTTTCAAGTTTAAAACAGAATTTTATTGCATATTCTTCTAAATTGTCCTCACGTCCAGATTGCATTTTTGAAGTTTACCAGCTGTGATAATCAGGCTTTAGTAGGGTGTATTCCAATTCCTGCTGTAGCTGCTCCTTTAAATCTGAAATAAAAATCAGTCAGCCATCTCATAAGATGTATAGCAATAACATACTGCATGTTCAAAGTCTACAATAATTTTAAATGCCTGTACAAAAAAGTCTGGAAACTTATTGAAGACACCTCGTACTTCTATGCTTTGTATAGTTATTGGAAAATGTCTGTGATTTATCGTCTGAACGCAGATTATTCTGCGGAACATCTGATATCGTGACGGATCATTGAAAATGTATGCTTTCATTTTGTACTAGAGCGACAGCTTGGTCTTATTTTTCCAATTGTTCATTGAAATATTTTTATTTTTGTGTCATTTGTGCATATATAAAAAATGTTTTTTTCATTATTGACTTACATTATTAAAACCTGTTTAGACACTTGAAACCGAGGAGGATGGGGAGAAGGTATAGATATGAACGTTAATTGTTGTAGATACCCATGTGGAATAAGAGAGCTTTTGCCATTACTAACCAACAGAGTATTATCACTATCAACTAAGGGAAAAGTCTAGCATATGTATGCAATGTGATGATATATGGAAGTGAAACCTAACCGGTCAGAGTTGAGGACATGCGTTGCATGGCTAGAAATGATATGAGAATGATACAATGAATGTGTAATGCAAGTGTTGAAGACGGCTTAGTTTTGATGACAGTATCGGCAAATGTGTGCAGAACAGGAGACCTCGGTGACATGACTATATTGAAAGAATGGATGAGAATTCTTCAGTAGATGTAGAAAAGTTGAGTCAACAGAGGCAGGGACAAGAAAACATGGGAGGACTTTATAAGGATGGATTTAATTTCTAAAAGCCATTCTCTGTATGCCGGCATATAAAATGGATGTTAAACTAAATATGATGTATTCGTTTATCCGAAAGTTCAAATCCATTCAAATCTATGGTATTCACAAAATCGACTTAACAATCTAGTGAGAGATGTCTCTACAGCCTTTTGTTCTAAAAGGGAGACATTGCTTGTACTTTTCTGTATCGTTAGCATCATGGAAGGTGCTTTATTGAGCGCCAATCTCTGGCTTCTCCCTGTAAGAGATTCACAGCAAGCACTCATCTTACTACTACAACTGCAATGATACTTCCCTTAAGTATTCCTAACATTAAATGTAATTTTCATGTACAGAATTTCTTTCCAAGAACTTCTTGTCTGTGAAACACGTTGATGTACGACTGCTTCTTTGCAGTGACTGTTCATCAAATTCAATATCAACAAATATGTTATAACCAATCTTTGTTCAGTTCCATGAACAAAGCTTTTTTCTTAGAACTGCATGCCTATGGAACTTTCTACCATTTGCCGGTTTCCCTCCTGACTTCAACATGGATGTCTTCAAGTCCAACATAAACAAATTCCTGATGAACTGCCCCCCCTCCCTAAGTAATGACACTTTATCAAATCTCCAATACTAATGAATACTGCAACACTATCCCATTGATTACTGTACACAAAATAACCCTTATCCCCGAGTGGCTTCTGGACCTTGATAAGTAGTGACCTTCATGTAAATAAAAAAAAAAGAAGCTGATAATCCATTTCATTAGTCCTGATCCTTGAGTGGCTTTTCCTTTGATAAATGGTGACTCATCAAACACCCTATCTTCAGTTGGATGAGTAACTTAACAATTTGTGTTTGATTAATCGTTTACAGCACATTTTGTTTATAAAAAAGTTGACATGTCATAAAACAAACCTAACCAAAGAGAATGAAGAGGGTAGAGGTGTATTTTTAAAGGAATATCTCCTTAGCTGCATTTGGGTAATGCCTGTGTATTAAACCAGCATCCATGGATTGTCTGATTCACTTTCCTGTGTAAGATGAGTCCAAACAAGAGTTGTCTTTTGAGATCGCATGTCAGCTGCTGACAAATAAGTCAATAATAATGAATGCAGTCATGAGTCGAGAATCACCCCCCCCCTCACTCAATCTCCAAGTAACACTTCCTGTTGAATGGGTTCATATCGACGCAATATGGATTTTCGAAAATCCATATTGCGTCAATTCAATTGCTTTTTTAATCTTATCGCATATCACGCTAGTTGATTTTCTATCCTCAAACCATCATCTCTGTATAAACCTATGTCCTCCATCTTGATCCCACTGTTCAACTGGTCCTGGGTATGCCCTTAAACTATATCCGATGGTGAGGCCCCAGTTTGCAGGCTTTGGTGAGTGTGGAGCCACCCTTTAATTGCCATTGCTCCCAGGTCCACTCTGATACGGAGTGGTAGTACCTGTTAGGGTCCCAACTATGGGTTAAATAGAAACTGACTTGAAAACAAAAATATTCTATTAAAAAACTTTTCTTCAAAATCACTGGATTTGGCATTAAATAACCTGAAAAGGGTTGATATGCCATAAAACAACCAACCAACCACTATTCAATGTTATATTGTGCAGTGTATGTATGGTCCATTTGTTGGATTTAGCTGAAGCCTCAATCTCATAGACGCATAAAAAGATTGGTACTTGTACAGTTTAATCAAGACATTAAAAAATGAAAATATCGAAAAAAGTTATATTGTATGTATCCGTTATGGAATAAAGTTCTCTGAAAAATTTTTTTACTTAATTTGATCAAGTAGTTTTTTTTGTTTTGTTTTTTTACAACGAAAAACAATTTTTATAATACCGAGCAAAATGTTTCAATTTTTAGGAAGAAAAGTTAGTATTAAAGATGGTGAGGGAGTATCGGTGCTGCTTCAAAGATGGCTACCTTCATTGCGCTCTCATAAAGACGTGTTTTTCCACTGTAAAAAAAAACAAACAAAAAAAAACTACTCTATCAAATTAAGTGAAATTTTTTCGGAGATCTTCAGTCCAAAAGAGATACATTTTTTTTTTTTTACACAGTGATCACCACTTATCAAGGCCCGGAAGCCACTCAGGGATAAGGGTTATTGCAAGTACATTACGTTAGTGAGGAGATTTGCTGAAGTGTTTACTTAAGGGGGCGGTTCATTAGGAATTTGTTAACATTGGACTTGAAGACATCCAAGTTGTAGTCCGGAGGGAAGCAGGCAGACGGAACAGAGTTCCACAGGCGTGCAGTTCTAAGAAAGAAGCTTTGTTCATGGAATCCGCGTTTTGATTTAGGCACAGATATAGAGTGGGGGAAATTTTTCACAGTGGATTCAGCTAGATGGGTGTTTTTCGTGAAAGATTGGCGAGGAGGGGGACCAGAGATTGGAGTTCAGACGAGCATCTGCCATGGAAATAACGATAAAACAACAATATAACCTTTTTTTTTTTCTTCGATATTTTCATTTTTTAATGTCTTGATTAAACTGTACAAGTACCAAAAAATCCATTTTTCATCTATTGTTCACTGTTGCTAACAAGGACCCTAAAATATTTTTATTGTAAAAATTCTCAATGTTGCTACAGTAAAATTAATTTTTACACCAATGTTCTACCGACTTACAGAGCAATAATAACTAATTACAGGTTATTAATAAGTCACTCCCTATTTTAAACTACTTATGATTACTACCTTCGTAAATATGTTAAATATGTGTAGATTTTTATATATCTAAATGTACAGGATTCAACTTAAATTAATCAATGATAATTTATACAGCCTAACATCACAAGTGCATTTGAGAAGTTTTATCACCGCACAAGCAGAAGGGCCTGGCATATAAAATCAACAGTATCTTCTTTGATAAGACAGGCGTACGTTCGAAATGAATGTTTCCGTTTAGAGCGCGATTGGAACATGGTACATAACTTTTGCATTTAAAACTGTAATTCCAGCTGTTATACCAAAAATGTTATAAAATCAACTGTAGACTTCCTACAGTGTGATTTAGATTTAAATGTAAAACTAAGTCGCTGTGGAGAGGCATGTGAAGCTTCCTCCCGATGCACCATTGTGGGCTCCTGTCCAGAGCAAGCAATCAATTGCTATGATTGAAAAATTTTGATGGCAATAAAAGTATTGGAAGCGTGGAACGTTCATTCATTTTTTATATATATATATATATATATATATATATATATATATCTGCATATTTCACTAGGTTCAGCTACTCTGATGAGTAATAGACAATGAAACACATGTCAGTGGATAATTATTTAAAAAATAAAAAAAATTATACCTGCATGCCTAATTTATATAGCAAAGTGTGTGTGTGTATATATATATATATATATATATGATGAAAATAATGGAAAATAGTATTCCGACAAAATAGAGAAAATAAAAAAGGAACAAACCGTATTATGTGTTCACCAACGTTTCGTCTTTATTTCGAGACTTCCTCTGGGTGAATGAGATTAAGAAACCAAAAAAAAAATACCAGTACAAAATATTTGAAAAAGTTTCACGTGCACAGTGTGACGTAGTTCTATTTAAGAGAAACGGAAAAATTGATGTTGGAAATTCAAAAAGGAAGGGGGGCTGGCGCTGTTAAAGAGAAGGAAATTTTAGTGACGTCAATTAGTCATTAATTTAATTTTAAAACTATGAACGCAAGTTTATATTCTTATTGGGAAAAAGATATATCTGTTGAAATTTAAATATAAGTTTGTAACAGGAATGAAATGAGTGTTTTTTATGTAATTTATTGATTGAGATTATGTGTTAATTATTACAGGGGGTGTTTGAATGGTGTGAGAAAGTTAACCTGTGTCCACAGTTAAATAATGTTCTTTTAATAACAGTTTACTTATTAATGGCGCTATGTTATAGAAACCTCCACGTTGTTTAATAGTGCTTGAAATTGCGATAAGCGCATATTCAAATTTCAACAGATATATCTTTTTCCCAATAAGAATATAAACTTGCGTTCATAGTTTTAAAATTAAATTAATGACTAATTGACGTCACTAAAATTTCCTTCTCTTTAACAGCGCCAGCCCCCCTTCCTTTTTGAATTTCCAACATCAATTTTTCCGTTTCTCTTAAATAGAACTACGTCACACTGTGCACGTGAAACTTTTTCAAATATTTTGTACTGGTATTTTTTTTTTGGTTTCTTAATCTCATTCACCCAGAGGAAGTCTCGAAATAAAGACGAAACGTTGGTGAACACATAATACGGTTTGTTCCTTTTTTATTTTCTATATATATATATATATATATTAGAACCTCAGGATACAGTATTAATCCGTTCCAGGGTTGGGATCGTAAGGTGAAATCACTGTATGACGGGGCCTAAGCAAAATTTTATACGGTACATATTAAAAATTAGTAATAAAATACAGTACAGTATATAATACACATGTATATAATCAAATAACATAAATAACACTGTAAGGCGGGGCAAATACTATAACCAGGGTCAGGAAAAACATATTCTACATTGTAACCTGAAAAAAATGTATCCTAGGACCACCGTATCCCGAGGTTCTACTGTGTGTATGTGTGTATATATATATATCTATATCTATATATATATATATATATATATATATATATATATATATATAATCTCATCAACTCTAAAAGTGGATACTATTCGATTCATTTAAAATAATGTTTTGTATATTTTGTTTCAATCATCTGCTTTATTCATCGAGTGTTTGAATTAAAATCTGAAATTTTCTTTTTTAGATCGAAAGACTCTGTGATCGAGTCCAATCTTCTACTTTACTCGAAGATCGAAGAGATGCAGTCCGTGCCCTCAAGTCACTCTCAAAGGTATGCAAAAAAAAGTTTGATCTTTGTTTCATAAACATTCCATACATTTCAGTTTATTGTTGTTACATTGAGGGAGTTGAAGCATGAGATTTATGTAGCTGTGATATCACAAATAAGAGAGCGGGAATGACCTCTTTCCTGGTTGGACTTTAATGAGAATGAAGGTTTTGCATGTCAAAACAATTCCTCACTCCCATCCATACCCTGCTTGGCGGGGGTGGAGTACATATTAATGTCAATTTAGTGCTACAGTTCATGCAAATGGTTTTCCAGGTCAGGGTTTAATAAAGAAGTAAGAAAATGAGTTCTCTAGTTTTTAGTTAAAATAGCTGATTTCTACCAAATCACTAGGTCCTTACCTTCTTATTTTTGTGTTGCAATTTGGCTGGATTTTACATGTCTTTCTCTCTCTCGTTTTATCTGTCTCATTTTCTGCTTTTCCTCTGTTATCTTACTTGTCCCTTTCATAAAAGTTCTCTCTGAAAACTGGAAATGTTTATTTTGCTTTGAAAACTAAGACTTCAAAGGATGCATGATGAGGGTTAGGTGACTTTTCTTTCATCTCCTTCTGCCGATATGTAAAACTCAGCGTCTTTTAATTTTGACTTTTTTAGTCGACACGGATTTCTGTTGTTTAGAAAAGTTAAAAACTCAAATTAAACTAAGAAAATAATCTGGAAAATTGAACGATCAACATGATTAAATTGTAAATTTTTCTGTTTAACATTATTTCACTAATGGGTACTTGTTTAGTTTAATAAAGACATTAAAAAAATGAAAATATTGAGAAAAAAATTATATGGTACGTACCCGTTAGGGAATAAATTTCTCATAAAAAAATTTCCCTTAATTTGATCAAGCAATTTTTTTTTTTTTTTTTTTTTTTTTTTTTTTTTTTTACAAAGGAAAATCAAATTTTAATAACATTGATCGGGTACTAGTAATACGCAACGTGTACGACTACACATAATGGACACTACCGGATAATAAGCTCCGCTTACCCTTTATCCTATCTTCGTAACCATTTTTGCTAATATATCTTTCTGACACCTAATTCGTGTTCCATGTATTCCTTTCATGGTCTCTACCACATCAGTCCGTTACTCTTAAATTCGGTCTGTCTCAATTCAGTTTAAAATCGCAAGCTCCTTACTAAACGTGCACATCGAATTGACCGATATAAGGAAATAGGATTTTGTATATACTTAAATACTTTCACAAGTTTAGCGGCAGTCGAAAATCATTGTCGTTGGAAATCGGCGTCGACTCAATTCTATTACAGGATTCTGTACTTGTTTTGTTTAATCAAGACATTAAAAAAATGAAAATATTGGGAAAAAAAAATTATATCGTACGTACTCGTTATGGAATGAACTTTTCATACAAAAATAATGACTTAATTTGATCACGTCATGTTAATGAGATCAATCATGTCACTGCCATCTTGCATATTTTTTACTGTTTTAAAAGCAACTACAATAAGTGTGAATCGTGTTAATAGATAATTTAGAAGTTGTTAAAAAATTCTGTTTTCTATTTATTTACAACAAGCATTTTTGCAACGTAATTTTTTTTTTCTCTTAAGCTTGAAGTAAGTCAATTGTAAACAGAGAGACAACTTGATAACTCTGCCTAAATCCAAACACAGATTCTACAAAGTTTCTTTTCCAGAACTGCTTGCCTGTGGAATACTGTTCCACTGGCCTGCTTCCTCGTCGAATACAACATAGTAGCCTTCAAATCCAATGTAAACAAAACAAATTCTTGTTGAGCCATCCCCATAAATAAATTTTACCCAATTTACACCATTAACTACCACCTTACATTCATTAAGCTTTATCCTTGAGTGGTCTTCAGGCCTTCATAAATGGTGACTCCCAAGTAAAAAAAAAAAAAAAAAAAAAAAAAAACTTCAAGCACTCTACAAAATAAGCAAAAAGAAAGCAACGACTTTGAGTTGATATTGGTTGATTTTCAACGCACATTTCTGAACAAAGTTAATTTTTAATTAAGATTTATTTTTTTTTTAATGTAGAGGGAGTTTTTTTTTACAAAACTTTTTAATAAGCACATGCAGAGAGTGTGTCCTTACCGTTGTAGACATTAGGAAGTGAGGAAGAGGGGAGGAAAAGATGTATAACAAAAAAAATTAAAATAATTTATCGAGTAACCCAAGAAATATAGAATAGTGCTTCTTAGTAGACAATATGTAGGAAGATAGGCAAAATAAACTTGGCATGAGATTGTCAGAGTGTGACAATGAATAGCAAGTTATTTAGTTTTATGACATTGGGGAGTGGCTATGAGTAAGTGACAATAGAAACGATTGACCTTATGACAGTGAGTTTTTATGACAATCATGAGTTGGGACTTTACAACAGTACAGTTGATTAAAACAGTTGGAGACAGATCGGAAAAGATTTGAGAGATGGAGATGAACTGACGGCAACAGACAGTCTTGACAGGACATAGATCTGAATGTTAGCATGTAGAGACATACACCCAGAGTGAAGCATTGGTGCTTTTCTTATTTCCATGTGTTGCTTTCATTTTTATACTTGTCAACCCATTCACTCCCCTTGACAGCCGTCAGTGTTAGAGACTGATAAACAGCCATAAGAAGAAAAGACGATGGAAAACAAAACCATGGCACACAGTGTTTGTGGTCCACCGACTGTCAAGCAGGGTAGACATGGGGTCATACTGTTTTAAATTCTTGTTTTAAAATGAGTTCATTATTTATGATCATTTGATTTAGATTTAAATTATAATTTTAAAAGATATTAACATTTTTTTTTAATTTTTTTTTATTTAAAGAGGAATAATTAATTTGTGAAGTCTTTGAAACCTAATTAATCCAGACAACTTTAGTTACTGTAGAAGGGTGGATTTTGACATAGCCTCTTCTAAATTCCTGAAGTTCTGTTTGCGGAATTGGTTCTGACTCTAAAGATGTTTGTTTTTATTTTCAGAAATATGCATTGGAGGTTGGAACTCAAGCCATGGATATACTTATCAAAGTATTGGAGACGGACAGGTAAGTGCTTTACAATCAACTCCTCATTAATTCTCATATTTAATAGTTTAGCATTTGTAGGTTTCGTAAAGTGTGGGATTATCCCTGAGTGTGATGGACCTGCAGACCTTGCTCAGTCATCTATCTAGGAGAAAGAAAACTGATGTAAAATTTGTGCCACTGACCTCACATGTCATGACACTGACCTCACATGTCATGACACTGAACTACTGGAGGAAGGAGGCCTCTTTAATCCTTGATAACCTTTCTAAGGCTGGTAACTTGAACAAATTATCTGGTTTGCAAATGTAAATTGCTTATGAGTAAGTAAACTCTACTTATGACCCAACTTTCACACTCCTTTGTCTATTAGCCAGGCACAGAGGTGTACCATCACAGAGACTCATCTGAGGCATTCAGTGCTTGTCCTAGTTTCTTTCCTCGGATTGCTAGTTTTTGGAATTCCCCTGTTTCCTTCTTCCCTGACTGTACTGACATGCAGAAATTTAAATGTAATATAAACAGATCTTGCCACTCAACTCGCCACAGTCCCCTGTTAGGTATGATCCCAAATAGTAGCCTCTTACATCCAAGTGGCAATACACTTTGTTTGGGAGTGAAAAAAAAAAATTGTTTCTGGTTTTCTTCATTAATTAAAAATAATAAATTGGTTAGCTAACATCGTTTAAGTTGACAAACATACTGTGATAAATTTAGAAAATTTGGAGTTGTCATTAACATCAACGATCTTCATCTGCTCTCCTCAACAGACTCGTTTTCAATCTGCTTAATCATCCTTGTTTTGCGTGCTTCTTTCTCCAACGGTTATATATTGAATGCCAGGTATGCTAACTAGTTTTTTTTTTTTTTTTTTTTTTTAAGTATTATTTTCCCTTTATTGTAAAATTTTGAGTGTCCTTTAAAGATAGTTGAAGCGGCTGCGATAGAGACCTGTCTGGTAGATTTAAAAGGTTAGAAAAGTCACAAGCAAAGAAACAGGAAGTGAAAGAAAATGTTTTTTCTATTCTAAGTAGAATTTGACCAAAAAATTAATTCATAAAGACGTGTAAAAAAGGGCGCTTAGCAAAGAATGAGTAGAAGTCTCCCGTTTCTCTCCCCTACAGTATCTTCTAATACGAGACTTAAATAAAGGACCAAACTATCGAGGTAGTTAGTTATTTTGTGCACACTTGCTCAGAACCACCATACATGAACTGTCATGATTGAAGATGTGTAGGCGAGGAGAGAAGTTGGTTTGGTCCGACAAAATCTTTTCACTCATTTCCCAAATATTCTTACCACTATACATTTAATTACGTACAGCATAATCACGTTGACACACCAGTTCCCGCTGGATCACTGAAGTCAAGCAATGTTGAGCCTGGCCAGTACCAGATGGGTGACCATTTGGTACTTCCAGGTGCTGTCTGTGCTCTCCGCTTATCTTGGCATTGGTTCCAGTCGTCCAGGACTTCTTACCACTGGATTTAAACGGTACCAATTCAGGAGAGGTGTGGTTGGGATTGTACAACCCTTGCCTCACAGATTTACATGTGTAAGAGGTATCTTTTGTCTTTCAAAAGCACATACAACCTTATTACA
Organism: Euprymna scolopes; assembly: GCF_053919585.1. NCBI lineage: Eukaryota > Metazoa > Mollusca > Cephalopoda > Sepiida > Sepiolidae > Euprymna > Euprymna scolopes. The sequence continues at coordinate 5,220,877 of NC_136496.1, read as the reverse complement.
AATAACTTATAAGAACCTACAATAAATAAGCCTTCATGGCATTAAATGACCTAACAGGATCAATATGTCGTTAAAAACCAACCAACCAATCTTTATAATCCATCTTGTATTTCTCTCTCTCTCTCTCTTGTATGTTATATTGCCTGGATGACCATTAGAGCGCCAAAGATGACCTAGCAATCAATTTTCTCCAACATATTGCCTGGCATCAGCACGTTATCTTCCCACCCTTTGCCTGCACCTCGTTCCTCTGTATTTATACGAGTAAAAAAATTAAAAACAAGTCAATGTCTGAAGATCGGCTGCTAAATGCTTGGATGTAAAAAGCCTTAGCCAATTTTGTTTATGGTAATGGGTCATTTTTAAACAAAGTTTAAAAAGAAATTTTTTTTTCTCTTTCTCCAGGAGTGATGCGGAAATTATTGGATATACAGTGGATACTTTATGCAACATAATGTCCAATGAGCCTTCAGATGATGGTGAGTTCTTATCAGTTTTAGAAGCATTGGGTATGCAAGAATTTCGATGAGAAATGATAACCAGTTTGGTTGGCAGAACTGTAACACAATGGAAACGGATAAGTCAGATGTGGAGGAAGTATATCTGGATGACAAAACTATCAAAGTTGTTTAAAAGTTTTGTTGCATTGGTGATGCCAGTGAAGGAAAACGTGGTGTAGATGCTTGTGTGATTGCAAGAGTTTAAAGTGGATGGAGTTTCAAGAGTCTCTGTCATTACTAACCAACATAGTGTAACCACTATTGACTAATGAAAGAGTGTATCAAACAATCAGACATGTGTATGCAGTTTGATAATGTGTGGAAGTGAACCTGGTAAGTGAAGGTTGACGACATGCTAAGAATGATGCGATGGATGTGTAATTTGAGTCTTAAGGGGCTTTAGATCTCATGACCTCAGAGGAAGATTAAATGTAATATAGGGAGATTTTGGGAAAAAAAAAAAACTAGCCTTTGATGGTTAGACTCTGTAACGTGGAAGTTACATGTTAACACTTGAACCCACACATTGAATATAAAAGTCTTGCAAAGAAACAAAGGAAAGAAAGACATTCAACAAATCTTTTTTTTCTAGTTGAAATAAAAGGCATTTATTCACAGTACCTTCCAAAATACACCTGCATCTTGGTTTAACAAGTATCTTCATTTTGTCGTGACACAGGGTTTTTTTTTTTTCTCAAATCTCTCTCACCAGCACATTTCACCGCCCACGTTTTTTTGTTTTTTTTTAAATCTCTTATTCTTAGTCCACTGCTATGTCTGCAGCTTGTTCAACAGCACATGGTTGTCAGACCAAATTTTTTTGTTCAAAGTTCGGATTGCATCTTGTTTTAAAAGTTCCTGTCATACTTACTCATGCTGGTCGCCCATGTGGATCCATTTTTGCTCCGCTTTTCTTTTTCCTTTTCTTCCTCCGCTGTGACATCAACTCCTGCCACAGCTTGTTCATTTGCATATGTGTGATACCACTGCTGCTGCACATGCGTTAACGGCTCTGTTACATATGTTGGAAGAGTGAATGTAAGTTCCTGTCGAGTTAGTAGAATAATTAAAGTAGTAGGTTCAGTCTACAGGGGAAGACAAGGTAAAACATGGGTGGAAATTCTGTCTTTTCTATCCAAGGACCGAGACATAACTATCTCTTTACTTTTTTCAACTATGTTAAACGCTTTTCAAATCATTGTTGAATTTTTCTGGTTCTGATGTTGAAAACTTTTTCAAACGTCAATTGAAAATCTGTTTAAGTTTTTCTCACCTACATAACCTCATGATAGGTCAATGGATACAAAGTCTTTACTTTTTCTTTTCACAGTATAGTTTTAGAATGGTTTCTGCATGGAAAGATTCCTTATAGCATCACACATATTATTCCAGCATGTCTCTCATATTAATAATTGGTCAGTTTTGCTTCCAAATTTCTTTCAAATTTGGTAGCATCACATAGTAATTCATTCTATTATTATTTTTTCAGTTATTAACAAATGATTTCTTCCTCTGTAGACGTAAAACTAAAGAGAATTTCCATGAGCAAAGTTTCTTTTCAAGAACTACTCATCTGCAGAACATAATACCATGGGGTTTACTTCCCAGTTGACTACAACATGGTCATTTTCAAGTCTAATGTTAACAAATTCTTGTCAAAATAAATTGTTAAATAATCAAATTTTGCCCAATTTAAACCATTATCTCCAATCTTAAAGGTATTTGTCTCATCATCCATGTGACCAACTCATTAAACCTTGTCCTTGAATGACCTTTGGGCCTTGATAAACAGTGACTTGTTAAAAAAAAAAAAAAAAAAAAATCCTGAACCAAATTGAAGCAGCCAATTAGGGGCACTTGATTGTCATCATCAAACGGCATTACGTACCCATGCTAGTTAGATGTTTCATTTGATGGAAAATGTTTAAACATTTTTGTTACAATGATTTTGTTTTCTTTTAGATTCTTTGTCTTTAATTGAAGATGAAGTTCCAAATCACATTCCAGATGACCTTGGAGGTCAATTCACAGAAATCTTTATAAAAAATGCTGAAAATGTTGCATTATTATTGTCATTATTAGAGGTAAGTAACATAACAGATTGATTTCTTTTTTTTTGTTTGTTTTTTTTTATTTGTAATCAAAAGAAAGAATAAAACAGATTTTTCATTTAGAAAACATATTAACAGGAAGTGACTCTTTGCCTTGGTGGTCTCACTTGTCTCAAAAGATTTGGAGAGTAGTTGTTTCCAAATAAAATGATTGAAAAGCTATATGGGGGATAATGAAATTAAAATTCTTTTTAACTTATGGAAAATAGATTGATATTGGTTTTTCATCTGTGCCCCTCGTCTCACACACACACACACACGCACTATAAGTGCAAATTATTTACAGGGTGAACAGATAAAATTGTCGCCCTCGAAAGGACAATGTGATTCCATTTCCATTTGATGAAAACCGGTTTTCTTTTTTTTTTTTTTTGTTGCACACCATCTATTAGTTAGTCAGTTGTGTACAAATCCCAAGGACGATAGGAACCTTCTATCATAAGTGATACAATGTTCAACAAGTGAGATTGGAGATGTGCCTCTGTATAACTCATGCTCTCTACCAATCTAAGTTGTGACAACAGGACTATTGCCAGCACTCTCTAAATACATCGCTGGATTGCCACGGATAGCAGGGTGATAAAAACAAAGTTTCTGACCATGGTTATGGTCTTCAGTATGGTTTCAGGTGAGGACCACATCATGCCACCGCACATCTTCGAAGTTAACTTGAAAGCCAACACCAAAGTGTACCTGGATGTGCTGAAGAGTGCGGTGATCCCCTGGTACAATCAGGTGGCTGCTGGCAGACCCTGGGTGTGACAGCAGGACTCTACAACGACCCAGGCTTGGTTTCAGAAGAAGTGCTACAACTTTGTACCCTTCTCTCACTGCCCTCCTCCCCTCCTCCCTTCATCTGAACTTGCTGGGATACTTGGTTTAGTCATACGTCGAGAACATCATCAACATGACATTCTACAACACCAAAACCAGCCTGATCGCTGCTATCCACCGAGCTCCTGCTGGCGCTTGTGAAAAAGGCATGCTCCCAGTTCTGGACCATTATCGAGGCGGTGATTGAGGCTAAAGGCAGCTACATTGAATAAATATCAGCACATAATCAATTTACCTAAATTGATTTTTTTCAAAAAAGTTTTAAAATAAATCTGTTATGTTTTCTTTATGGCAACACCTTTCTTATTCCACCCTTTAATAAGAAATTAGATTTCATGAATCCACAGGATATATTAAATATTGCAGAGTCTTAATATTTTTTATTATTGATAGTATTAAAATCATTATTTATCTTATTAGTATATTATTATTTTTATTTATGTAATTATCGTTTTTATTCATATTATTAGCATTATTTTTTTGTTATTATTCACTAAAATTTTATATGGTGTTGTTGATTGAAATAAGGGATGTCTGAAGGGTCATAACCTTTTTTCTATTCAATGTATTGCTTTCTCTTTGTAGGAATATGATTTTCACGTCCGATGGCCCACTGTGAAATTGTTGACTATTTTATTATCTAATAAAAACAAAGAAATTCAAGAAATAATATTAATCAGTCCGATGGGCGTGTCAAAGTTAATGGATCTGTTGTCAGACAGTCGAGAAATTATCAGAAATGATGTAAGTATCATTTATTAATAAGTCCTTCACTTTTTAGAAGCAAAGTGTAGTATCTGTTCTGATACAACACTCTTTGTCTTTTCTGTCTTCGGTCCATGAAGGAGAAATCTTTGTAAACTGAAGCAATCTTTATTATTGTCCAATTCAAAGTGCCCCTTTTTTTTTTTCTGATCTGGATTTTCCCCACATTAAAAACTGATCTTCTGCTCTCATGGGGGAGGTAAGTAAATAGGAGCTTTAGTTTAAAATTGTTGTTGAAAATGTATACACTAAGAATTGAAATAATTTAGATTTCAATTTTTTCTTTTTTATTTGTAACTAGACTACCCGTGACCCGTTGGGTCAGTATGTTATATTAGCTATGGAATTCATGTATGAGCGTGACACTTGTGACGTAAAGAAAATAGGGTTTTTTTTTTTGTTTTTTTTTTTTTAACATAACCGAAATATTTCAAGAGTGAGTTTGCAGAAAGAACATTATATGAGAAATAGAATGCTTCTTGTTTTGTTAGCAGCTTGAATGCAATGTTTAGATGGCTTGAAGGATGAGCCAACAAAAAGGCCAACATCTTTTGTCTCAAGTAGAGCAGTGTCATCACTGAAAGCTTACTTGGAAGGAGAATCCACTGTAATATGACAGCATTTATCAACATTATGGTTTAAGTCCTGTTCAATGGATCGATTCCAAGCATGTTAGTATAGAACTTGGATTGCAATATACAGAAAATTCATGAATATGTGTGGATTGTGGTGGCCAATCTCAGATGTTTTATTTTTTTTTTTTTTTTATTACATTTTCACCCCAAACAAGACACATTGCCACTTTGATGTAAGGGCCTACTATCAGGGACATAAGCTACAGGGGTACTATGTAGGTAGTTGGGCAGCAAGATGTCTGTTCACATTACACTTGAATTTCTGCATGTCAGTACGATTAGGGAAGCAGGGACCCGGAAGGGAGTTCCAAAGTCTAGCAGTTCTGAAGAAAGAAACTACTGGAGAAGGAAGCTCTCTTACATTTAGGGATCTCTGTGAAGGGGTGGGATTTAGCTGCTTGTCAAGTTTTTCGATGGTATTTACGTTGAGGGAGTACAAGTGCTTGCAATTTGTTGGAATATTCACCATTAAAATATTTGCAGAACAGGCAGAGGGATGCAACATTTCATCGATGGGATAGAGGCTGAAGCTTAGATGACAGTTCAGGACCTATCAGGTTGGCGACTCTATTTTGCACCTTGTCTAGGAGCAAGAAACTAGTAGCAGCACCAGCCCAAATGTTACAATACTCCATACATGGACGAATGGTGGCTTTATAGAGGTGCAGGATACTTTCAGGCGTAAGTAGTTTTCTAGCACAGTAGAGAGAGCCTACCTTCTTCGCAGCAGCCTTGGCAATGCTCTCAATGTAACTATTCCAACTCATGTTCCCTGTGAACGTTAAGCCGAGGAGTTTAAAAGAAGTACTTTCAGGTAATGAGTCTTTGGCCATTGCTATTGTTGGTAGAGAAGGTTTCTTGTAATTATTGAAAGAAACAAGTTTAGTCTTGGCAGCATTGAATGTGACCATCCATTTTTGTCTCCATTCACTAAAGATTGAAGGTCTTCATCTAGTGTTTCTGCCATTTCCTTAGATATGTGTTCATTTGTTTTCCTGTCGTGTCTGTTATAGAGCCTGGTGTCATCAGCATATATACCCATCTCAGAGACAATTTTTTCATATTCCTTGAATGTTTAGATTGAAATTCTACCACAAAATTGAGAACAGGCAGTGTTCATAATTATAAGCTAATTTGCAAGTTAAGATAAATTTGTTAACTTTTGTAAACATTTTAAAGTTTGGAAGGGGTTTTACTCATTTTCTCTTCTGTGACCATGAAATATTTCTCCTTGTTTGTTTTCCATCAAAATAAATTGAAGAATGGCACATAAAGTAATTTCAGTGGAAAGAGGTGGGGGCTAAGGGAAACCAAGATAGAGAAAGAAATATATTTGGAATGAAACCAAGATGAAAAATAATAATGCAAGAAGCCATCAAGTAGGGCAGGGGTTCTGAAGCCCTCCCACTAGGCTCAGATGCATCCTGGGTCGAGTGTAATTAATCCTTGCTTTTATTCTGATTGAGTTTGTGATAGATTAGAAATTGATGTGCGAGACAAAAGCTAATATAAGCTAACCTCTTTTCTTTCTTTGTTTGGCTTACACTTTCTTTTCTTTTATTGTTGGATTTTTACATTGAGATGTAATTCGACTCAGATGCATCCTGGTTCGAATATAAAACAGTCAACCACGTGAGAACAGGAACAGGGTGGTTAAAATGTGCTATCATTAGATCGGGTTACAAAACTGACCCAATCATTTGCAAACATGGAGAGAAGTATCATACGATGCGACACTCCCTTGTCTGACGTCTACTGCTCAACCGGTGCAGCTTGAGATCTTGCAGAGTACAATAATAATCTAAAGGGTTGTAGATTGACATTTGGGACGTGGTCGGAGATACAAATCCCGGGAATGTAGCAAAGATACAACTGATTGAAAACTTGAGGAAGAACTTATCAGGAGGCTCTGATAGTTTGAGCACACCCTTCATTGTCCACCAACTGACCTGAAAAATAAGGTAATAGTATCAACATTGCTACCGGGATGGCACAAGAAGAGTAGTGGTCAACTGAGGATGTGGCTCACAGAGCTGACTCGGAAGCTATGACCAGCCCTTGCATCTTCAGTGCACAACTATGGAAATACGAATGGCTGAAGTATGCTGAGAGATCAGCAGCAGACAGACCTGAATGGACTGTCTCTACTAGTGATGCAGCAAATTCACTTGAAGCTGGCTCAATCCACTCCAGGTGAATGCCGTCACAAATATAACAACGGACTGCATAAAAAACATGAAAAACTGTCATATGATTACATGCTTCAAAAACGCACAAACAACAACAATTGATTAGCAGGTTTTATATATATATATATAAATTCATATTTGCTTGTTTGTTCACAATTTGATTAATACAAAAGGTCCATTACTTATTCCATTCATTCCTATATATATAGTATGATTCTTGCAAAATATACGATTAAGAGGTGACTTCATTTGCATATTACATTTAGGAAAATCCATTTCATTAAATAGCGGTGTGTTAGTTATTGTTTATCATGAGAGAATTGTTTTAAGTGTTCTATTTAAGTTTATTATTAAAATTTGATTTGTATTGATAACATTTAATTTATTTTTACCGACATCAATTTTTTTAAAACTGGTTTCAGTTATTTCCCCTGGGCACCAACTTTGTTCTTTTTGTTTTCTTTTTCGGCGGATATTAAAACTAAAAACTTTCAAGCATTATTTTTGGAATTCGTTTAAATAAAATAATTTCTGTGATTTTGCAGTGAATTTTTATTTTAAAATAAACAATTCAATTCAACTACGATTCTTTATTTAAAACAAAAACAAAAAACTTTCATTTACGTTTTCTTTTACCAGTTTTTTTTTTCTTCTCAGTTTTTGGCGTCTTAACTGCTATTTTTTATCTTTTAATAACGCAATAAGTTATAACTCACCATTTTTATAACATAAAAACGTGTTTACATTTTCATGTTTTTATTCGTTCTTTTATTTTGGAAATTCTTTTTAGGGTAACGACGGAGCTGGCATATAATAATGAAAAACTCCTCAATATTCTTAGTATAGCAGGTGTGTGGCCTAACCAAACTTCATGTTGACCCTAGCAACGCTGGGTATCCATGCTAGTATTAAAATACTTCTAAAAGCATTTTCATCTGTATTTTGTGTCACAATCCTTTTACATACAACACCTGGTATTCCTAAATAGTTACCTGTTCGGTACTAGTCAGGCTCCATGTCATTTCAAAAACCGGTGTGCCACCATGATTATGCGATATGATTATTTATGAAAAAAATGTTTATTCTTTGGTGATTTTTGTTATTTGCATTATTCGGATAACTATTCTCATATTGGATCTTATTTTCATAACGTTTCAGTTGATATAACCTCTGACTTTCTTGCCAAATTGAAATCTGTGAAGAATTTTGAACAGAATCCACATGGATAACCTGCTTTCTTTCTGTCAGCCATGACAGAGTAGAAGTCTTAAGTAATTCATAATTGCATTCTTAGTTTCATGCATAATGTTAAAATGTTCTCTGTGTAACTTATCTATTTGTGTATTAATGGTTATTCAACTCTTTTTTTAACGGGCCGTGACTAATTATGGTCTTTGTTTGTGCATGCGTGTCAGAACGTAGAATATACGAACATGACAATATACCTGTTTCTGCCGCTCCTCCTCTTGGGGGATTTACTAACATCTTGGGGAGCTGGATTCTGTTTAAAGAAAACTCATGCAAGACAGGCGCAAGATGCTGTATGCTTTTATATATATATTCATTATTCATTCATTTCGTCACAGCAGAATTGGAGTCATTCTTGGCCTGTGGTTTCACTGTCTCCATTCGGAGACCTCTTCTCCCCCATGGGGAGATTTTCTTAACCCATCTTGTTAGGTCGACGTCTCAAATCTAACTCACTAAAATTAACTCAGTTTATTCAAACCGGAACCCCTGACATGTCACTTTTAAACCCCATGTGCATACTTTCCAGTGGAACTTGATCGGTCACCCAAGTTTGATACATGTCACAACATTATCCTTTCATTCTGCACTTGCTCACTCAACTTAGTTTCCCACGATTCAATCTGTTATTTACTCCACTGGATAGAGACAGATAGCTGAATAATTATACCTGGCGTTTACCTAACAATAATGAGGATTGATTAAACCTTCAACCACCAGAAGATTGTCACTTAAAACTGATTAATAATTTCTCACTTTTATTCATTGCACTTGACTAAAGATTGAAGACTCTAAGACTACAATTAATTACTGACACTATGTTAGCAAGCTAACCCTGTGGATAAAATAAAGAGTTCCGTTTAAAATTCGGTATAGATTTCCGACATCGACAAGACACATCTCAAGAAGGTTGGAGGTTACATCAACTGAAATGTTGTGAAAATAACTTCCGCCATTGCTCGCATCAAGTGATGATGTCACAAGATCGTGTACATTTTGGAAAAGTTCACTTAAAAATAGTAGTCTCTAATATCCATCAAGTATTTTTATTTTTAAATAAGAAAATAAAATTTTATGAGTATCTGAGGAGTGGCTGTCTTGCCTTCCATTAAAAAAAAAAAAAAAATAATCTGAAGAGACAAAAGGAGATAATTCAACAATAATTCATACTAGATTTCTTGTAATGCCTATGAATTCCCATTAATCGATTAAAAATGATTTTCTCTTTAAAAGTAAAACTAGTTTATCAATTTACATAACTTTTGGAATATGATATTTTCATTTTGTCATGGGTACGTGCATCAGAGATTTTTTTTTTTGTCTGTTAATTGATTTCTACACAATTTTGCAATTTTTATTAAAAATTTGTTTACCTGATTTTTTTTTCTTTTTCTAGGCTCTTCTTTTACTGATTCAGTTGACAAAAGGTAATGCAAATATTCAGAAAATTGTCGCCTTTGAAAATGCATTCGAACGATTACTTGATATTGTCAAAGAAGAAGGCAACAGTGATGGAGGTATTTACATCTTTTTCTTTTTTTTTCTTAATCGTGTGATCAATAGAATCAGTAATTTTATTTCATAATTCAAGAATTCCATAAACATTTTTTTATAAAATTTCAAATAAAAACTTAAATTTTGTAATTAAAAGCACAAATAAAGACTAATTGTGTTATTTTTATCTTTTTATAATTTTGTTAATTTTTATTGTATATTTATTTTTTATTGTATATTTTTTTATTGTATATTTTTTAATAATGTCCTTTTTCTCAAATTTTATTTCAATAAATCGCTTCACGTAGAAATACTGAAAAACTGATTTGCCTTGTCACCGCTTCTGGTACCCCAGTAGTTAGGAAATACATTAGCTGACTATTACTATTTAAGTCACCAAAATACCACATTCACTCTATGGAAAAAACCTGCTTAACATTATCCTCAGTGGTGTGACATGTTTCATTTACAAAAAAATATATGTACAAATTCATTAGTTGTGAGATGAGGGGGGGGTGCTAAAAAACAAGAGATTATTGAAAAACACAAAGTAAAGTGTGATGCTCCAAATATGCATCTCTGCATTTTAAGACCCTATTGCCCCATTCTGTTGAAGCGACTGTTCATCCTTCACAACAACTGTTTGGCTGCCAAAGATTGCACAATGCTTCTTAACATCCACTAGGTAATGCTCAATATTGATCATGACTGGCTATCCTTTCTCATCTTCAAACCATTAATAAGCAATGACTGCATGTTTTGATATTGCAACCCATGTAGTGCGTTTGATTGCACCCATACTTGAAATGACTTATTGAAATGGTTGTGTGGATACTTTAGTGATCGTCTCATCAGTAGGAAGCTTAATCCTGAATGGCCTTCACATGCGTAGAACCTGATCCCCCCACCCCACCTCCCGATATCTTTACTCCCTCTTTATCAAAGGTCCTGGATATGACCTAAAACTATATCCGATGGTGAGGCCCCACCTTCCGGGCCTTAGGGAGTGTGGAGCCACCCTTTAATTGCCATTGCTCCCAGGTCCACTCTGACCCGGAGTGGTAGTACCTGTTAGGGTCCCAACTATGGGTTAAATAGAATCTGACTTAAAAATATATACTTCATTAAAAATCGTTCCTCAAAATAACTAGATTCGGCATTAAATAACCTGAAAAAGGTTGATATGCCGTAAAACAAAAAACAACCAACCAACCCTCTTTATCAAGTTAGACACAAGGTTTGATGAAGTGTGGCACACCGAGGTTTTCAGTCCATGTCGTTAACCACTTAGCCACTGTCACTTCTTTCTAAAAGTTATTTTAAAGATAATCAGAACTATTCTCTGATTATACCTGAACTGAAAAAATCAGCAATGGTAAGAGAAATGTGCCATGTAGTATCCAGATCCAGGTGTGCTTATCATTGAATAACGATAAAAACAAAGAAGTTTCGATCCTACCCAAAGCTGGCCAGAGGATTAGTTGTCCAACAACTATGCAATACGCAATAATTACTGAGGATACAGTTAAGAGACTCGGCATTCTTATCCTCTTGTGGTTTATCACCTGATGAAGGCCAGAGGAATAGTTGACCGAAACATTGTGAAACAACAATTACAAGATGAGGATAAGTCTGCAAATAAATAAATAAATAAACAAACAAATAAATGTATAAACTGCTCATCTCAAAAGGATTCCAATAATAAAAATAAAACAGGTTGTTGGGCAATCATGACTAAAATTTGGTGGACAAGTCGGGCATAGTGAATTTATTTTGTATCAAATATGGTTGGATTGTAGAAAGTTTTTTTTTTTTTTTTTTTATGAACAATTTTTTATTAACAACTCCAGGAGTGGCATTGTGGGGACGAGGAGTCATCCTGTATAATCATAAATACATTCATTACTCATAAGCTATAAAATAATAACATATGATACCTTGTTAATAAGATTGGACTTTAAAGATAGTCAAATGTAAGTTTGATGTTGTCATATGTAGTAGGTAGTCTCTGTTGGTCAGGATTCACCATGAATGAAACATTCTTGGCCGAGTTGCTTGGTTGGAGCAGAATTGCTTGTGAACCAACAGAGTGTTAGGAAGGTGACAAATATGTGTCGGACCTACACTGTTGACAAGTGTTGCTCTTTTTTTTTTGTCTGCGTTTCTCTGGAGCAATGTTTATCAGCTTCTTTTTCCCCTACCGTCAGATGTTGGTGCAAGGTTCCTTTCCATTTTGAGTAATTATCTGCAGTACCAATGTTGATGTTGATCGCCTTCATATCTTGCCTTACAACATCTTTGTATTGGAATTAGGGCTTGGCCAGTGAACCTTCTCTCAGATGCCAGCTTTCCTTGCAAAAGGTTCGTTCGAATGCGTCTGTTGTCAAAAAATGTTAATTTATCATTAGATAAATGATGCGCGGGATAATGTATTTATATTTACACAGCAAAAAATGATCATCCAAATTTGATTGTACCTATTTACAATGCCTCCCCACGGGACAGAGTTAGGCACCAAGGTCGTTTTTTTTTTAATGTGGAGAAAAGGTACAAAAATAGAAAAATTGTCTGTGAAGGACTGCTCCTCCACCAAGAGAACAAGAAATGGAAGTGCAGCATCTGAAGAACAGATACTACACTTTGATCTTGGCCAAAAGGCCAACGCACTGATATTGTTTGATTGTAGCATGCATTTATTTCCTTTTTATTTGTCCCCCCCCCTCCCTCCCGACAAAGGAGGGATTGAACCTAGTAATTCACTCCCATTCGTTTGTTTGAACTTTTCTCAATAACCACAACTTGAATTTTTTTTTTAATTTTGCACAAACATTAGTCATGGTGAAAGTAAATTTTTCACTTGTGGAGTGGGACCGTGCATGCTCAGCTTGTTACATCTTTAAATGATCAATATTTCTAGCAAAAGCTCCTTGGCTTAGCACATGGAATTGATTAAAACATGAAGTGGCTGCAGTGCAAATCAACTTCATCCGTAATTGACTGCCAGTTTTATTTTTATTTTTGTAATCCGGTAAATCACAAAAGCTTGGGGGGGGGAGTTAAGGAAATCTGTTATGTATCATGGTGATCGTTTTGTGCTTCGGGATTTCTTCACACAAGATTGTTCTTTGGATGATGTCCATCTTGCTTGGCACTTGTTGGCCCTGGAAGAATAAAAAGAAATGAAAACTTGTAAATATGCGCTGTGCAGAATGTTTCGCTGGTGAGTAGATACTTGGCCTAAGGAAAGGGCAGGGCACAGATCTGAAAATATCTCTGGCTAGAAACTGACCACTCAAGAGATATTCTCTTTGATTAAATAAAAGGTTCTGTTCAAAATCCTGTATGGATTCCTAGGTTTGACTATAAGATTCCTAGGTTTGACTATAAGATTCCTAGGTTTGACTATAAGATTCCTAGGTTTGACTATAAGATTCCGAGTTTGAAAAGATGTACGAGAAGGAAGTTGAAGGTTACATTGTTCAAAACTTTAAAATGACAATCAAGATTTAAACTGTACAAAATTATCAATTCTTACTTGAAAAATTTCAAAACTTTGTTTACATGTTTTGAATATTTTTGAATATGTGTCTTGTTTGTAAATGATTTTTTTTTTTTTTTGTAAATGATTTTTTTTTTGTAAATGATTTTTTTTTTGTAAATGATTTTTTTTTTGTAAATGATTTTTTTTTTTTTTTTTTTTGTAAATGATTTTTTGTTTGTAAATGATTTTTTTTTCTTCTCATTCTAGTTATTTCTTTGTGTGTTTTTTTATCTTTTAAACAAAAAAAAATCGCACAGGTATTGTGGTGGAGGACTGCTTGTTGTTGCTGTTGAATCTGATGAAAACAAACACGTCGAACCAAAACTTTTTCAAGGAAGGCAGCTACATTCAAAAACTGACCCCTTTTTTTGATCTTGAATCGACCGCACAGTCTGCTGGCTGGTCAGCCCAGAAAGTTACCAACATCCATCTTATGTTTCAAGTGAGTGTGCCGGCAATCGACCTTGCTTCAAGCAGCAGCAACGTCAGATATTTGGTGGAAAATTACCTTTTTTCTCCTCCTCGCTTCCTCCTCCTTTTTACCTCTTCGCCTTTTTCGCTTCCTCCTCCTCCTTTTCCTCCATATTTGTTTTCGTTAGTCACCATAAGACCACCTGCAGCTTGATTTATGGACAAGAATCATCCTATTTCTGAATTTTTGAGATGAGGATTAGTTATTTGGATTCTTGGACTATTGTTCTCATCTTGAGTTATTTTCTCAAATATGGGAGCTGTAGTCCAAAGAATCCGAATAAGACGATTCAGTGTGTATTGTGATTGGGAAGCCATCAGGGATATCCATGGACTAATATCTTTTCTCTTCCTGCTGAATAATTTGCTAATGAGACGATGTATGGTCCATATCAGGCATTGAAGTACATGTTACCATATGGAAGTATTATAGCAAGTCCCACTTTCCCCATCGGTTCACTTCAATTTGTGTAACTGTCATTGCGACTACAGTTCACTTATAAAATTTATACATCCATGAGACTTTCTCATTTGTAGAAAGCCGATTCAATCCGCTTAGGGTGAGTGTTGTTTTGGTATGGCATTGTGTAAAGGCAACATGCATTCTGACAATCCAAACAATACGAAGAATCATGTTGATATTATTTTGGAATATTGACTTTCTATGAGGTGTGAAATAACTTTAACTCGCACTCGGTATTTCTTTCTATTGCATCCTTTGGATAATTTTACTCAATCTGGATTTGAGCTAAGGCAAAACTGTGGTGCGTTTCTTTTTGTTATCTAATCTGGTGTCGGAGGAAAAAGAAATTGAATCAATTTCTTTTCGTGCATGCACACGTAGTGATTTGACCTTTAAAATCTTATTGCTATCCGCTTTTGTACCCTGCGATTTGTATTGTTTTGAAAGATGATCTCATATTGTATTTTCTGTTTCAAATGTACATCAGTCTGACGTAGCGCCATCACTCAAGTGGTTTTGTGTGCTTTAAATAAGATTATGTTGGACTACATACACATTAAAGCCTGTCTTTACAAAATGCATTGATCTCCAAGATAAGTCTTGTAACAGAATGAATATGAAAGAATAAGTGTTTTGTTTTTAATTAAACAATTATAAATTACAAAAAAACTTCTCAACCACCAATTGGCATGACTAATAACATCCTATTATTCAAACTCCCCAGCTTAACATTCACAGGAAACATGAATTGGAACAAATACTCTGCTCAAAAATGACTCACACCTGTGAGTGTCCTACATATCTACAAAGCCATAATTCACTTATGCATGGAGTATTGTTACCACATCTGGGTTGTTGCATTTACCATTAGTCTCTCCCTTTTAGACAGTGTCCAAAAAAAGAGTTCCTAATTTAATAAGTCCCACATTATCAATCAAGCTTCAACCCCTGTCACGTCACCGCAATGTTGCATCTCTGTGTCTATTTTACAAGTATTTTAATGAAATGTGCTCTGACAAATTCCTAACACTTGTACTCCCTCAACATACATACTCCCAACTAATCCAGCAAGCACCAAATTCCACCTCGTCACTATAGTGGTTCGTAGATACCAGAAAGCTTTTTACTCAGTTTCTTCCCTCGAATTGCTAGACTTTGGAATTCCCTCCTTATTTCCTTTTTCCCTGTTTGTACTAACATGCAGAAATTTAAATGTAATGTGAACAGATAGCTCTCGGCTCAACTTCCTACATAGTGCTCTTGTAGGCTTGTCCCAAATAGTAGTCCCTAATGTCCAAGTGGCAATATGCCTTGTTCGTGGTGAATAACAGTAAAAAAAGTGTTAAGTTTTGCTGTTTATATTAAATATTTAATGTTGTAGAAATATTTGAATTAATTTTCTTCTACCATAAACATTAAAATCTTTTGTGATTTCTTAATCTTTCAATGAAATCCTAATTTACTGTTTATAAAATACTAATCACCTGCAGACGGTGCTATGGTATCACATTTATTTAAATTTTATTCCCCCCCCCCTTATTTTCTACCAATGGGTAGACCAAAAGCTGTTGATTGTGCATGATTTAAATCCTCTCTTCTCACTTTCAGGCATGTCTCTTCACTTCAGATATAAATTTGGACATTTTTAACAATTGTAAGAATTGATGCTTAATCTTAAAAAAATGACAAAATCAAATTTTGTTGTCACTTGTTGATCAAAATATCTTAATGGAATCATCATATATTCATTAATTTATATATTAATATATAAATTAATGAATGAAGTCATCGTATTCTTGACTTTTAAAATCTGTCACAAATTGTTCTATAAATTTCTTGAAATAGTTTAATGCCAACATCCATAAATGAAAGTGGTGCTATGGAACCGACTAGATGATAATCCATTTTATTATCCACAATCCACATCACCAGGGTTATCTTTGGTTATTCGGTATGGATAATCAGTATGTGCCGTTTTATGATAAAAATGCTGATTTAAAAGTGTGACAGACAAACTGACAGTGTCTTTTAGAAATTCTTGGATGTGTTCAAAGTATATATTTGAAAGAAAGCAAAAGTTGTCCAAATTATATTTGCAACAAAAACATTGTGTCCATTTGTGTGCATCTTGCTTGTAAACATATAATGCCGCATCCTCTGCTAATCCATTTCTGTGTTTGTCACCATAGCAACAACAACTATTTCAGTTAGTATTGATTTGTACTGCATGACCCCACATTGTCATCATTTTAATTTCATTCATTGGGTCACATTTAAAAAAAAAAACTTTAATACATTAATTTTTATTTCTACCCTTTTTTTCATGGAGTTTCTCGATTATTATTTTTGAAAGTTTTGTCAAAATATATCTTCATCATTTAAAAAATATATCTTCATCATTTAAAAAATATATCATTTAAAAAAATATCTTCATCATATAAAAAAAAACCATACATATAAGGAGTTGTGTTTGAAGACTGACAATATAGTCACATAGAAAACATTGGATATGAAACAAGGTAAAAAGACAATCTTGAAAGATTTCAAAAATTTTCAATTATAAAATATTTATGTACCCACATGTGTCGAAACAGAATGGTATTGTGGTGTTATGTTGTGTAAATGTTTTTAGATAAACCTCAGCTTCAGAAAGAAGAAAAAAATGTATACAACCATTCAGTTGAGTATTATAATCTTTCAATATTGTCATTTAATCTGTTCACCTTGTCTCGTATCCAACAGTGTTTTTCTACCAAACTGTATTGCCATAGCCTTCAAACACAACTTTTTATACAATACGCACAATGCTTCAAACAAACTACATCATTCACACACACACACACACACACACACACATATATATATATTCATCATGTAAAAAGAATTTTGTCTGTAAACTTCATCTCATTTAATAAATCTCAAAAGTTATTTTGAAAATTCAAAATTTTTTCTCCTTTTAAAATTATTATTACTTCCATTTTCAAAATCATTTAAATATTTATTGAATTTTCCTTTAAGAAATATTGATGGGTACAAAATGAAGCCAAAACACTGATAAAAATTAGTGGTTCGTTTGAATAAATTGTCCAGAAAAATCTTGGAGTAAATATTTAGCAGAAGAGCAGTGTCAGAAGTAAGACTGAATATAACAGAAAAAATTGTTTGATTTGAAATCCTTATAATATTCGTAAAAGATTGAGAGAATAAACAAATTTGTTCTCTTTGCACAATGGAGGTTGTCTATTGCAGGGTTTCTCAAAGTGGACTCTGTGAATGAGGTTGAGGAGCTCAGGAAGCCCTTTCTTAAAGCGGACCAAATGCTTTATATAGAAACATTAAATGACTGCAGACATTTAATTATTATTCTTTTTTACTGGAAAGAGATATGATTCATAACTGCAGGTGTAAAGAATTTCAGAATGGTTCATGGAAAGATAAATGAAAATAAATAAAAAAAAATGCAACAATTTTTGATTAATCAAAAACAAAAAAATGATTGTAAACCCGAAAATATAGTAAAATCACGAAAAAGGAACAACTAATGAACAAGTATAAGTTAAAATTTGAAATTAATGTTTTTCATATTTATTTTAGAAATTATCTTGTTAGTGCTCCATGAAAAATGTTTGCCCTGCTCAGGGGTTCCCTGGTGTCTTGAAGTTTGGGAAACCCTGGTCTATTGGAAATAGAAATCGCCTCCAAAACTTTTAAATAGAAAATTGATTGAGCATAACCCAAGAGTCTAAAATGGTTTTCTCTGTAAGGATCAGTATAAACATAAACTAAGTCAATATTGACCAAACTTTGTTTGGATTACTGTTCTCATCTTGAGCGTGATTCAGACGTTTTGATCAATGTAATCTTTGACTTTCTTCAGATGTATTTGGTTGAACTTGGGAATCTTCATGGAATTTCGAATGGAACCTTTTATTTAATTCACAAAGGTAGCATGCTCTCATTCATTCAGCCATGCCTTGATAGAATTCATTATTGTATGTTGAGTACCACCCACAAGATAAGAGTTAACAAGATGCAAAGATTGACAGTTTGATGATGAATAACATGAAATGATTAAAAACGAATGAAAATAATGTTCAAAATTTGATTACTTAAGCAGACGGTTTATCACAAGTATTTGTTGTCATTGAATTTGAAAATGATCATGTTGTAACCGCCAGGGAAGCAATCTTGTGGTCTCATGTTCCATAGATGGAAGTTCTTGAAAAGAAACTCGTGGAAATTTTGTTTTATGTTATGTACATGAAAAAAGAAAAAAATCTTTGCAGTTGTGGTAGTAAGACGAGTTTTTGCTGTGATTCTCTTACAATGAGAAACTCAAGATTAGAATGGAGACAAGCAGTTGTCATGAAAATGATGATAAAGTTGAGGATGACTAGCAATGTGTCATTGAGAAAGGGATTGTAAAAAAAAAAAAAAAAAAAAGAAAATATTATTCACCACTAGACTGCAAGGTCAATTTTGTACTTTATCGAGCCGATAAAGTGTGCTCAAAGCAGCACTTCCCCAGATGTAGTATTGAATCTTAAGACATATGTGACTTTTTATAGGTAGTCGATTGCATAGGGTATCAGGTACTTTCTAGAGCAGTGGAATGATACAACCATTTTGCCAGTCACCTTAGCAACAGACTGGATATGTCTTCCATTTTAGAGATGAACTTAGTTTTAAAAGCTTATCGAAACAATGGGTTTCTTCAAGAAGAAAGCCAGTCATTTTGATAGAAACAGGAATCCGAGCACTGGTGGTTAAAGAAGAGAAGAAAGTAACAAGACACACTTTTCTTAGAATGTATCTGAAGAGGAAAAAATCCAACCCCATCTCTAACTTCAACTCCTTGCATTCTTACAAGTCCGACTATAAGTCCTTCCAAAACCTCCAATTCTCTCTAACTCCACAACCAATGGATTTTGAAGTCAATTTTTTACTCTGTTAAGGCCATGTTCTCTGGGTGGTTTCTCCCCAAATGTGGTAGCAATGCTCAATCTTAAGATTTATCTGACTCTTCTACACAGCGGATTACATCAGGAGTATTTTATTTTCATACTGTGACACTTTTTTGAAGAATAGTAATACTATCTTCATCAATATATGTTCAGCTTTTTTTATTGTTACTGGAGAAAGCTAAGGAAAATATGGGAAGGCAAGGATTTGAGAGACAGGGGATATGAAAACCTGGCAATAAATAAGTTCGTTTGAAATTTCCAAAAACCATCCAACATTTAAAATGCACAGTAAACTAAACATCATGAAGATAATTGGTGATTTTTAATTTGTAAATTTTTTTCAAGCATTGTGCGAATTTTATTGAATCTATAATTTTTATATCTTGTTCAACTTGAATTTTAATTCTAACCCTACTCTGATGAAGATTTTTTTTCTTTTGGAAACAATTTACTAAAATTGGTCTATTAACTATTTAAAATTTTAGTTTCGCGCTCAAAAAAAAAATTAATTTAATGTAAAAAAAATGAATGGTTTGTATTAAAAAAAAAAAAAAAAAAAAATTCAAAAGATTTTTATGTCTTCTTTTATGTTTTGATGGAGATCAGATTCGTTTTATTATGTTTTTTTTTTTTTATAGAAAGAAAATTAGTTCTTTTTTGCCAAGAAAACATATTTGGCACTTTTCTGGATCCAAATAATTGTTTGTTTTTACTTTAAAAGATCTCTGACAGTTATTTTATTTATCAAAATGTTTTTCATTGCAAGAAAAAATTGAAATTAATAAAAAAAAAAAATAGATAGAAGCTGATATAAAAATGAACCCCTTTACAATCACATCACCATGAAAAGAAGCTTTTTTTCTTTTTCTTTTTTTTTTCTTTTTTTTTTCTTTTTTTTTTCTTTTTCTTTTTTTTCTTTTTTTTTTCTTTTTTTTCTTTTTATTCTTTTTTTTCTTTTTTTTTTCTTTTTTTTCTTTTTTAATTTAGCCAAATTTTTAATGAATGGAATCGAATAGTCTTTCAGTTTTATAATCTTTGTACATTTTCATAGCAAACAAAGTGATTTGTGTTTTTTTTTACATTTTACTTATCTACACAGTATTCTTGCCATTGTAATCATTTTGTCTGTCTCTGTATTATATAAGCAAAATCTGCGTCCTAGCGTTGCTCGGGAAAATTTAGAAAAACAAAATGTACAAATACGAGAGAAGTTGCTTACTACTTACTTTTTGACCTTAGTGTGTGTGTGTGTGTGCGCGTTTTTTTTGGGGGGGGGAGTATTTAATCTTCTATATAAATAAAACATGTATGTGTGTGTGTAAATATTTAACCAATAAACTCTTAAAACCTGGTCACATAACACTGAAATTAATATGAAATACAAACACTTTGACATTTGGATTAATAAACTTGTCTGCTGAGGAAAGATGACAGTGGCTATCCTAAAAAGAAATATAGCCATAGACAAATATCTGGGACAACAAAGTGAGCCATATCAGGTTAGGCAAATGATTTATTTTGCTGAATAATCAATGACATTTTGTCTATTCTGTCAATTTGAAAGCAGTTTAGTTTTAAGTTCGTTCCTAAGTAGTGTTTCTTTGTTCTTTCATTTTTCAAACTTGGTGATAATTAAATTTTGAAAATTCCATTAAAAATGGAAGGGGGTGCAAATTTACTCCTGGGCAACTTCAGATAGTTACATCTAATTAAAAAAAAAAAAAAACTTATCAAAATGCAGAAATCATCAGTCTATTCACTCAAATAACAAGCGTTTTTGTTTGTTTTATTTTTTAAAGATGCTTCTTTCATGGTTGTGTGATTGTAGCAAAGTGCCCTTTTTTATTTGTTTATTTATAGAAAAGATTTTTATTTCATTTGAAATTTTATTATGTGGCCTTTTTGAAAGTGGTTCCTTTGTGCTTTTTTATTTTTCATGAGGAGCATATTTACTTATATTTTTTTTATATATAATCATTTACGATAATAACCTAGTATTTCTAAAGCAATATATTTATTAGTCTAACAATATTGTCAACTTTAAAGCCATTTGCAAATCAGTTAATTTTTTTGTTAAATTTTTATTAATTTTTATTATTTTTAGCCATATTAGAGAAACCTTTAAAGTCTGGAAAGTCTGGATTATTATTTTAGTATTAACCTAAGAGTTGGAATTAAGTGTACAAAAAAAAATAGAAGCCATTTATTAAAAGGAATAAATAATCTTAATTATGAAAAATGCTTAGGTTTAACTACTTTACTAAAACACAATAGTGAACAGAATCAATGTAATATCAAATTAATTACACATTTATGCACGTAACAAAGGAATCTGATAAAAAGTTGATTAAGCTTTTGTTATTTTATTGTCTGTAAATTTTAGTAACATTTGAAGGTCCTTGTCCAGAATTCCCCCTATATTGAAAATACAAAATTAAAGAAAAATCTGTATGATGTATGTAACCATGACAAAAAGATATATTCCAAAAATCACTTAAATTGATCAAGAAGTTTTATTTTTATATAAGACTAGCCTGGGTGCCCAGCATTGCCTGGGTGTTTGGAGGTGTGTGTTGAGCAAAAAAAAAAAAGTGGTAGTAGGCAGGCTCAAACCCATACCGCAAAGGAGGAAAAGAATGTGAAAAAAAAAAAAAAAGTGACGTCCTTGCTGTTGTGCCCATCGTCAAACCGGAAGTGGCAAAGGTTTAAATTAAGGCTAGTCAATCAAAAAGAGGAGATGACTTTCGAAAATATCAGCAAAAAAGCGACCTCTTTCTGTAGAAAAGTGCCCAGTTGAGGTTGAAGGAATTAATATTTTGAGCCAATTTTTCGATATTTGTCGTCCGAAGGGTCGAGCTTCAAAACGATACTGATCTTGTGAAAATTCGTCGCCTCTGTCGAAAGTTTTAGGCAGACGTACATACATTTAAACACAGGTGAGATTTATATTATAGAAAATCAAATTTTGTGAGTGAAGTGACTGCCTCACCTGCCATTTTGGAAAAAATGTCAAGAAACAAAGGGAGATGACTCACAATAATTCATACTAGATTTATGCTGTAATGCCTACAAATTACCATTAATTGTTTTAAAATGGGTTTTCTTTATAAAAATAAAACTACTTACTTTATTTCACTTTTGGAATACAGTAATTTTGGTTCATCACAAGTATATATATTATACAGATTTTTTATTTTTGTTTTTTTAATATGAGGAAGATTTTGGACAGGAACCGATTTTTAATTATTTAAAAAAAAATTTTTTGTAATAGTCATCACAGTAATAGTGACTTTCACTTCACTCTTTTTCTGTCTTCTCACCAAATCTGTTGCAGCATTTGAATATATTGTCAATGTGCACGGTATAAATTGCCCCCCCCCTCCCTGCCCTTAACAAAGTATTATTCACAGGTCACAGCCAATGTCACTTAGAGATTTTTTTCTAAAATTCATTGCATTTTCTTCACGTCAACACCAAAAAATCAGTCTGCATGATAATAGTTGTTACTATTTATCATTCACCATATAAAAAATTAAATCTGGCTAGATGTAGAACAGTTGAGATAGCAGGGTCAGCTGGCAAGGGAAGGCCAAGGAAAACATGCAAGGAAATAAGGATGGATTTGAGCGAAAGAGGGATAACTAAAGATCTGGTCAGAGGTAGGATAGTTTGGAAGTCAATTTCCACAAACCATCCAACACATGCGAACACCTAAAACGAATGTTAAACCGAATATGATGATCAAGTATACAATTTTTTAGAACGCCTTAAACGAGACAATAATATTTGTTACATTTGAATTATGCAAATTAATAGGTTCATCTCTGTTATATTCCCAAAATTTCAACCGACATAATCGCCAACATCCTTCAGACTTGTTAAATTTGAAAACTAGGTTCTAATCAAGGAATTATTATTATTTTTTTTTTCTTTTCAACATTCGATATTTCTTATGCTAAAAGATGAAAAGAAATGGCACACGACTACCATACTTTGGGGCAATTGCGCTGACTAAAAAAAAAAATGCTCTTTATATACGTGGTTGCCAAATGAGCACTTTTAGCTAGTTGGTGCAATTACCCCTGACTTGGCGCAAGTACCCCAAAGAATGGTATATATCTAAGACGAGGTACTGGTATTAGGATGTTCCTGTCAGTTTCCGTCTCGTTTGCTGCCATTTTCTCCACATTAAAAACTTTGTGCCTAACCTTGCCATTGTTGGAAGACAAGTAAATAAGGACCCGACTATGGTTTGGTCACAAAGAAATCTAGATGGAAAAATCCAATGCTGACCCACGCTTTAGCAGTATAACCGCACATGAAAAAGAAAATGTATTTTTAACCAAAGTGAAGCAACGTTAAGCCTGATCAGCACATAATTGTTAACATTTGTGAATAACAAGTGCTGTTATAAAATTTCAGTTCTTGTACAGAATTCCCTCAATATTAATAAAAATAAAGAAAAAATTTGCAGGATATGAATACCTGTGACAAAGCAAACATATCATATTCCAAAATCGCATAAATTGATCAAGTAGTTTTATTTTTAAATAAGAAAATCAAACTGAGGAAACTCTTGCCAGCCATTTTGAAAAACATTCTAATAAAAACAAGGGAAGTAACTAAAAAATAATTCATATTTGCTAGATTTATGTTGTAATTTCTACGAATTTGTAGTAGTCACATAATGATTTTCTTTATAAAAATAAAACTTTGATCAATTTATGTGATTTTTGGAATATGATATTTTTGTTTTGTCATGGATACATACATCATACATATTTTTCTTTATTTTTTGTTTTTTAATATAGGAGAAATTCTAGACAAGTATCAAAATTTCTTCTAAGAAGACGAATAAGAATTTAACGCAAATATAAGATTTGTTCATTGCATCTGCACGTTTAGCAAAGAAAATGCAATTTCAAATTTAAGATAGTCCAACAGACAGAGCCGCTTATAGAACTGCATGGCACCTAAAACAAAGTGGATGTTAAATAGTGATGCAAAGGAATTGTCTTTTAAGAGTAAATGTTTTACATAAATGAAAGATTAAGTTTGGAATTTTGTTTAAATTCAGTGCACAAAATATTACCTTCCACTTTCTTCTCTCTCTTTTCTGATCCCAGCCAGATATTGTCTTGGTGCTTTTTGAAAAATCACACCGCCATGACAATAACTTTTATATCTTTTTTTTTTTTTTTTAATAGTCCAATTTTAGAGATAGGCACTCCAATAGTAGACCACTCGGAAAACATAATTTGCATTTCGATAAACAAAATGGTTTTGGTTTTTATTTTTTTAAGTTTTACTTTGTATATGATTGTCAACCATGTTGGTTGCTGCTGTATTAGCCTACAGCAAGATACAACATTCAGTGAATTTTTGAGATGGAGATTCATAATTTCGATTATTTGAATTATTCAGACTACTGTTCTCATCTTGAGTATCATTCTCATATTTCTGGTAGAGCGATAACAAAGGAAAATTTGCTGGACAGAATCAAAGTTTTATCTTCACTTAAATTTTATTAAGGTTCAACTTTAAACACCTCACACAATAACTTTATATTTCTGAATTTTTGAGATGAGGATTGATTATTCATAATATTTAGATTCTTTAGACTACTGTTCTCATCTTAAGTATTATTTTCACAATATTTTGGGTGATGTAACCTCAAACCTTCTTGAGGTGTAGCATTCCGTGGCATAACAGATAAAGTACTAAGTTAAAATTGAGTTCTGAGACTCTGAAGGTTGAAGGGTTGATTCTCAGTACGGATGATACAAAGAATATAATTTGCAAATTACTGAAGACTTCTATCTGGTCATGGCTGTGGATTAAATAAAAGGTCTTGTTTGAAATTCTGTACAGATTCCAGAGTTCAACAAGGCATCCGTGAGTAAGGTCAAAGGTTACATCAACCGAAACGTAAAAATAACACTCAAGATGAGGGTAGTGGTTTGAATAATCCAAATAATACACAACACTATTTTCATATTTGGGTAATTTGTAAACTTATTTTTCACTACTTTGAGAAGATCATTTTCTAGTCTTCTCTAATTTAGGAGATTATAAATTTTGGAAACGATTAAAAAGAAATCAGTTTAACATAATTTATTTTAAAATAAATAAGAAAATCGCCATAAAAATGAACGAGAATTGTTGAAATCATTTTTTTTTTTTTTTTTAATTATTTTCAAAATCAAATAATTTTTCCAAATAAAAAATGGCATAAAAGTTTTCTCAGGCAGTAAAAAAAAAAAAAAAAAAAATCCATAAGCATCCAGAAAACAAAATAGTGGGTGTTTTTGATCCTGTAGTTCTAACATAAAGGTAACCAACATGGCTGACATGCGCCATACTATCCTGTATTAAGTAAATTAACAAATACTTATTTGTTAGCGAAATAAACTAAATATTAAATAGTCCACGCACTATTGGAGTATCACTTGATGTGAAATTTTAAAGTTAAAAATTTCTACGGTAGAAACAAGCATGGCTGAGATCTGTGATATCATGATGATTTGTAAAATTTTAAAATTAAAAAAATATTTTATTAAAATGCAGCTAGATTATAAGAAGTTGTAGTTATTGAAATTTTATTATTTAAAAGAATAACTCACAAATTTTTTATTTTATTTAAAAAAAAATTTAAGAATGGATCAAATGTATGTTAGGCACTCTAAATGAATAACAATCATCAGAAGGACACATTTAGTCTAACACTTTTTTTTTTTTTTTAAATTTTCAGTTGAATTATGTATTGTTTTTATTGGAATCCTTTGAAATGAGTAATTTATTTATTCTTTTCATTCTTTTCTGTGGACTGTTATAGCAACATAGTTATTGTTGTTTCACCAAATTAGCCGACACAACAACTATGAAGATAAGTATAACAGTCTGCAAAAAAGTAAATAAATTCAGTTGAATTATTGCATATTTTACAAAAAAAAAAAAAAAAAGATTGTATTTATAAAAAAAACTTTACTAAAAATATACATAGTTTTAAAATCAGGGTATTTTTTTTTTTTTTTTTTTATCCGTGTTAGAAGCGTTGATTGAAATTTGAATTTTAAAATAAAAATAAAATGTATGGAATACGTTTGAAGCCAAATTACAACGCAAAATTATTAAAATAAACGGTACTTGTACAGTTTAGTCAAGACATTAAAAAATGAAAATACCGAAAAAAGTTTAAATTGTGTGTATTCGTTATAGAACAAAGTTCTCCAAAAAAAAATGTCACTTAATTTCATCAAGTAGTTTTTTTTTTTTTGTTTTTTTTTTTACATCGGAAAAACACGTTTTTATGAGAGTGCATTGAAGGCGACCATCTTGGATTAAAAAAAAAAAAAATTGTTTGAATTTTAGAAATGCCAAAGGGAGATAACTCCAGTTAAAGCGCTGACACCCCTTCCCATCTTTAATACTAGCTTTTCTTCCTAAAAATCGAACATTTTGCTCGGTATCATAACAAACTGTTTTTTTTTTTTTTTTGCCGTAACAAAAAAAAACTACTTGATGAAATTAAGTGAATTTTTTTTTTTTTTGAGAACTTTGTTCCATAACGGATACATACAATTTAAACTTTTTTCAGTATTTTCATTTTTTTAATGTCTTGACTAAACTGTACAAGTAAGTACCAAATAAACAAGTGTTTGTTTTGAAAATACATATTTCAGAATAAAACTCCCTCGTTTTATTTAAAAGCATATTTTTATTAATAAAAAGATTTTACAAAACTTCAGATTTCTAAAAAAAAAAAAAAAAAAAAAAAAAGTATATATTGTTTTATTTAGAGATGTTTATGTAAGCAAAAATTGTATTAAATTTTTTTTTGTAATACTGAACTTTTCATTATAAAAACCTGTAGTTATCATAAGTGATAAAACCAAAAGTCAAAATTAAACAATCGGTGTTAAAACAAAATGTGTCCTTTTAATAGCTGCTCATTCTGGGGTGCTTCAAATATATTTGATCCAAATAAATAAAACTAAATTAAAAAGCATTCATGGCAGTGTGATAGTAACAAAACACTTATTTTTAATCTGCTTGAAAAATGCATGTGACTTTTGCTCCTCATGTATTTTGTTATGTGCTGGGTTATCTCCCTTGCTCCTCTTCAAAAAAAAAAAAAAAAAAAAAAAAAAAAAAAAAACCTATCTCCCCCACCCTCTTTACTCCGCCACCAAATTCTGACACGTGGTGCACACTACTATGCATACATAGGGTATTTTGGTAACATCATTGGGTCTGATGCGTTTAGTTATCCGAACAATCAATTGGTTGTACTGCACACGACAGCTTTGTGTGTGTGTATGTGCACATTTTTAATCAATCCGTGAATCTTTTGATTGGACGGTTAACTAATTGTGGCAGGTTAATTGACTGGAAGATTCAACGCTGGTTTTTATCGTTCTTAACATTTGTTTTTTCTTTCTTTTTTATTAATATTGATGGCTACAAAATTTTAAAATAGTTTTTTAAAAAAAAGTGGGTTCATTTTAGTAATTCTTTCTTAAAAATATGGTAATCTTAATCGTATGTAGAAAAAGATGAAAAAAATAAAATTTTAACTAAAAATGATATTAAGTTAATTTATTTCATATAAACTCTAAAAGGATTTGTTTAAATTATTTTATCCACATAATTTCTAGTGGAAAATTATATTTTCGTGCTTAATCTAATTTTATATGGAATTTTTCCATTTTTACACACCCAGTATCTAATTTTTCTGCATATTTCTACATTGTGAACAGCTAGCCAGCATTATTGTGAACAGAAACAGTTTTTCATTCCTCTTGGTGACATGTAATAGTTGACTCATTGGATAGTGATGATGAAATGTTGTTCTTTTCCCCCTTTATTTATTTTTTTTTTTTTTTGTGGCTGAGTAATTCAAGCAATTTAAAAGAATAAGAAATAACTCTGTTATTTACTCTGAGATTTGGTTTACTTTTTGCTAATATCGGAATTAAGAATTATAACTATTCAAGAAATCGGAATCAGAATCTGAAAAATTTTAGCCTAATTTCCGATTATAAAAACAAGTCTTTTATTTTATGTAAAACTTCAATTTCTGTACTGGTACTAATGCTGATGTGATAAATACTTATTTGAATGTTTTCATTCCACTAGAGGTTCCATTTTCTTTTGTGTGTGTGTGTATATATATATATATATATATATATTAGGGGGAGGTATCCCTAAATCCTTCAAAGATGTTCCATCCCAGATATTTTATTAATATTTACTGATATGTAATATGTTAAAGATCTGTTGACAAAACGAATAATTGTAAAGATTTATTCCCCCCCCCCGCCCCAATTGTCTTCAATTGTTTGTCCTCTCTTTCACCATTCCGGTTTTCTGCATTGCTATTAGCCTTCATAATTACCTATGTACTTATTGATTTTTAAACTATCAGTAAAACTATACCTTATAAATCAAAACAATTTTTGTAACAAAAAAAAATGGCACAAGTGAAAAATCTAGATAAAAATCACGCAATGAGTTTGTTAAAATCTTTGATACAATAGATAAAAGGAAATCACATAGAAATTTGTCAAATTATAAACAAAATTATATCTACGCTTATAAGTAGATAAGGAATCTTTGCTACCCTCCTAAAACAATTAAATTCTACTTTTTTAGGTGAGTCCAGATTTTGAATCTGGAATTTAGAACAGAATCGGTAAATGTATCAGAATTTGAAAAATTGGAATCGTCTCATCACTAATTCTTACTGTAATTTGCAACAATTTCATATAAACTCTAAAAGGATCTTAATCTAACCTGACGCAGAATTTTCCATTTTTACGCACTCAATATTTAATTTTTTGACTTTGTAAACAACATTATTGTGAACAGAAACAGCTTTTCATTCCTCTTGCTGAATTGGTAAATGTATTAATCTGGAGATAAAAATTGGAATCCTCTCATTATTAATTCTAATTCTCATCTGCAACAAGTTCAAGATGAATTGCATCTTCATCTTCTAAACGCCGCAGAGTAGAGAAAGATTTTGAAAGCATGTCCAATCATATCAACATCTAATCTTCCAAAGGCAGGAACTCTTTAGCTTTTTTCCTACCACATACTTCCTCCCATGATGTAACTTCCTGTACATGTCACTTTAACTTCTATTTTTAACCCTTCACAGAATTTTCAATTCTTTACTTAATTTTAACCTTACATTGAAATGTCCGATTTTAATCATATTTTTACTCATTCACAGTCCAATATAAATTTACAAACGTTTTATAATTTTAAACTTAAATTCTAACCACACGCCTCTTTAAAAATATTTACTGAAAGAAAATATTTTTACGAAACAAATTTCCTAATAGTGAACCGCTTTTTATTGGCCATTTTGAAATTCTGTACCCATCAATATTTAATTATGTTTTCATTCTCTTAATCACCTCATAACAAATTTTTATTAATTTTATAGTTTTATTATTAACCAATGTTCTGTTTTATTAAATATTTATTAAAGAAATGAAAATTTAAACATAGTGACCCCCTCACCCTCCATCATCAAAAAAAAACAAAAAAAACGAACAAATAATAATAAAATGCCACCCATAGAATCATTAGTAAATTCACAATCCTCTCTGAAATCCAATCATACTTTGTACAAATAAATTTCAGTTTATATATATTTTTTGTCAAGCAAATTTCAGCCGTGAATGTCCAATAACTTTGATACACTCCTAAGTTAATCTTAACACTGCTAATTAAAAATATTATGTAAAATACATCTCGGCGATAATCAGAGTAGTCTTTCCAACAGAAGGAATATTATTCTAGGCTCAGTTCTCATAGAAAGGGCGTGCATTTATAAATAATTGAAATGAAGTTTTGTACAAATTTAGTATGAAACAGGAAGTAGAGAGAGCAAGGAGGAAAATAATTGTACCGGTTTTCCTTTGGCTTGCTTTCTTTTTTAACCATTTTAAAACTATCAAAATGTTTCGAGACATTCTTATTAGAATTAAGTTAAAAACATTTCCCTGGTGCTACTAGATCAGGCTGTCTGAAGATATTGGCTTCCTGAGATAAAATGCACCTACCATTAATGTTTTTTTTTTTTTGTTTTTTTTCTATTCCCTTTTGCAAAACTTAGTTTTATGTTCTGCAAAACCAAAAACAACAGCCACACATTTTCCCCCTTTTTCCTTTTCTTTTTACAAAATAACCAAACTAAACATCATGAATAAATATTTGTAGATATAAACAACTTGAAACAGAAAATCCTTTTTCCAAAATTACTGGATTCGGCATTAAATAACTCGAAAAACGGTTGATATGCCGTAAAACAACCAAACAAAAAACATTTCCGGTGCTCACAATACAAAACTGTTGAGTAGATATTGTTCAGCTAATTTTTGTAATTTTTGCAAAAGAGTTTAACATTTTTTCTGAATTTTTTGAGATGAGGATTGGTTATTCATATTATTTGGATTCATCGGACTACTGTTCTCATCTTGAGTGTCATTTTCATGCTTTGGTCAATGTAACCTCCGACCTTCGTCAGATACATCTTGTCGAACTTGGGGATTTGGACAGAATTTCGAATGGAACCTCTATCCACTCGTCGTTGATGGAATGAAAGCATTCTACCCCTCTTAAAGTAAGTAAAGGGTTCCATTCGAAATTTCATCCAAATTCCCAAGTTTGACAGAAACATTTCAGAGTTCGACAAGATACAACTGAACAAAGTCAGTTTACATTGACTGAAACGTTGCAAAAATGACACAATGAGAACAGTAGTCCGACAAATCCAAAATATTTAAAATTGTTAATTTTGAACTCCTGCAAACAATTGATACATATGTAGTTCATGATGGCCTCTTTTAGTTTGTGAATAGCATGAGGATTGTTGTGATCGGCATTATCTTTGAAATGATCTCACAGATAAAAATCAGGGAAGGAAGTTCCAGTGAGTGTGAAGCTCATTCAAGATCACACCTGCTACTGATGAGACAATCACCAAAGTATCCCTTCATATCATTAAATAACGATAAAATGATCGTTGGCCATTTATGACTGCAACTTGATGGATTAGTTAAAAAAATAAATTAAAGTGACTTTATTTGTGTACCAAATATGATTGGATTGCTGAAAGAAGTAAGAATTTTTTGATTACATGGATGTCATTTTTTGGAGTGTGTGTGTGTGGGGGGGGGGTCACCCTGTACCTATGAATATCAAGTATGACACAAGTTAAATGCGACACATTAACATGTTTTTATTTGTTTTTCTAACTGGCTTTTTCTGCTTCGCCAAACACCAATATGGTGTACTTTGACATGGGAATGTTTATGTAACAGTAGTGACATTTTTTGCCTGTGATTTGACCTTGTTATAAACACAACAACCTATTTGTTTTTTTTTTTAACCATGAAAGACACTAAAGAAACTATGAAACAAGTGTTAGAAATCGCTTGATATGATAAAATCTTTTACCTTTTTCCATTGTTTTATTCTTTCTTTATTTCTTTTTTCATTTTTCCGTTTCCCCACCCCCTCCTGGTTTTCCCCCCTTTTCTTTTTTCTTCTCTCCCTTTTCCAGTTTCCGCCCCATTTTTGTTTTTAACCCTCCCCCCTTTTTTTTTCCTGTTACGTTTTTTTTTCTTGTTGTTTTTTTTCCTTTTCCATTTTTTCCCCCCTTTTCTGATTTTTCCCCTCTTATTTACATTTTTTTTTTCACTTTTTTCTTTTTATTTTTTTCATTTTAATATATTTCAATTAATTCATATGGGGTGCTTTATGTAAATATGGTCTTTTTTTTTTTTATTTAAGCTATAATTTTATGTCTTTTGTCTTAAAATAAAATTGCTTCTTATTTTGCATTAACCATTTATAACGGTAAGCATTATTCCATATTGTGAAATTTTGTAACTTTAAAAAAAATGTTTGTTTTATCCAAAATAATTTTATGGGAAAAAAATATTAGCAATTCTTTATAATTTCCTAAAAATATGATTTTCTCTTTCTTTTCTCTTTTTTCTTTTCGAAAATTATTTTCTGACGATTGTTTTGCATCCTCATTTCACATTGTTTTGAAATCTGTCAATGAATAAATGTTCATCTTGTTTGGTTCATTTGTGCTTTGAAAACTTTCAGGTTTTCTCATGTTGCTTGGTATTCACCCAAATTATTTTTGTTGTCATGAAATAAAGTTACAATTTTACTTATGAATCTTAATTACTCAAATTCATTTTCAATCCTCTCATTCTTCATCATCCCATTGAAAATGTACGTTTTTAGAAATATCTCCAACAATTGTGTAAACAAGATACAGCGGCTTTTTGAGTTAAAGAATAGTTTCCGAATTTTTGAGATGAGGATTGATAATTTTTATTAGTTGGACTACTGTTCTAATCTTGTGTGTTATTTTCAGACCATTTCGGTTCATGTGACATTCGACCTTATATTATGAGAATAACACCCAAGATGAGAACTGTAGCCCAGACATTCCAAATCATTCCTCATCTAAAAAATTCAGAAAACATATAAAATCGATATGTATTCAAATTAATATAAAATGGAAACTACTTTCCTAAACATATCACACATTTAGAATTCTAACGAATATGGTTTGTAGGAAAAAAGAACAAATATTCTTGCCACCATTCCCCAATAAGAGCCATTGGCAAGATACATCTGAACAAAGTCAGTGCTTATATTTGTGAAAACATTAAAATAAACTCTTGATGCGAACAGTAGTTCGAATCTTAAGATAATCTAAATAATACAGCTATAATACACACTTTTTATTTTATTGAATTAGAGCTATCCTCCTCCCAGTAATTTAAATATAATGATTTTAGACAATAAGTTTGTTTTCAAATAGTCCTGGGCAGCAATTTTCAGCATTTCCATGGAGTTGATATTAACACAAAAAATACCATTTCAAACCAAAAAAATTTTATTGAAAATTTATGAGAAAACCAAACAAAATATGCAAGAAAATCAGACCCTATAATACAATGCATTTTTTTTTTCTTTTTTTCAATGGGCAAAATCGGCAACTGTTTAACATTTTTTTTTTTTTAATCTCTTTTCAGATAGTTTATTTTCTTGTCCCCCCCTCCTCTTCCCTCATTTTTCTGTTCTCAAAAGCATCTCATCTCGTGTGAGAGAGAGAGAATCTGTTGATCTATTCATTATTTCCTTAACTAATGTACAGTATAATTATAATTATTATAGAAATTAGAAAACCAATAATGTTTTTTTTCTCTCCAAAATAATTTATCTTAGAGAACAACAAACTTTTGACTGTTTATTAAGGTTCTAACAATTTTTCTAATCCTTTTCCTTTGAAAATATAAATCCTTCATGGAACCCATACTATGCAACTACACAACCTTTAAACCAACCATGATCAACACCTCCACGGACTACTATACATGAGGAATTTTATGACGTCCTTTAGTTATTCCACATATTTGATTGGTGAGCACACATGCAAGATGCAAGTTCTGGTTTGCCCAGTTGCCACAATTGCCTTGTCCTCTCGCTAAACTGCTCAAAATGACCTTCGACAATCGGTTCTATCGCAGAGTGATAAATTTGACTTTTTACCGTCTTTGGTGTTCTTCTCCATGATGACAGTTGATAGTTCATCCTCCTCGCAATCTGATGATGGGATAGCAGGTAGTACTGAGTTACACTGTGCTGCTAGCCCCCACCTCCCCATAATTGACCTGATAAGCATATAAATCTCTAAAATTTCAAATCCACTTTTTAAGTTTATTATTCATTCAAATCTTTACTTAAAAATTGAATAAATATCAAATAAAACCAAACATTGATCAAAGGAATCTTAACTGAATTTGATCCTTAACCTTTGAAAAGAAATCATAAATGATCCAATTTAAATCCTTTTTTTTTTTTTTAGTGTTTGATTTCAAATTCTTGACTCTAGAACTTGCATTTTCATTTCAAAAAGTTCATTTCTATTTTCTGATCTACATTCATTTTTCAATTTTTGTCATTTTTCTACTAAATGCCATACCTCCCCTCCCTTTTTTTTATTTTTGCGTTCGTCACTTTTGGTGAAACAGCTGACATACATAAAATTCCATTCTTGAAAGTAAGTCTTTTCGGTAGATTAAACAAACGCTTACAGATGTGTTCCTTAACAGATGTTCTCAGGCAATAAAGGTACAAAAAATCCATTTTTTTAAATTTTTTTATTCTTTTTTGTAAATATAATGTCCAGTTTTTTTTCTTTTTTGTAATATTATAATAGACAACTTGATATTTAAAGAATGTTTCAATTCATAAAATAGAAGAATAATACATATGTATATATAAGATATATATGAAATACGTTTGAAAGCCAAATTACAATGCAATATTATGAAAATAAACAAATATTTGTTTAAAATTAATATTTGAGTGCTTTAAGCCATCTTCCGAAACTTATAAATTTTTATTTTTTCACTATGATATTTGAACAATTAAGAAATGTTTGCAAAGGTGAGAGAAAAGAAGATATTTATCTTTTAAATAATGCACTCTTCACATTATTATTTACAACCTTTATTGCATATAGAATTAACTTATTATTAGTTTACTATATTTGTTCTTCAGGACTATAGCCATGTTTTTTTGAGAATGATAAAATATACCATAAAAAAAAATAGATTAAAATACAAAATAACATTGCTTTCAGAGTAAAGACTTGATAGATTTTCTTGACTCATATATATATATATATATATATATATCAAATGGCATCATAAAAGATAATTGTAACTTCTCTTCCAATTTTCGGGTGTTGTAATCATGCCCAAATGCATTTTATTTTCTTTTGATGAGTTAAGGGCAGAATAGATTCATTGATTGATATAAAATTAAGTGAATGCTTTTGTGCTTCGAAACAGTTGCTGTCAAGAATTGTAAATGTCAACGTAATTAAAGGAATAAAATGTATGACGTTTCTGAATTTTTGAGATGAGGATTGGTTATTTGTATTATTCATCGGACTACTGTTCTCATCTTGAGTGTGATTTTCACAACGTTTCAGTCGATGTAACCTCTAACCTTCTTCAGGTGTATCTTGTCGAACTCGGGAATTTGGATGAAATTTTGGGGGTAGCGTGCTCTTGTTCCGTTAACCATGTGTAATACATTTGTGAATTACTTAGGACCTCTAACCAATCATGGCTGCCGGAACAAGAGCACGCTACCCCCAGTAAGTAAATAAAGCGTTTCGCTCCAAATTCTGCTCCAAATTCCACTCCAAATTCCCGAGTTTGACAGAAACAGTCCCAAGTTCAACAAGATACACTGAAGAAGGTCGGAGGTTACATCAACCAAAACGTTGTGAAAATCATTAATTAATCTTAAATTTTACAGTCTTACAAAATATTGTTGGGAGAAAATATTTTTATAAGACAATTCCAACCAAATAAAATAGCTCAATATACAAGATAGAGCAAAGTAAGAATTGTAAGATTTATATTTCAATTTTGTGAAGAAATATTAGTGTTTTTCACTGTCTGAAGACATTGGGGAATATTATCGAATGACATAATGTTTGAAATTGTCCGAATGGTCGCGAAACAATTGTAACGAATATGAAAATACACAACTTGATGCTCTAATTTTGATCTTAATTGTCTTGATTTTGTGAAAATGTATGAATATATCTAGTGTTCCTTTATATATAACGCTAGACAGATTTTTCCAAAATGATTTTGCACTAGCTGGATCCGTGGAAATTCAACAGAATGAGAAATATATTTAATCAACAAATGTTTTGATAAAGCTGATATTTTTCTGGGTAGCACAAAAAATGAGTTATTTTTACAGAAAGAACAACATGCAGCAAATATGGGTTTATTAACATTTCGATGAAAATAGTGTCTCTTGTATTTTAAATATAGAACTGATCGAAACGATATAAATTAATAAGTACTAATAAATACTCAGAAAGTAACATTGTGATACAAATAATAAAATCACATTATAAGAGATAATCTTGAATTTACTCCTTAAGTCCAGTATCTCTTGGCAGAGAATGTTTTTTTATTTTTTCCCCTAATTTTTTTTTTTTTCGAATGTTCCCTTTTTTATGCAACATTTCAACGACCTCTTTCTTCAGTGAAGAACCATTGCACGTCAAGTGTTTGTTGTGAAAGTATGGCAAGGGGGACCATAGATTGGAGTTCAGTCGGGCACTTGCCATGAAACTATTATCAAACTATTAACATTTTCAAAAGATATTTGTTAGAAAAAAAATTGCCAGTGAAATTGGATTTCGTATGGTTTTATTGCTCTCAAACAAGTTTTTACTTAAAACCATATTTTAGTAAAAAAAAAAAAAAATAAATAAACACATTAAATATTAAAAACTAAATTCTAACAAATTCAATCTCACAAAAAATGAGAATAAAATGGGTCCAATAAAAAACAGTGCTTGTTAAGATAGTCAACAGATTGATTTTTAAAAAAATATCATTCTAAACAAAATATGTACTGAATTGTCATGCCGAAAATAGTAATATATCCAAAAATTATGAAAATTCATCAGGTAGAAAGTTATTTAGAGTTAAAAGTACTTTTTACGGAAAATTGGGTAAAATTGCATTTTTCCTAGATGTTATAAAGTAGATAGTAAGTCTAGACACAGGGTAGATAAATGGGAACAAATTTTTTTGATTACTTATGTCATGACTGCAATATTTGTTGTCTATAGAGATAGACTTTTTTTTTTACTAAAAACAATAACAGTTGTTCTATTCAATGATTTTTTTTAATTTTTAGCTATGTTACTATTCTCGACATGACAATTAAGTGCGTAATATTGTTTTTGCTTAAAACGATATAGTGTAAAAAAAAAAAAAAAATCGATTTGTCGACTATATCTTAACACGCACCAAATAAACTAAGAAGGGAGATAACTCTGCTTTTCCTCTTTTTTATGTTTTTATTATTTCTTTTTTTTTTTACAAAATGTTTTTTCCTTACATTAGATTATTTATGGATTATTTTTATTTATTTATTTATATTTTTTTATGGAAATCGCTCCAGACAAGTTGAGAATTATGTAAGGAGCTAACAAGTATGAAAGATGATTATCATAAAGACAGGAGATGCTTATTGATTTTAGTCTTGAAAAGACCATGGTTAAAGGTAGGAGGAAAACAGTCAGTAGGAAGAGAACCTGTAAGTCTTGGAAAAAGAGTTATTGGAATAAGAAACCATATTACAATGAGTTATCAAAACATCAAATTGATGAAGACCAACAAGTCAAACAAGCTGGAACAAAGGAAGCAGGGAATAAATCAGATAATTCTGAAGACTACATGTTATAAAAGTATTTATAGAAAAGACTGAGACTAGCACCATATTGGAACTTGTTAACTCTGTCTTTTACTAGAAATTTTGGTCTCTATCGGCCATGTTTCTTTTCCTTTTTTTTTATCAGTGTTTCACATTTATTACTTAATCATTTAATGTGATCTTATTTTTTTATTAAATATTGTTTCTGATATTACTAACCAGCAGAGCATTACCACTGTCAATAAAAGGAAGGGTCTATCAAGCATGTGTATGGATATGAAATCTGACCAGTGAGGATTGAAGACATGTGTTGCATGGCTAGAAATGATACAAAAATAATATTGATATGTAATATGAGTCTCAAAGACAAGCTTAGATCTGATGATCTCAGAAACAATTAAATGTGGACAATATTTGGGAGATATGTGCAGAACATGAGACTTTGATGGTATGGTCATGTCAAAAGAATGGATGAGAGTTCTTGGGTTTATAAATGCAGAACAGTTAAGATAGCAGGTTCAGTCCATAATAATGACCAAGGAAAACATGGGAATTAAAATGGAAAGACGAATAAAGACCTGTCAGTGATAAAGGAGGAAGTTTCATGGGGATATCAAATTTACAAGCAGGCCCCAGTCGCTTATGTTTGGAATCAATAAAACCCACTTCACTGTTAATAAATTCTACCTAATATTAAAAACATCCGACAAATATACTAAAAAGTATGGAAGACCGAAAAAGTATTTATGAATGAATTTCGTTGAACTGTTGCTGAATAAGTATGAACAGCTCAAATGAATTTGTTCAATTAAAGTAAAAAAAATGCTTAAAAGTTTATACAACAGAATTTTTGAATGGCTGTTTTTAAAAGCTAATAATCATCAAATATTTTTCAAATCGAATGAAGAAATGTTTTTCTTATTAAATGATTTTATTGTTGTTGTTGTTGTTGTTGTTGCTATTGTGATTTACATTGTTTGTTGTCAATTTCTCTAATTACCTTTGTTTTGAAATATGACATTCCCACCCCCATTTTTGTATTTTTTCCATTTCCTTTTTTTTTCTTTTTTCTTTTTTTTTTTTTTTTTTTTTAAATTATAATTTTATTTGGTTTTTAATTCCTGTTAAAAAATTCCTTTCTTTTTTAACAATTTCCTTTTCTTTTAATTTATTTACAACATTTTAAAAATCCATATTCATTTTCTTTTCATATTTTTATTTAAAAATTTATTCTTTTTATATTTGACATTTTTTACTTACCCCATTTTCTTTTTAATTTTCAAATCTGATCAACTTAAAACCTTTATTTTACAGACTCCAACCATGTTTGTCACAAACTTGCTGTTCTTAAGCTTACATATTTTTGTTTCATTATTTCTTCGTTTCACATGAGTATAAGTTTTTTTTTTTTTTTTTTTTCCTACCATCCCATTAACCATAATTACATTTTTCTTTTTCAAAGCAAAAGAAATCTTAGGAAGGAAGAATAACTGCAGTTTGAATAATACAAATGATTTAAAATATATATATATATATCCTGTTCTTGTTTAGAATTTCTCCGATTATTAAAAAACAAAAATACAGAAAAATCTGTATGATGTATGTACCCGTTACCTCACAAAAATGTTATATTCCAAAAATCATGTAAATTGATTGCTTTATTTTTAATTAAGAATATCAAATATTATGAAGAAGCAAAGACTGAATGTCTTACTTTGGCATCTTCAATAAATAAAGGGAGATAACTATTCGCACGTCCAAGTTTTTTTGGGGGGGGGTATTTTCAGCTTTAATCACTTAAAATTGTAAAAAATAAATTTTCTAAACAAAAAAACTACTTGATTCATGTGATTTTTAGAATATAATCTTTTCATACCATGACAGATACATTTTTTTTTTTTTTTTCTCATTTTTTACTTTGGAGTCACCACTTATCAAGGTCCAAAACAAATTTAGCAATATATAAATTTTTATCAAGGCCTTCCAGCCTCCTTTGCATAAAACTAAATATAGTTCATATTACAAACTCTTACATCTAGCAGCTGATATGCTCCAAACTTTACAGAGTAGAACAATAAAATTGTCGCCCTAAAGAAAAAACCCACAAAATCTAATCAATGTAGCCGCCTTCAGCCTCAATCACTGCCTTGATATGGGTCCAAAATTGGGAGCACGTGTCTTCCACAAGCGCCGGCAAAAACGCGGCAGATGGCGGCGATTAGGCTGGCTTTAGTGTTGTGGGAAGTTTTGTTGGTGATGTTCTCGATGTATGACCAAACAAAGTAGTTCAGCAGGTTCAGGTCGTGAGGAGGGGAGCCAGTGAAAGAAGGGTACAAAGTCATAACACTCCTTCGGAAGCCAAACCGGGATCTCTTTGGACTTGTAGGCCGGCGCCAAGTCCTGCTACGTCCAGGATTTGCCGGTGGCCACCTAATTGCATCAAGGGATCACCACACTCTTCAGCATATCCTGGTACACTTTGGTGTTTACTTTCAAGCCAACTTCGAAGATGTGAGGTGGCATGATATGGTCCTTGAAACTACACCAAAGACCATAACCGTGAGTTGTCCAATGCATTGAGCTGTGCCCTCAAGCGTTGAACCATCCGGATTTGCATTAGAAGGGTGCTGGCAATGGTCCTGTTGTCATAACTTGGATCAATAGATAACATGAGTTGTACAGCGGCACATCTCCGATCTCGCTTGTTGAACATTGTGTCACTTTCAGACATGATAAAAGACTCCTATTGCTCTTGGGATTTATAAACAACTGGCCAACTAGTAGATGGTCTGCAACAAAAAAAACAAAAAAAAAAACTGTTTCATCAAACAGAAATGGGATCATGTTATCTTTTCTATGGGTGACAATTTTATCGTTCCACACTGTATAATGGTGTTTTATTAGTTTGGCAGTTTACCACACACACACACATTGTAACTTATGAAAATATATATGGTAATTAAGCTACACAGAATTTATGGGAACTTGTCAGGTTAATGTATGCTAATATTTTTTTATATAAATTACTACTTAGCTCCTCTCACATATTGAGAACTGTTCAAGTAAATACTGAAAATTAATAGAGAAACATAACATTTTATGTGGATACATGAGATATATATTTCCACAAACAATGTCGCAGCTCACACAAGTTCTGAAAGCCAACAAACCAGAAACCCAAAACTCTATTTTTGCCCTCATTTGGTCTCATTAGTTGAACATATTTGAACTCAGGTTTCGAAACTGGAGCTTGAATATATTCAACTGATGAGTTCAAATAAGGATGAAACTCGAGTCTTGGACTTCTGGTTTGTTCACTTTCATGACTTGTGTGAGCTGTGACTGTTTTTGACTGTGAAGATATATATATATATATGTGTGTGTGTGTGTGTACATATGCACACACCTAAATTTATAAATATAAAAATATAAGTATTAAAGTTTAGCATCATAGCAACACCCCCCCCCTCAATGGTAGTGAAACGTGGGTGGAATTTGAGTTTTCTTGATGTGTGAAATAATCATCTTTTTTTTTTTTTTTTTTTTTTAAATATTGTTGTTAAAAACAAACAATGACTATGCAATTTTCTTTTTTGTTACAATATTTGGAGGCTTTTTGAACTCTTGTGCAATCATCCCTTCTCGTGCCAGTTGGGCGTGATGTTGAAAGGTATCAGCACCATCAACAACTGCGACTCAATTTCTGTTGCGCTGGTTTTTGTGCTATGAATTATTTTTTAAATTCATGCCATCTAAACGTCTCTTTCTCCTTTCTGTAGTTAGTCCGAACTCTCGTCTCGCCCAACAATCCACTTAATCAGACCGCAGCCTGCCAAAAAGCAATGAACTCTTCAGGTAACTCTTTTTTTTCTTTATTAAATGAATTTATTGTTTGAGATACAAAAAATTGATATCTTTTTTTGATTATTTGATTAGGTGGAGTAAGTTTAGAGAACTTTAGTCATTACTAACTAGCAGAGCGTTACTACTTAAGGGAAGAACCTATGAAGCAGATGGTATAGGGTGATGTATGCAGAACAGGAGACTTTGATGGTATGGCCACATTCGAAAGAATGCATGAGAGTTCTTGGGTTAACAGATGTAGAACAGTTGAGGCAACCTGATGAGTTCATAATCGATTTACTTGTAAATAAAAATTTTAAAATGAGCGAATTATCACCATTCTTTATTGAAAAAGCATTAACGAGTAACAGCAACCTGAAGGCAATTAAAAAAAAAAATCTTCTCGTTAAAGTAAACATCAACAAAGATAACCAAAACTTGCTAAAAGTGGGAAAGTTTTACATCAGTAGGTGCAAAGTTGGCATCTGGCACCATTATTGTCTTTTTTTTTTTTTTTTTTTTTTGCCTCTGATGAAATTCTTGTTTGGTTTCAGGTTTATTGAAGCAGTTGTGCACAATCTTGATGGCGAGTGGAGTCCCCGCAGATGTATTGACAGAGGTGAGAGACCTTTTCCTAAAATACACTCCCCCATTTTCCTATCCCCAATATCCTGACCATTGTACCCAAAAGGATCTTTTGCTCCACACAAAGAGATACAAAACCATGAACAGACTTATTCCTCATTGCTTCCGTATTACGTCAGTCACCTGCTTTCCATGACCTCACATTACCCTGATTGGGAAGGTTGAAATGGGTTGTCGACCTTGCCCAGAGGTTTCCCACAGACTAGCGAAGGGAAGGAGGCGCCTAACTTTCTCCCTTAACAGTAGTGTTCTCCTGCCACCCTTTCCAACACCTACTATTCCCAAATGGTCACCCATTTAGTATTAGTCAGGTTCATCATTGCTTAACTTCAGTGATCTGGCAAGAACTGGTGTGTCAATGTTATGTTATTACATCTTTTTGTATTTTTGGTGGGTGGGTGCCAAAAAAGGGGGGCCACTTGTAAGCCATAGGTTGTCACCCATGTTGCCTTAAAATGGGATCCTGATGGTGGAGCCAGTCTTTCTTTTTGGCCTTTACTTCAGCTTCATGGGAGATCAGAGAGATCTGATCTGATCAATCGGCTGGTCACATCATTCATTCAATCTGATTCTTCTAAGTTAGCAAAACCTTATTTCTTCTTTATATTTTCATCTCAAATCGATACTAGAAGGTGGTTAGACTCCTGCTGAGAACAAAGATTACCAATGTAAAAGAGTTTTTTTTTTTTTTTTTAAGTAGTTTAATTTTTTTATAAAGAGTAAGCCTTTCAAAGAATGTCTTCTGAGAGTAGTTTTTTCTAGGAGTAATGACCCTACTCTCTCTGTAAAATTTCCTTCTGGTAGTAATGTTTTTTTGTTTTTTTTTTTTAATTAATTTTCCTGTGAAATTTTCTTCTATGTGTAATACTTTCTGAGAACAATGTCCTTTAAAAATATAAATAATTACCGTATGTAAATAATTATATTTGGCACACATTAAAGGAACAGTTGTTCCAAACATGTCCCCTTTTACACAAGAGAAGTAATGTTTTTTGGGGAGTGACAATTCATGATATCTTAGGACAGGATCCTGGACTCTGA
Source organism: Euprymna scolopes (assembly GCF_053919585.1). Classification (NCBI taxonomy): domain Eukaryota; kingdom Metazoa; phylum Mollusca; class Cephalopoda; order Sepiida; family Sepiolidae; genus Euprymna; species Euprymna scolopes. The sequence continues at coordinate 5,177,830 of NC_136496.1, read as the reverse complement.
GCCATTCCTCCACTTCAACTCTTATTTCAGCTAGATAGCAGGTTGGGGAGACCCAATCCGATCAATCAGCTTGTCATGTCAGGTCCTAGTATCTAGTATAAGTTCATCCCCAACTATATTATTCAATCTGATTTTTCTAAAACTCAAAACCTTATTTCTCCTTTATATTTTATCCCAAATCAATACTAGAAGGTGGTTAAGGTCAATCGTGTATAGAACAAAGATTATCAATGCCAAGGAGTAATTCATTTTTCAAAGAGTATGAAATAATTATCCAACTTATAAAATTATATTTGGCAACTTTATTCAACATTAAATAGTCCATAATAATGATTGATATGCCATGAATCAAACCAAATCTTCTAATCTCTTGTTGCAACTATTCCTATTTATCAACATATATCCGAAAAAACAAATCCTAATGTGCTGAAAATTGTTACGTAGACATACTATTTTTTGTAATAGAAGATTTTCTAAAAAAAAATACTGATGAATGTTTAATGAAAAAAAAAAAAAAAACTGTTTGCATATTAAGTCCTGTTAAAAAAAACAACTTTATTTTGAGTATTTTTATCAACATTTTTAGAACTGCTCATCTTAAAGTACTGAAAATTAGTAGATTGATCGCTTATGCATAAGGTTATGTGCGTAAGATTCTAAATCTTCTGCTTCTTTGTATTCATCTTTGTTTCGGTTGATGTAACCTCCGATCATCTTCGGGTGTATCTTGTTGAATTTGGGAATCTGCATGGAATTTTGAACGGAAACCTTTACTTAATCCATGATGGCGGCCTATTCTCATTCAATCAGCAAAGTCCTAAGTCATTGGTAATTGTATTCTTAGTATCACCCATACTGAAGATTGAACCTTCAGAAGAGTGTATTTACTTTTTGCAGACACTAGCTTGCGATAACTATTGTTATTTTTACAATATCCTCAATGTATTTGTTTTTAGAAATGAATAAGAAATGTTTGAACAATACTAAGTCGATCGTTTTTAACTTTTCCGCTAGACAATCAACACCGTATCAGAAATCATTCGTGGAAATTTGTCCAATCAGGAATTTTTTGCCTCTGTGATGGCGCCATCAAATCCACCAAGGTAAGTTTATTGAAAGTTTTTATTAATAAACAGTTAAACACGTCCACCAGTGTGTGTGCATATAAATATGTGAGTCAAATAGGAAAATGTTTGTGCAGTATAATGGAATTTCAAACCAATACATTTCAGGTGAAATCACATGTAGAAATTAGTATAAAATTACAAAAAATAATCAAGTAGAAAAATAAGTAATAATAAAATTTATTAAATTAACAAGTTTTATTGTATGTTTTAATGGGGAAGAATTGTGAGACCAACTTTCGTGAGAAACACTTGTCTAGCTGAAAACACTGTCAATAATTTCCCCCACTCTCTATCTGTGCGTAAATCTAAATGTAGATACCATGAACAAAACTTCTTTCTTAGACCTGTGGAACTGTCTTCCATTTGCCTGTTTTCCAACTGACTACAATATGATCATCTTCAAGTCGAATGTAAACAAGTTCTTGATGAGCTGCTCCCCTTAAATCCAATTTACCAAATTTGCACTACTAACGATTACTATGATATTGTCTCATTGACATCTTATCCTCGAGTGGCCTCTGGGATTTGATAAGTGGTGACTCCTATGTAAAAAGACAAAATTCTGTGCTACAAATTGACTTATCTCCCTTGTTTTCAATTAAAATCTACTATTGAAAAAAAAAAAATCTTGGATCGCTAATGTCTATAATTTCTTGTGAAAAATAGATGTAGCACATCTTCTACTGGATCAATTTTTGGAATTTATACTAATTTCATATGTGATATTGTTTTTACCTGAAATGCATTTATTTGAAATTATACTACACAAGCATCAAAATTTTCACTTGAAACGATACACTCGCACCTGCAGTTAACTCTTTCGTTTGTTAGAACTTAGTTAAAAATGTTGACCAAAAAAATATAGAATAAAACCAACAAAAAAATGGTTTATTTAAAATGGTTCTTATTTTTATATATTTTTTATTATTAATAACTATCTATACTTCTCGACAAAACTTCATTAATATTATTTTAGTTTTTTTTCTTTTTATCTAAAAAATGTAGAAGTCACAATAAAATGGAAAAAAAAGAAAGCTCAAAATCTAAGAAAGATAACTCGTATCAGTTTAAAATGAATTATTTTCCTTGCATGTCGAGCCTTTTTAATTTTTAAAATAGTCTTCGTTGTAATAATCAGCACTTGTCTATACTCCTCCCACCCCACTATAACCCAAAAAAAAAAACAGAAATAAAGATAAATTTTTATTTTATTGCATTTTCATCCCAAACAAGCCACAGTGCCATTTTGATGTGGGGGGGGGGGGGGGGCTACTATCTGGGACATAATTGCAGAGACACTATTTAGGGAGTTTAGCAGCAAGATGTCTCCACATTAAACTTGAATTCAAATGTAATGTGAACAGACATCTTGCTACTAAACTCCCCACAGTCTCCTGTTAGACATAATCCCAAATAGTAGCCCCTTACATTCAAAGTAGCAATATAACTTGTTTGCGGTGAAAAGGAGTATGAAA